>NC_025993.2:44794891-45109516 GCF_000442705.2 Elaeis guineensis
TCTAACTTTTCTCATCCTTATCTAACTTAAAGAAAAACTTACTAAAGAAAATTGGATATAAAAATCAATTGGGAAGATCTCTTTTTCTCACACACAATAGATACCTTCAAAAGCAGCCAACATGTGGAAGGATATGGATAAGGTTTTAAGTTGAAATTCAAACTAATTTGAATTCAAATCAAAACCAACCAATTTCTATCCTTAATGGACGACAAGAAAAAGATTGTTTTTTTAATTTTCTCACATATAAACTAATTTTATATGGTGAGAAAAGGTGTGAGATAATTTAGGTGATATAAGGGATAGAGTCCTATTCATTTGGGACTCTAGGGTTTAACCAATCGGATTTTTTTCAAATCCAATCCAATTAGATCCAAATAAAATATGATGAATCTAATCTAATTAGGCTCTTATAATCTTAATTAAACTTAATCAAATTAATAAATTAATTAAGCTATAGATTCGATCAAATCAGGATCATTTCTCCCTTACCGATTAGGTCATCTCATAACCTAATCGACTTGACATGATTGAATCAAATTCAATCAGACTTGATCCAGACTTTAATGATCAATCAACTTGAGCTAATTAGTAATCTAATCACTAATTAATTCTTTATTAATGATAGAGTCCAAGTCTAGTGGGACTCTTCTCTAGAGTCCCCATCCAGTGGGACTCTTCAGTAGAGTCTCCGTCAAGTGGGACTCTTCACCAGAGTCTCCGTTGATTGAGACTCTTTATATTAGCCATGTGATCAGAGAGAAACTTTTAATGTGTGTGATCCTATAAATCTGAACCTAAACCGATAGTACAAAAATTGATTTCTATACCAATCAGAGTAACCATCTAGCAATAGTACTCGACATCCGGATAGACCGAATGTATGCAAAGTAACACTCAAGAACCTATTTGAATATAGTTACCGTATAATTCATCTCTTTGACCCAAAAGCTCAAGATGACCTAGGGTTTAACTGCTAACCCTGATATGGTCATCCATATTATTTTTTAATTTTCAAAATCCATCACATGGATTATCTCGGCCAAGGTTTTACTAAATTGAAACACACTGATACATTAACTCCTACTTATTCCAAGGGGTCAATTTCATCTTGACTCATACACCGACTTCACAAGTACTTGACTATATCCAGAAATCTTTCATCACTGAATTAGAAATTCAGGTAGTCTGGTACCAAAGCATAGTGAGTTGCTTGCAAGTCACCGTGGTGATCTCAGGTCGGAGAGACACTTATACCTATATCCCTTCGGAGTGACTCTTGACAGCAGAGTGCTCTGGAGTTGGTCACGTTCAGTGAAATGTACTCCTATATTTCACTTGCATGCCATACCAGCATCTCCATACTCCTTGGTTTAGAGGATAACCAATCTATATAGTACACAACGACCTACACTTGATATATCTATCATCCTAGTAATAGCATATCATTTGATCGCAAACTCATTTAAGGACTAAATGATATATCCTCCTATATCGAATCAAATAGTCCTAAGGACTTCATCACATAACAGGAGTTCAAAATGAGATGTACAAAGGGATGAAAAATTAAATAATATTTATTAATTTAATAATTTATATACAATTACAATGATAAGCACAACCATCAACAGACTGACGATTGATTTTGGGATATAATTCTCAATAACTCTCACTTGGACTAAAGCCAATTGGTGCAGTATTGTATACCAATCTTTGATTTGTAGTCTTTGAACTCCTTGAACGCCAAGGGCTTTAGTAAATGGGTCGGTCAAGTTCTCCTTTTCATCGATCTTCTGAAGCTCGATGTCACCTCGATCCACGATCTCTCAGATCAGGTGGTAGCGACATAGAATGTGCTTGGTCCATTGATATGACTTTGGTTCTTCGCTTGAGCAATGGCATCAGTACTGTCGCAGTACAACAAGATGAGGCTACAAGGGAGGGTGCCACTTCGAGCTCGTTGATGAACTTTCGTAGCCACACAACATTCTTTGTAGCATCGAATGTTGCGATATATTCCACCTCATAAATAGAGTCGGCCACAGTGTGCTGCTTGAAACTTTTCCAGCAGATTGCTCCACCGTTTAGGGTATAAATATATTCGATATGCTCTTGCTGTCATCATGATTTGATTAAAAATTAGAGTCTGTAAACTTCATAAGTTTTAAGTCAGATTCTCCATAGATAAGCCATTGATCCTTAGTATTTCTCAAATACTTAAGGATGATCTTTACGACCTTCCAGTGATTCTCACCTGGATCAGACTGGTATCTACTCACTACTCCTAATGAGTATGCCACGTTCGATCGTGTATATGTCATGACATACATAATAAAGCCTACTGCCAAAACATATAGAATTTTACTCATACGCTCTCTCTCTTAAGGAGTTGTCAGACAATCACTCTTCGAGAGAAAAATTTCTTAACCTATCAGAAGATTGTCTTTCTTGGAATTCTCCATGCTAAACCTTTTCAGCACAGTATCAATATACGTCGACTGAGAAATCCAAGAAATCTTTTAGATCTATCTTTATAGATCTTTATCCCAAGGATGAAGGATGCTTCTCCCAAGTCTTTCATAGAGAACTGTGATGACAACTAAACTTTTATACTCTGTAATGTAGAGATGTCATTCTCAATTAAGAGAATGTCATCAACATACAAAACAAAAAATACTATCACAGAGTTATTAATCCATTTGTATATGTAGGGTTCCTCTCCATTCTTAATGAAGTCATATATTCTGATCACCTTATCAAAATGCATGTTCCAACTCCGAGATGCCTGCTTAAGTCCATAGATGGACCTTTGAAGCTTGCACACCTTAGACTCATCTGTGGATATGAAACCTTTAGGTTATATCAAATATACTTCTTCTAGTTCTCCATTTAGGAAGACAGTTTTCACATCCATTTGCTAGATTTCATAGCCTAGATGTGCTGCTATCGCAAGCATAATCCGAATAGACTGGAGCATTGTCACAGGAGAAAATATCTCATCATAGTCAATACCATAATGCTGACGGTAACTGTTGGCAACCAGATGGGTTTTATAGGTCTCCACCTTTCCGTTTGTGCCTCTTTTCTTTTTGAAGATCCACTTATACCCTATGAATTTTACCCCTTCATGTGGGTCAACCAATGTCCATACATTGTTGATTCTCATGGACTCCATTTTGGATTTCGTGGCTTCCAGCCACTTATCGAAGTCAGACCTCTGCATCACATCCATATAGATAATCGGATCCTTATTGTTCTCATCGAGTTCAACTAGATCTCCATCTCGGACTAAGAAATCGTAGTATCTATCCGATTGACGTGGTACTCTACCAGATCTCCTTAACGATGTTTCTACAATAGATTTTGGATTTGATCTAATCAAGTTCGACTCTATGGGTTTACTAGATTGTGTTGGTTCTTCTATCGATCGAACTTCATCAAGTTCAATCTTTGAGGTATTAGTTCCTTCATCAAGGAACTCCTTTTCTAAAAAGATAGCCTTATTGCTGATGAACACCTTCTGTTCGTTAGCAAGATAAAAGTAATATCCCTTGATTTTTTTTGGGTATGCTACAAATAGATATTTGTCAGACCTATATCCAAGCTTGTCAGTTTTCAAATATTTGATATAAGCCGGACACCCCCAAATCCTCGGGTAAGAGAGTGCTAGCTTACGCCCTGTCCATATCTCATGTGGTGTTTTACTTATAGACTTACTCAAAATTTTATTTAAAATATAACAAGCTAACTCGAGTGCGTATCTCTAAAAAATCATCGACAGATTTGCAAAACCCATCATGGACCGAACCATGTCTAACAGGATTCAATTCCTCCTTTCGGATACACCATTATGCTGTGGTGTTCCAGGAGAGGTCTATTGTGAGAAAATTTCATTCTCTTCTAAGTATATCAGAAACTCACTAGAGAGGTAGTCTCCTCCTTGATCGGATCGAAGAGTTTTAATACTCTTTTTAATTTATTTTTCTACTTTATTACAGAATCGTTTGAATATTTCAAATAATTCTGACTTATTTATCATTAAGTAGACATGCCCATACCTCGATATATTATCTATAAATATAATAAAATAATAATATCCACCTCTGGCATTAGTGTTCATCGGTCCACATACATCAGTATTTATCAAGCTTAGACTTCACTGGCTCGCTCATCATTTTCAGTAAAAGGTGATTTGATCATTTTTTAAGAAGATAGGACTCACAGATTAGGAGTGATTCACAATCACTGACTTTGAAGATTTTTTTTGTGTCAACCTATTTATTCTATTCTTGTTAACATGACCTAACCTACAATGCCAAAGGTAGATATCGGAGACATCACTAATTCTAGAGTATTTGTTAGATGTGTACATTATACTAACAGGTTGTGATAATATATAAATATCATTGTTCAGTTGTCCATTCATCACATTAATACCATTCATAATGATATTAAAATTATTTTTTTTATTAAAATTTTATAACCATACATGGCCAAAAGGTCTACAGAAATAATATTCAATAAAAAGGAAGGACAAAAGTGACATTCACTTAGAATAATTATATTAGACTTGAATACAAGCTTAATATTCCCTAATTCTAGAATTGGAACTGATCTTCCATCTCCAACATTAAGAAACCTTTCATCTTCTTCAAATCTCATACTAATCTGCAGACCCTGCAACGAATTGTAAATATTAAAAAGACTTTTGGTATCTAATACCCAGGTAATAGAATCATAAATTGAGAAATTACAAGGTGTTATCATATAATTACCTTATCCAGTAATAACTTGCTTCTTTCTCAGTCTGTTCGGATCCAGAGAGGCAACATATTGAGGATAATTCTTTTTCCAATGCTCCTACTTCTTGTAGTAGAAACCTTCCACCTGACTCTGGTCGGACTTGGATTTTTTGGTCTGATTGGGCTTGGGTGCCCCAACATTTTGCACCCTTTTCTTATTCTTCTTATTTTTCTTTTCTTTCTTAAAGGACGACGTCCAAAAGAAGATCCTCCCACAATATTCACCGACTCCTTTTGGAGCTGGTGATCCTTCTTAAAGTTTTGTAGTAACCCTAGCAAACTGTGGTAGTTAACTGCAGGCTTTGTCATTCAAAATAAGGAAAGGGAGGTAGGACTTGGGCTGAGAGTTCAGAATAGCATCCTTTCCCAACTGCTCATGCAGGAAAAAGTCGAGCTTGCTTAGGTACTCAATCATCTTGATCATGTACAATACATGATCAGTGACTGATGCTCCTTCCCTCATTCGAGCATTGAAGATGGCACAACTAGTCTTATTCCTCTCAACATCGTCAAGTGTGCCAAAGGATTCGTTCCACATTTGCAACATGTCCTATGGCTGAGTATCCTCGAAATAATGGTTAAACTCATCATTCATCACCACCAGCATAATACAACAAACCATAATTCGATTATTGAGCCACTTCTGATAAGTGTCTCTGATCAAGCTACGTACATTTGGAGCTGACTTCTTGGGTGCCGGATCAGTTAACACATACAAGATCCATTCATGCTCTAGGATAATTTTGAGCTTTCGATACCAGCTATCAAAATTTAGACCCATCAATTTATCACTATCTAATAGTGATCGGAGCGATAAGGTGGTGGCCATAACTGCAAAAAAAAAATCAGAATCTAATTAGTATATGAATTGATTAAGCCTAAAGATATGAATTTTAGTGTAAAGATTCTCCTACTAATTTATTCGAATTGATAGCCTCTACCTTCAATTTGAGAAATTACACTAATTTCTTAGTGGATACAAGAATCCACATAGACTGCACATAAGTTCGAGTGTGGCTCGACCAATCCTTGTGTATCCATGGATAGGTTTTTAACCAATTATTTCATCAAACAATTTCTAGTATTCAATTTTTTCTCAGACACCTCTTTAGCAAACGTATGGCACCTCCACTGAAAGTTCTGGTTAGGTCCAACCATTAATATGTCAGAATTTAGTGTATCTAACAAACGAGTGATCAGATCCGAGTGTGGCTCAGCCAACCTGACCATCATTAGAGAGACACAACTAAAACAATATATTATGAAAGATAATTCTGACAACCAGATGAGCACCAGGCGTGTGACGCCTTCAATGATCATCTAAACCATTGGACTCATTATCACCCAACTTAATGGGAGGCTATGATCTAGTTATCGTCATAACTATTTTATTTTTAGGGACCTAACAATTTTAGAGAAATTAATTAGTTGAATTAAGAGATAAGAAAAGACTTGACCAGTTAATCTTAATCCTCCCACTAACTTCATCAAGTCAGATTAAAGAAGATTAGGTAAAAATTGGTCCAACCAATCAGTCATAAATTCTCTCACTGACTTCACCAAGTCATGAAGAGGACTCAAGATATGTCAAACTAGGGGCACCTAAATCAGTCACATTGATTTTCTAGTTAGCATGGGTTAACTCTAATCATTAAGTGATCTAATCAAAACATGATTCACGATGTTGGCTAGTTAAGTGAGATCGATGGAAGGGATATGCCATTAACTCGATATAGACTCAATCTATGCGAGTAGGTCCCAATTAATGATCATCAATTAAAATTATCATACTTTCCTTAGACACCAACTGGTTAGTCATTTTCAATTTAATCAACTTATAGACTTGGATTCGACCATAGAGCTACGATCAAAATCCATATTGGTCTAATCAAAGATATGAACTTGACCAACTACATATATTGAAATTGATCAAGAGAAGAAATTGACCCAATCAGAATTAACTTTTAATTAGATTTGATCAATTACTAACATGGTCCATTATCAATGATTTCTAATCCTAGGTCTAATCCAGTTAAATAGACTTGACTCAAGCTAACCCATTAACCCATGAATTATGAAATTAATGCCTTAGATCTTTGATTTTCAAATCTAGATCGCTTAATTTTCAATTAAATTTTGGACTGATATGGGTTTGGGTTCGGTGTTTGAAAATAGTTTTCAATTTTATAAACTACTTTTACAATCAATCATCTAATGATCAAAATTTTAATTTCAGATCTAATATATATTATTTTAGATCTAAAATAAAATTTTAAAATTTTTTTTATTGTTCATCATCATGAAAAAGATCATGCAGCACCCCTACACGCCATAGGAGATCTCATCGAATTTGTAAATAGGATAGTGAAATCCTGATTTCTCCTATGACCGGATGGCTATGAGGATCTGTCCAATCAGATTACTATACTACTCAAATTCAAAATTAATTATCTAGATCTAATCTAAATAATTAAAATTAGATTATATGCAAAAAAATTCATGTCATAAGCAACCTAGCTCTGATACCATCTGAAGAAAAAATAGGTAGTTCGAAGTAAGTATTTTTAAAATTTTACAGTAGAATAATAAAAGATTAAATATTTTAATCTTCTAAATATATCTTAGATCAGATTCAAACTATCATTAAGGATCTATGACATAAAAAATTTACATATAAAATCTGAAATAAAATAGAAAACAGCATCGATTACATCGATGCCCTGAATTTGATCTAACCTTTAGATTATGTCGGTAGAGTTCAAAACTCATCACCTTTTTATGGGTTGACGATCTTTACTACTGGTAAGCATGATATGAAGCTCTCACTGATGTCGAGTGGTCACACAAGCATCTGACCTCTATGGATGGTCCACACAAAGCCCCTCAGACCGATCAGTCCTCTGCGGGAGTGCTAGCTCGCACAGTCGGCTTCTGATGGCAGATTTGACTTGATCTCCTTTTTTGATCACCTCGAACCTTTTCAATATCGAAGATAGATTAGAGAAGGATGTTAGATGGTGGAGAAAAATTAGATGAAGACTCCCTTCTCTTTGGTTTTTTTCTCACCCAAAAATCTAGAACAGTTCTAGGTCTCGCACCCAAGAGGAGAACGGTCTTTTCTTTTGTTCATGCCAAGGAGGAAGGAAACCCACCCAACCCTCACATCTCAAAAAGGTATTTTTGACTCTCTTTCTCTCTAGTATCTCACCATGAAAAGCTCTCCTCTTTTGATGCACAAAATTATGATCTTTTTATGGTTGTCGCATAAACCAGATAAAACAAGATAAGAGCTAGAGTTTGTTACAATTCAAACTCCTTTGAATTTTAATTTGACTTTAATTTTTTTTTACCCTTATCTAGCTTAAAGAGGGACTTACCAAAAAAAATTAAGTATAAAAATCAATTGAGAAGACCTTTTTTTTTCATACACAATAGACCCCTTCAAAAGTAACCAACGTGTGGAAAGATATGGATAAGGTTTTACGTTGAAATTCAAACTAATTTGAATTCAAATTAAAACCAACCAATTTCTATCCTTAATGGATGATAAAAGAAGGATTATTTTTTAATTTTCTCATATACAAACTAATTTTGTGTTGTGAGAAAAGGCATGAGATAATTTAGGTGGCATAAGGGATAGAGTCCTACTCATTTGGGACTCAAGGGTTTAACCAATTGAATTTCTTTCAAACTCAATCCAATTAGATCCAAATAAAATATGATGAATCTAATCTAATTAGACTCCTATAATATCAATTAAATTTAATCAAATTAATAAATTAATTAAGCTATAGATCCGATCAAATCAGGACCATTTCTCCTTTATCGATTAGGTCATCTCATAACCCAATCAAACTTGACTTGATTGAATCAAATTCAATCAAACTTGATCCAGACTTTAATGCTCAATCAAATTAAGCTAATTAGTGATCTAATTACTAATTAATCCTCTATTAATGATGGAGTCCAAGTCTAGTGGGACTCTTCTCTAGAGTCCCCGTCCAGTGGGACTCTTTAGCAGTCCCCGTCAAGTAGGACTCTTCACCAGAGTCCCCATTGACTGGGACTTTTCAGATTAGCCATGTGATCAGAGAAAATTTTTTAATGTGTGTGACCCCATTGGTTTGAACCTAAGTCGGTAGCATAAGAACTGATTCTTGTACCAATCGGAGTAACTATCTAGCAATAGTATCCGACATCTAGATAAGCCGAATGTATGCAAAGCAATACTCAAGAACCTATTTGAATATAGTTACCGTATAATTCATCCCTTTGACCCCAAAAGCTCAAGGTGACCTAGGATTTAATTACCAATCCTGATATTGTCATCCACATTGTATTTCAATTTTCAAAATCTATCGTATGGATTACCCCGGCCAAGGTTTTACTAATTTGAAACATACTAATATATTAACTCCTACTTATTTGGAGGGGTCAATTCCATCTTGACTCACACACTGACTTCACAAGTACTTGACTATACCCAAAAATCTTTCATTGCTAAATTAAAAATTTAGATAGTTCGGCACCAAAGCATAGTGAGTTGCTTGCAAGTCACCATGGTGATCTCAGGTCGGAGGGACACTTTATCTATATCCCTTCAGAGTGACTCTTGACAGTAGAGTACTCCAGAGTTGGTCACGTTCAGTGAAATATACTCCTATATTTCACCTGCATGCCATACCAGCATCTCCACGCTCCTTGGTTAAGAGGACAACCAACCTATATGGCACACAATGACCTACACTTGATACGTCTATCATCCTAGTAATAGCATATCATTTGATCGCAAACTCATTTAAGGACTAAATGATATATCCTCCTATATCGAATCAAATAGTCCCAAGGACTTCATCACATAACAGGAGTTCAAAATGAGATGTACACAGTGATGAAAACTAAATAATATTTATTAATTCAATAATTTATATACAATTACAATGATAAGCACAACTGTCAATAAACTGACGATTGACTTTGGGACACAATTCCCAACACCTTGTTCTTAGGCTTGACTTCATTCTTCTGCTTCTTCATGGGCTTTTTCTTTTTCTTAAAAGAAGACTTTTTTTTAGAGGAAGCCTGCTCCACAGCTAGAACTGTACCCCCTTGAACTCTTCAAGGTGCCTTTTGCTGTTACCAACATATTTAATAACTCGAGCAAAATGCTAACGATTTTATTCATATGGTAGTTCATGATGAACTGGGCATATGAATCAAGATGAGACTGGAGGATCAGATCCACCTATAATTCCTTATCCATGTTCATATCAAGCTTCTGAAACTCTTCTATGTCTTTGATCATTGTCAAACAATGATCGTTGACGGACTGCCCATCACGTATCTTCACTCTGAAAAATCTTCGGAAGAGCTCAAAGCGAGCTGTGTGACTCTGCTCACCATACAACTCTTGCAGGTGAGTCAGCATCTCTCTGGCAATCTTCATGTCTTCATGTTGTTGCTGAAGATCATTGGATATGGACACTAATATGTAGCACTTTGCCTTGTTATCTTTGTCCATCTACTTCTCACGTGTGGCTCGTTGATCAAAGGATAGATGAGCAGGTAATACATTCGCATCCTGATCAAAGACATAGGTGAGTTTCTCAGAGCTAAGAATAATTCTTAGATTCTAGAGCCAGTATTTATAGTTGGTATCGATCAACCTATTGGCATCGAGGATACGGGCTAAGGGATTGGTACTCGACATGATTATCTATAGAGAGAATAGTTTCTAGTTAGATATTTGTACTTATAAGATTATTTATTTTAAAGATTTTAAAAAATAAATAAAAAACTCTCACTATTTTTTCGAATCTCCCACACTCTTCGGGTGGAGAAATGAAAATCTATACATGATCAGTTTCAAGTGGGTACTGTAGTTTCATTAATCTATACACATCTCACCTAATAGTTATTGATGAGTACAGCAAATGAGTGGACAACACTTTATCTATTACTTCACTAAATAAGATGCAGTGGGCTTGATCTGTAAGTCCTATGACCTCACCTAATAGTTATTGACACATTTCTTAGTTAAGTCAAACCCAACATTCATCAGCAGGCACAAAGTCATCATTAGAACCCTCACCTAATAGTTATTGGGCCCAACCCTATCTCTACCCCGAGACATCAAATGTCAATAGAGTGATTATACCTTTTTGATGCAACCGAACTACTATAACCAGTCGAGAACGATCAATGCCAGGAAGGCACCGACATCTCTACAATGATGGAAGACCTCTAGACTTAATATTTAGTGAGGAGATTTAAGTTTAGGTCTCTTCTAAATTAGCAGATCTGATATCTAACTGATTATATTCAGGTCAGCACATCAACATATCCAACTAGCCTAGTCGGCATGGATGAACTCAAGTCAACAAGTAACCTAACACGAAACTGAATCTCCCAAGATGGCCAGATAAGTTAAGATTTGTGGAGATCCCCCCCATTGCTTTTCTTAGACACCAATCAAAATTGATCAGATCAAACAATGGAACAAATTAAATAACCACCATCTAAATGCTTACCTTAGATATCAAATTGATCGACTAGAATCGATCAGGTTAACTTATTGAAACAAGCCCAAACTACTGAGCCAAATTCGATCTTGAATCAATCAACTCACATAAAAAATATGAATCGATGTGACCAACTACAACTAAACTCGACTTTGAGCCCCTTTGATCTAATCCTAATCATCCATTGATTAGGTTCAATCAACTACTCAAAATCAAAAAATAGGTTCTAATCTGATCTAATCAATTTGATCCTAATTAGAGTTTGATCATTAAACCTAATTTGTTCAACCCATACCCACATGCAACAATATAATTTTAGATCTAAAAATAATTTTAGATTATATTTCATTGCATGTATTAATAGCTTATGATCTTGAAACTGTTTTAAATCTAAACTTAATGTCATATATCATGTATATGTAGTTTCAGATCTAAATTAAATATGCATCACATATACATCAAATTTCAGATCTAAAAATAAAATTACACATATCAAATATATATAAAATTAGATCTAAAATAATAATTAAAATATTTTAAAAATATCTTTTCAAAAATGGTTTACATCAAACAAGGACAATCTTTACAATATATGGGATAAATCCTATATCACGACAACCTTATATTAGTTTGATGTGATCTTTTAATCATTCTAATTTCATATCTAAATTTAAAATTAAACATATCACATATACTAATTTTCAAATCTCAAAGATTGATTTAATTATTTTAAAAATAATTTTTAAAATCGATCAATCTTGTGCTAGGACAAACTTTATAATATAGGAGGTAAATCCTATAACATGACAACCTTATATTAGTACAAGATTAATTTTAAATCACTAAAATTTTTAGATCTAAGAAAAAAATCAGATCATATGTGTCTTTAAAAATTAGTAGCTCTGATACCACTGTTAGAAAATCAGGTAGGCAACATGTGTAGATTTCAAAATTTTTGATTGCAGCAGAAAAACAATCGGGTTAAACCCTTTAACCCCATATGTATAAGATCATATCTAACTCTACCCAGGTCCAAGTGAAAAGACACATATATATAATCTAAAATTAAAAGCAAGTATGATATTGAATCTCAATATGTTAGCATGGGTAGAAATTCATCGCAATTGATGATCACAGGTTTGTAGGTTCTCGAGCTGCACACATGTCTGACCTCTATAGGTATCCATCGGGATCAATCTTAAATCAATCTTCTCATAGTAGATTCTTCTTCTTCACATAGAATTTTAACCTTTAGAATCTCGATCAACTTCTTGATCTAGACTGTAGAATCAACTCCTTGATCTGCAGCCTTTTTCTCTACGTTCCTCGCTGAAGATGGATAGCTCCCCAACTCTTGGCGTATGGAAGGTGGGATGCCCAACCGTTGGGCATGGGATAGAGAAGAGGAAGGAGGGGAGGCATGGAGAAGAGAGAGGGAGAATTTTTGTCTCATAAAATTAAACTAACTAGAAATCCTAAGAGACCTTCTCTTTATATAAGCTCTACCTTGACTCAAAAGAAGAATCCAATTAACTTAAAAAAATATATTCTTATCTCATAAGAAACTCTACCTTTTTAATCTATTTTTTTTTAATAAAATCAAACTTAATTGGCATGTAATCAGCCCCTTATGGCAAGCACATGGGGCATCCCATGGAATACAAGGAAAGTATGTAGGGCGCCAAGGCCAACACTTGGTGCCCCATTAGGGTTCTTGGTTCAAGAAAGGGGCCATGTGTTAGATGTATGTCCTAGAAGTCAATATGACTGATACATTGTAATAATTTTAAGACATAATTTTATACTTAATATATTGATATGATCAATAAAAAGATAATTTATTTTTTATTTAAGTGTGATGTGTCCTTGAATCGTTTATGAAATTAGTTTCGATACATATTCTCAAGGTGTTGAGAATTAGAGATGTATTTAATTTTTAAATGCTTCCGATCATAGGATCATCATGAGGATAATGATTGATCTAGATAGACTGATGCATAAATCACTTTCTTCAGGATAGATGAGTCTTTGGTCTACTGTGTAGAGACACAGGGTGATGAGTGCGGGTAGTTGTTAGAGAATAACTCGTACTAAGTGTGACCATATGAGAGATCACTTGAATTTTTATTCGATCGTCAGTAATTATCTCGATACTATAGTTATGTGATGATCCTTTGACTTGAGATGGTACTGCTACTCACAGTGAGACTACTGAAGTTTGACTGATACATAAACATAGGTCTCAATGAGCCCTTGTAGTGGATGTTGGTGATAGTTGGTCCACTGTAGGAGTGGAATGCATGTCAAGATAGGATCTATCGATCTTGATAGAGAGGAGTAGTCCTATGAAATTTGAGTAGCTAAGTCCATGAGTCTGTAGCCACAGTAGTGTGATTGATGGAAAAGAATTTTCATATAAGTCACAATTGAATTTGAGCTAATCGAATCTATCATATGATTGATATTGAGGTTTGACGATTTATCTATGACCTGTCATCTAGTCGGGACTCATAATAGAGGGACTAAATCATATGTTAACTACACTTTGAGGTTCATTTTAGTTCTACTGAGTTGTCACTATATACTGCTAGGTATCACTGGTAGATTGTGAGAGCTCACTAGGATTGTTCCGGATCGACAATTCTTGCTGAGTTAGAGTGAAATTGTTCCAACCTATTAAAAAGAGTTTCAATGATGCAATGATAAGAGATCATTGTATATCTCACTATCTGATAGAATTGAATCTATGGGGTCACACAATAAAGAGATTAGGTTTGGAATAAGTAATTGAGCTTATGAAGTATCAATTGGATTTAGAGAAACCCATTGGATTCATGATAATCTTGCTAGTGTTATGATCCAGGTGGTGTGCCCAAGGCCCAGGGGACCAAGACTAAGGCCAAGGTCCATCATTCATGAGGGCTTCATGGAGGCTTTAGGACTAGTTGGGCCCTAGGTTGAAAGGCTGTGGGCCTTTCGGGTATTTGAGGTCTAGGTTATGTGGGCCTCAAGGGACCAACTCTTTATGGGCCAGGTCTGGGCCCAGGAGAAGTGAGATTAAATCGAGTCATGGGTGTACACGGGTTTGGGTTAACCTAATCTCCCATAGAGTTGGTCAAGGGAGTTTTGGATTTGGGTCACTTGACCCGGTGTTTATATATACATGTACTTGTATAGGTTTGATGAAGCCAAGAAAATACAAGACTCTTTCTCCCAAGTCTCTCTCTCTCTCTTCTCCCTCTCTCTCCAGCAATTCTCCAATCCCCAGGAGCAAGAAACCCTAGGGTTTCTTGGCACCAGTCCATAAAAGGAAAGAGAAGAAGGGGAGGTGCTAGCCCCTTCCCCCTTGTAGCCGCCTACCAGATCTGCTCTCCCCCTCTTGCAGGCACCCAAACACCAGATCCAAGATTTGGAATCTCTTGAAAAGAGATTGGTACAAGTCTCTCTCAGATCTAGAGTTGATCTGAGGTTGTTTGAGGCATGGGTGAGATCTCCATCAACAGATCTACAAAAAGGCTGCAGCAGGATAGATTTGCGAGGTCTGCTCCATCTATCTTCTTTTCTATCTAGAATACCCCGATTCAAGATCTATGAATTGGAGGACCTCGGTCCAGGTCTAGTCTAGTTGGGTACCAGATCTTGGATTTTTTAGAGGTGGTTTCAAAGGTGTTCTTCATCTGGAACGAAAGGCTGACGAAGAAGACAGCAACCAGGCTGATTTCATCAAGGGCATTGGATCGTGTCCAGACGACTCCAGATCTATTCATTGCTGGTTTAACTGCACCAAAAATCCATGGGAGGAGCCGGGATCATGCTCCAATAGTTGGTATCAGAGCTACGGTGGTGAGGAAGCAGTTTCAAGTGCGAGAAGTTAAAGATCCCAAGTGCTGAAAATTTTCAGCAAGGTACCATTAAGGTATATTCTACACTTCTCGATTTTATATTGCTTGTTTGGCTTGGATCCAGTCATGGGCAGCAATATGAAGGTCGAGTTCGAGATGTTTGATGGCAAGAGAATTTTTTCATGTGGAAAATCCGGGTGGAGGATCTTTTGGTGCAAGCAGATCTGGATCAGGCTTTGGATGAGAAGCCTGAGGGAATAACAGATAGACAGTGGGCATCGTTGGAGAAGAAAGCATGCTCGGTGATCAGAGGATGTTTGGCAGATGCGGCATTGTATTCGGTGCTGGAAGAAAAGACCCCGAAGGACCTTTGGTCGAAGTTGCACACCATGTACATGGGGAAAAATATGTGCAACAAGCTGATGCTGAAGAAGAGGTTGTACAGTCTTCGGATGCAGGAGGGATCTGATATGATTGGCCACATTCAAAGGTTCGACCAGTTGTGCACGGAGTTGGTGAATATCGGGGTGAAGCTGGATGAGGAGGACAAGTCTCTATTGCTTCTATGTTCGCTGCCCGGATCATATGATTCTTTGGTGACTACACTGCTCTACGGCAAGGAGACTCTGGAGTATGAGGATATGGTCTCGGTGCTGAGGTCAAATGAGCAGAGGAAAAAGTTGACCAGAGATCGGGCTCCCCAGGAGGGTTTGGCAGTAGGGGAGAGGACAGGTAGAGGCAGAGGCAGAAGCAAGTCCAGGGGGCGGTCCAAGTCCAGGAAGGGAAAGAAAGAGGTGAAATGCTTCAAGTGCAACGAGTTCGGGCACTTCAAGCGAGAATGTCCACTATGGAAGAGCAAGAAGGAAGAAAGAAGTGGCTCAGAATCAATGAGTGCAGTTGCTAGGCAGCAGGTGGAGGATGATCTACTTGTGGTATCAGATGGTCACAGGCATTACACAGAGGAGTGGACACTAGACTCTGCGTGCTCACATCATTACACACCACACAGGTCTTGGTTTGCAACATACACCAAGACAGATGAGGGATCAGTGACTCTAGGCGACAATCATCCTTGCGAGGTGGCTGGGATAGAGACAGTCAGGGTGAGGATGTTTGATGGGATTGTGAGGACATTGACAAATGTAAAGCACGTCTCGGAGCTGGAAAAGAATCTAGTGTCACTAGGCTACTTGGAGCGCAGTGGATACAGCTTCAGCAGTAGGGCTAGAAGCAGAGTACTAACATCTCCAATGGAGCTATGGTGGTGATGAGAGGTAGGAGGTTGGACAATAACCTCTATCGCATGGAGGGATCTATGGTGACTGGAGAGTCTGATGCAGCAGCTGCAGCACAGGATCAGTAGGGGGCTTACAGGATGTGGCACTACCGCTTAGGCCACATGGGTGACAGAGGGCTGAGGGAGTTGAGCAGGAGAGGACTCATCTCTGATCTGAAGGATGGTGCTATAGGGAAGATCTGTGAGCCTTACCAGATGGAAAAGCAGAGAAGAGTTCAGTTCACCATCAGTACAGCCCGGAGTGCAGCCCCTCTGGAGTTAGTACACACGGATGTATGGGGATCAGCCCCAATTTTAGCTAGGAATGGAGCCAGATACTTCATGACCCTGATTGATGATTTTTCAAGAAAACTCTAGATTTACTTCATGAGAGAGAAGTCAGAGGTCTTTACCAAGTTCAAGATCTGGAGAGCTGAGGTGGAGAAGGAGCAGGGGAGGAGCGTGAAGTGTCTGAGGTCAGACAATGGTGGAGAGTACACCAGCAGAGAGTTTCAGGACTACTGTGAGGAGTGTGGGATCAGGAGACACTTCTTAGTTAGGGGGACTCCACAGCAGAATGGGGTGGCCGAGAGGATGAACAGAACACTTTTGAAAAAGGCATGGTGCATGAGGCTGCAGGCAGGGCTTCCAAAAAAGTTCTGGGTTGACACAGTTGACGCAGCGGGTTACTTAGTCAATCGATCACCTCACACCAGGTTGGATAGCAGGCTTCCAGAGGAGGTGTGGTCTGGGAGGATAGTTGGGCTGGGCCATCTATGGGTATTTGGGTGCACGACCTATGTGCACATTGGAGCTGGTGAGCGAAGCAAGCTAGACGCCAGATCACGCAAGACGGTGTTTCTAGGCTATCCATGAGGAGTCAAGGTATACAGGCTGTGGAATCCCTTGGAAAAGAAGGTCATCATTAGTCAGGATGTGACTTTTGATGAGGAGTCAGTCTTACGGAGGCGAGCAGGCATGGAGGAGCAGCAGGAGGTCCAACAGGGCGCTGCTGGATAGCTTACCGCTTTGATTTTGCCTCTTGTAGGTACTACGGGAGGACATGACATTCAGGTGGAGAACCTACCTAAGGTGTCTCCACAGGTGGAGAGGACTCGAACAGATGATCGAGGCAGAGAGGTCCAGCAGGAGTGAGCTGGATCGAGGACTGATATCAGTGTTGCCCTACACAAGCCCAAGAGGACCATCAGGTAATCAGACCGATATGGCTTCAAGGAGACGCTGTCATATGCCCTGGTGACAGTGAATGGAGACCCATATACATATCAGGAGGCTATTGAGAGCTAGGACAGAGAGCGGTGGGTCCAGACAATGTCCGAGGAGATGCAGTCTCTGCACAAGAACCAGACATGGCGATTGGTACAGTTGCCACAAGGGAAGAGGCCCATTGGCTGCAAATGGGTCTACAGTCGCAAGGACAGAGTGGAGCTGGTTGAGGCCTTGGGACACCAAGGTGGAGATTGTTATGATCCAGGTGGTGTGCCCAAAGCCCAGGGGACCAAGGCTAAGGCCAAGGTCCATCATTCATGAGGGCTTCATGGAGGCTCTAGGGCTAGTTGGGCCCTAGGTTGAAAGGTTGTGGGCCTTTCGGGTACTTGAGGTCTAGGTTATGTGGGCCTCAAGGGACCAACTCTTTATGGGCCAGGTCTGGGCCCAGGAGAGATGAGATTAGGTCGAGTCATTGGTGTACATGGGCTTGGGTTAACCTAATCTCCCATAGAGTTGGTCAAGGGAGTTTTGGGTTTGGGTCACTTGACCCGGTGTTTATATATACATGTACTTTTATAGGTTTGATGAAGCCAAAAAAATACAAGACTCTTTATCCCAAGTCTCTCTCTCTTTTCTTCCTCTCTCTCCAATAATTCTCCATGCCCCAGGAGCAAGAAACCCTAGGATTTCTTGCCGCCAGTCCATAAAAGGAAAGAGAAGAAGGGGAGGCGCTAGCCCCTTCCCCCTTGTAGCCGCCTACCAGATCTGCTCTCCCCCTCTTGCAGGTGCCCAAACACTAGGTTTAGGACTTGAAATCTCTTGAGAAGAGGTTGGTACAAGTTTCTCTCAGATCTGGAGTTTATCTGAGGTCGTTTGAGGCATGGGTGAGATCTCCATCAACAGATCTACAAAAAGGCTGCAGCAGGATAGATCTGCGAGGTCTGTCTCCATCTATCTTTCTTCCCATCTAGAATGCCCTGATTCAAGATCTACGAATTGGAGAACCTCGGTCCAGGTCTAATCTGATTGGGTACCAGATCTTGGATTTTTTAGAGGTAGTTTCAAAGGCGTTCTTCATCTGGAACGAAAGACTGACGAAGAAGACAGCAACTAGGCTGATTTCATCATGAGCCTTGGATCGTGTCCAGATGACTCCAGATCTCTTCGTTGCTTGTTCTGCTGCACCAAAGGTCCGTGGGAGAAGCCGGGATCGTGCTCCAATAGCTAGCACATGATTAGACCCAATTCCTCTTTTCATTAGAATTACTTATTTGATAAGATAATTTTAACTTAATTATCTAGTAATAACCTATATGAATAAGATTCATGAGACTCCAATTGTTGGGTGTCTAAGATTATAGATCATATTAATTAAGAGTGCAAGTCCTTAATTAACTTGCTTGATAGTTATTTTTGGATGCCACCTTGATTTTATCATGTTGGGCATGTCCATTGATTAGAGGACTTTTAGTTCTCTTATGGGGCATCTCTTAGGTATATTTTGGGGTGTGTAATTATAGATGTAAGAGCTCCAATTTTTGGCACCTAAAGGATCTCCTAAAGTAAGTTGGATAACTTAAGTTAATAGGAAACCCAATACAAGTAGGACTTGTATTATGTGATTGAATAGAATTAAATCTTTATACCTACTTAAAGGGACCTCCCCTAAGGTCCTTAGAGCATCAAAATCAATAGCCCCTCATGCCCAAAGGCTCTCCCCACACCCTCTCGTCCTCTCCTTTTCTCTTCTCTTAGGTGTTTTGCATGCCCATCCCTTGGGACGCGAGTCCCAAGGAGTTCCACACCGAAGGTGTTGGGTGTCCCATAATTTGCTGGTTGCTGGTGTTTTGTAATAGCACAAAGCAAGAAGAAACTTAAAAAAAAAGAGGAAAAAAAAGATCAAGGAGAACGATCAAGTGTTGATCGTGATCCAGACTTCGTTCAGATTTAGCAGGCTGAATTTTGAAGAAACAAAATTTAGATTAAAGAAGACTATTCCAGACTAATCCTGAGTGGATACTCGTAGAGACCGGATGCTTGTACAGTTAAAAGAGAATCTCTTCTCTTTCATATCTACATTCAAAGAAAAAGATTGTGAAATAGGTATGTAATTTGATCACAATCTAAATTTCAACATATATCAATTTTAGCATATGAGATAGATCTATGTAGTTTTATATTTTTATACATGCATAATTTAAATTAAAAGTATTTTATTCTTATTCTTCACTATGATATTTAAAAAATAAAATTTTTAAAATACATATGCATGCATCAAATCCCAAATTGTAACAGTGGTACCAGAGCCACGAATTTTCATATGCTGAATTTTGATATACATGTTTTTGAAAAAAATTTAAATTAAATTTTTTTTTGATATATGAGATGTATAGATAGATCTTTAAATCTAAAATTTAATTTTAGATTTAATTTTAGATTTAATTTTAGAATATATTATTGATATGTAATTGCATGCATAGATCTGAATTTTGATCTAAAAAGAGTTCTAGTTCATGTTTATCTGATACATAGATGCATGCATAAAATCTGAAATTTTTATATGATCTAAATTTTATTTCATATATGTGATATATAATTACATATTTAGATCATAAATTTACTTTTAATCTGATCCATGATTAGTATATGAGATATATGAAATCATGCTTAGATCTGAAATTTTGTTTAGATTTGATTTTACATGCATATATAAGATATATGTTTGTGTTTTAAAATCTAAAAATTATTTTTATATTTTAAAATTTAATTTCATGCAAAGAATTTAGATCTAAAATATGATTTTAGAATCTAAAATTTATATTTGTACACAAGGATTTTTGGTCATGAGAAAATTATTAATTAGGTCATGTAATAGGATTGCATTTAAGATTTTTGATTTGAGTCATATGGGTCTAATTTGATTAAGTAATTGATCAAACTAAGTCAAGTATTGATTAAGATTAGATCAATTAAGCTAATGATCATATAATTATTGTTGATCAAATTGATTGAATCCCATATGTAGAATCAATTAACCAAGGATCTAATTTGGCTCGTTAGTTTAAGCCTGCTTCATTAGAGCTAATCAATTATGATCAATCATTCTATTGATATCTAAGATAAGTTAATGAGATATGGTTATTTAATTAGTTTTGTTAGCCAATCTGGCTAATTTATTGATATCATAGGAAGGCAATGGGGGGACCCCCATCGATCTCCACTTACCTGACCAATTTGAAAGATTGGGTCTTAAATTAGATTGCTTAGCAGTTTGGTTTAACCCATGCCAGTTAGATCGGTCATATGATGACTGATTAGATGAGACCTAAACCTAAATCTCTCCATAAATATTAGGTTCATAGATCTTTCACCATTATAGATGTGTGGGTGTGCTATCAACATTGATTATTCTCGACTGGTTACATTGGTTCAGTTGCATCAGGAACACGTAACCACTCTATTAGCAAAGAATTACTTCAGGGTAAGGATGGGGTTGGACCCAATAACTGTTAGGTGAGGGATCCAATGACGGTCTTGTACCTACTTATAAATGGTAGGTTGGGCTTCACTAAAAAGTGTAGGCAATAACTATTAGGTGAGCCCACATGACTTAGAGACCAAGTTGTTACAACATGCTTAGTGAAGTATCTGGGCAAAGAGTTATCTACGCATCGGTGTGCATGTTACCAATAATTGTTAGGTGAGGTACATATCATCGATGGAATTGTAGTACCCACTAAGAATTCTTTGTCGCATTAGGATTTCTATTTTTTCTGAAGAGTGGAGGGATCCGATAAATTAGTGGGAGTTATTGTTTACATCTTAAAATTTCTAGAAACAAATATAAACATTAAGTATAAAAGTCTAACTTGAATCTTTACTCTCACAATTAAACCATCATATTAGCTTCAAACCCCCTAGCCCGCATCCTTGATACCAATCATTTGACCGATAATAATTTCAAAGACTGGCTCAAAAATCTCAGGATTATCCTGACCTCAAAAAAATTAAGCCATGTTCTCGATCAAAATTCTGTAGTGCTACCAAACCATCCTACTACTGAGCAAAGAGCTATTTTTGAGAAGTGGATGGATGAAGACAGTCAGGTCAAGTGCTATATGCTGGCATCCATGTCAAATGAGTTGCAAAGTCAGTACGAGCATATGCCCACTGCCCAGGCCATGATCACTCACCTACAAGAGTTGTATGGTGAGCAAAGCCATACTGCGCGCTTCAAAGTATCTAAGAGACTTTTTAATCTAAAGATACGTGAGGAGCAGTCTATCCATGAGCACTGTATGACAATGATCAAAGATACTGAGGAGCTTGGGAAGCTCAGACTAGATATGCAAAAGAAATTACAGATGGATATGATCCTTCAATCTCTTATCAGTTTATATAGTCAATTCATTGTGAATTTTCATATGAATAAACTTGACTGTACTATTCTCGAACTTGTCAATATGTTGGTCACCACGGAGTGTACCTTGAAGAGTTCAAGGGATACTGTTCTTGTTGTGGAGCGGATTTTTTCTTCCAAAAAAAAATTTACTAGAAGGAAGAAGGTTAAATCCGCGAAGAAACAGAAGAAAGAGAGCAAATCAAAGAAGGATGGTCCAAAGGTGGTTGAGGCAAGGAGAAAGCATTTCCACTGTCATGCTAAAGGCCACTAGAGAAGGAACTGTTCAAAATACCTGAAGAATCTAAAGATCAAAAAGTATGATAAATCTTTCGAAGGTATGCTCGAAATAGAATCTAACCTTACAGTTTTTTTTACTTCTAGTTGGGTATTAAACTCTGGCTTAAGTGCTTATATATGTACCCCAATGCAAGGTCTGATAGAAAGAAAAAAGTTGAGGGAAGGTAACATGATACTTCAGATCGACAATGGAGCAAAGGTTGCTGTAGAGGTCGTTGACACTTACACTCTTTGATTACCTTCTGGTGTTAGATTAGATTTGAAAGACTGTTATTACATTTCTGTAGCTAGTCAGAATTTAATTTTTATATCTGTGCTAGCATAGGAAGGTTTTGAAATTTATTTCAATAAAGATTTTTATTTCATTTATTTACAAAATAAATTAGTTGCACAAGGTCTTTTAATTGATAGTCTTTATCACATACATATTGATGCGAATGTGAACCTGAACGAGTAAATAGGGAGTGCCATAGGCCAAAAGAGATCAGAGATAAAACTAACCTGAAGTATTTGTGGCACTATAGACTAGGTCATATTGGAGAGGATAGGATAAATAGACTGAAAAAGGATGGGATCCTTGACCCTCTTAATCCAGAGTCATATCTAGCTTGTTAATCTTGCCTTCGAGGAAAGATGGCCAAATTACCCTTTATAGGTCGTGGGGAAAGGACCACTGAGTTACTCATCCTAATATACACCAATGTGTGTAGGCCATTTGATGTGCAGGCCAAGAGTGGTTATACCTACTTCATTATCTTTATCGATGATCTGTCTAGGTACGGGTATGTATATTTTATGAAACATAAGTCTGAGGCCTTTGAAAAGTTCAAAGAATACAGACACGAAGTAGAAAAGTAGACATGCAAACCTATTAAGTTTTTTTGATCTATTCGAGGAGGTGAATACCTTAGTCAAAAATTTTTAGAATATCTTAAGGATAATGGCATAGTCTCTCAATGGACCCCTCTTGGAATGCCTCAGCTCAATGGGATATCCGAAAGGAGGAACATGACTCTATTAGATATGGTCCGGTCTATGATGAGCTTCACTGATCTATCCTTATTTTTTTAGGAACATGCCTTATTAACTATCATTCACTTGTTGAATAGGGTTCTATCAAAGTCTGTTCCTACCATACCGTATGAGATATGGTTTGGTAAAAAGTTGAGTATGGGTTATCTCAAGACTTGGAGATGTCCGGCCTATGTCAAGTGACAGATGATGGATAAGTTAGAGGATAGATCTATTATAGCTCGCTTCATAGGATATCCAAAAGAATCCATGGAATACTACTACTTTTCATAAGACCATAATGTGATTATGAGTCGAAATGCCGTATTCCTAGAAAAATAGTTTATCCAAGATTGCGGCAGTGAAAGGTTAGTGGAGCTCGAAGAGAAAGTCTCTGAAGAGCCAAGTGCTATAGATCTTCAGAAACCCGTAGTCCATGAGCCAGTAGTTGATGTTCCTCTACCACATCAAAGATCTAGTAGGGTCTCCCGACATCCTGAAAGGCACATGGGTATGCTTATCTCCCGACCTCCTGAAAGGTACATGGGTATACTTATGGAGGAAGTTAAGAAAATATTCTTTATGGGAGATAAGGGTCATACTGATGATCCTAATACCTTTGATGAGGTAATGTCTAACATCAATTTTGAGAAATAGTTAGATGCTATGAAGTCAGAAATTGATTCGATGCACTCGAACCAAGTCTAGACTTTAGTGGATCCACCTAAGGGTATTATATGCATTGGGTGTAAATGGATCTACAAAAGAAAAATAGATGTCGATAGTAAGGTAGAGATCTATAAAGCTAGACTTGTGGCTAAAGGTTATAGTCAGCACGAGAGCATTGACTATCAGGAAACCTTCTTGCCCATAGCCATGCTGAAATCTATCCGCACTTTGCTTGTTGTTGTGGCTTACTATGATTATGAAATCTGATAGATGGATGTGAAAATTGCTTTTCTAAATAGATATCTTGAGGAATATATCTATATGAAGCAGCCTATAGGTTTCACGTCCGATGATGGTGATCACAGAGTATACAAGCTGCAAAAGTCCATATATAGATTAACATAAGCTTCTCAGAGTTGGAACCATCATTTTGATGAGGTAATCAAATCATTTGATTTCATCAAAAATGAAGAGGAATCTTGTGTGTACAAGAGGGTCAGTGGGAGTGCAATCACCTTCCTCATATTGTACGTGAATAATATTCTCCTCATTGGGAATGATATTTTCATACTGACCATGGTCAAAAGATGGTTGTCCAAAGAATTTTTCATGAAAGACCTAGGAAAAGCATCCTATATTCTTAGAATAAACATCTATAGAGATAGATCTAAATGGAGGCTTGGCCTGTCACAAAAACTGTACATAGAGAAGGTGCTGAAAAGGTTCAATATGAAAAACTCCAAGAGATATCTCTTATCTCTTAAGCATGGTATTAGTCTCTCCAAGATGATGTGTCCAACCACATCTGAGGAGATACAGTGCATGAGTAGGATTCCTTATGCCTCGATCATAGGGAGCTTCATGTACGTCATGTTATGTACTCGACTTGATATTACCCTTATCGTGAGTGTCATGAGCAGGTATCAGTCGAATCCAAACAAGGAGCACTGGATAGCTATGAAGAACATCCTTAAGTACTTAAGAAAGACTAAGGATTTGTTCTTGATCTTTGGAGGTGATTTTGAGTTGCGAGTCGAGAGGTATACTGACTCAGATTTCATGTCTGATCCTAATGATAGGAAGTCTATATCAGGGTACATGTTCATTTATAATGGTGGCGCAATTAGTTGGAAGAGTTCCAAGCAACCCATTATAGTGGATTTGACCATGGAGGTTGAGTATGCTATAAATGTGTAGGATGAATTCTGATTCTAATGTTAGTTGTAGAACTAGATGTCATGCTATGACACAGTACTACAAAGACAATGACACCATAGCCCTTGCTAAGGAGCCAAAAATCTCACCAAAAGTTCAAGCACATAGAGTAGCGGTATACACGACTACCTCATATCGAGGTGCAAAGAGTAGACTCCACGGATAACGTGGCAGACCCGCTGACTAAGCAATTGAGCCAATCGAAAATGAAAGTCCATCTTAAGAAGATGGGATTTAGATTTGTAGCCAATTGACTTTAGTCCAAGTGGGAGATTGTTAGATGTATGTCCTAGAAGCCAATATGGCTGACACATTGTAATAATTCTAGGACATAATTTTATACTTAATACATTAATATGATCAATAAAAAGATAATTTATTTTTTATTCAAATGTGATGTGTCCTTGAATCATCCATTGAATTAGTTTCGATACATATTCTCAAAGTGTTAAGAATTAGAGATTTATATTTAATTTCTAAATGCTCCAGATCATAGGATCATTATGAGAATGATAATTGATCTAGATAAACTAGTACACAAATCACTTCTTTCAAGATAGATGAGTCTCTGATCTACTATGTAGAGACACAGGATGATGAGTGCGGGTAGTTGTTAGAGAACAACTAGTACTGTGTGACCATATGAGAGATCACTTGGATTTCTATTCGATCGTCAGTGATTATCTTGATGCTGTAATTATGTAACTGATCCTTTGACTTGAAATGATACTGTTGTTCGCAGTGAGACTACTGGAGTTTGACTAACACATAAACATGGATCTCACTGAGCCTTTGCAATGGATGTTGGCGATAGTTGGTCCACTATAGGAGTAGGATGCGCATCAAGATAGGATATATCAACCTTGATAAAGAAAAGTAGTCCTATGAGATTTAAGAGGCTAGGTTCATGAGTCTGTGGTCACAGCAGTATGATTGATGGAAAAGACTTTCCATAGAAGTCACAACTGAACTTAAGCTAATCGAATCTATCATATGGCTGATGTTGAGGTTTGACAATTTATCCATAACCTACCATCTAGTTGGGACTCATGATAGAGGGATTGAATCACACGTTAACTATACCTAGAGGTTTATTTTAATTCTACTGGGTTGTCACTACATACTACTAGATGTCACTGGTAGATTGTAAGAGCTCACTAGGATTATTTCAGATCGACAATCCTTGCTAAGTTAGAGTAGAATTATTCTGACCCATTGAAAAATGTTTCAATGATACAATGATAAGATATCATTGTATATCTTACTACTAGATAGAATTAAATCTATGGGATCACACAACAAAGAGATTAGGCCTGGAATAAGTAATTGAACTTATGAAGTATCAATTGGGTTTAGAGAAACCCATTGGATTTATGATAACCTTGCTAGCATATGGTTGGACCCAATTCATCTTTCTATTGGGATTACTTATTTGATAAGATAATTTTAACTTAATTATCTGCTAATAACCTATATGAATAAGATTCATGAGACTCCAATTGTTGGGTATATAAGGTAATGAATCATATTAATTAAGGATGCAAGTCCCTAATTAATTTTTTTGATAGTTATTTTTGGGTGCCACCTTGATTTGATCAAGTTAGGCATGTCCATTGATTAGAGGACTTTTAGTTCTCCTATGGGGGGTCTCTTGGGTGTATTTTGGGGTGTCTAATTATAGGTGCAAGGGCCCCAATTGTTGGCATCTAAAAGGTCTCCTAAAGTAAGTTGGATAACTTAATAGGAAATCCAATGCAAGTAGGACTTGTATTATGTGATTGAATATAATTCAATCCTTGTGCCTATTTAAAAGAACCTCTCTTAAGTTTCCTAGAGCATCAAAACTAGTAACCCATCATGCCCAAAGGCTCTCCCCACGCCCTCTCTTTCTCTCCCTTTCTCTTCTCTTGGGCATTTTACACGCCCATCCCTTGGAATGCGAGTCCCAAGGAGTTCCATGCCCAAGGTGTTGGGCATCTCATTATTTGTTGGTTGCTGGTGTTTTGTAGCAGCACAAAGCAAGAAAAAACTCTAAAGAAGAGGAGAAGAAGAAGATCAAGGAGAAAGATCAAGCATTGATCGCGATCCAGGCTTCGTTCAGATTTAGCAGACTGAATTTTGGAGAACCAAAATTTTGATTAAAGAGGGCTGTTCCAGACTGATCCTGAGTGGATACTCATAGAGATCGGATGCTTATGCGGCTAAGAGAAAATCTTTTATCTTTTATATCCAGATTCGAAGAAAAATATTACGAAATAAGTATGTGATTTGATCACAATCTGAATTTCAGCATATATTAATTTCAGCATATGAGACAGATCTATGTAATTTTATATTTTTATGCATGCATAATTTAGATTAAAAGTATTTTAATCTTATTCTCCACTGTGGTGTTTAGAAAATAAAATTTTTGAAATACATATGCATGTAGCAAACTCTGAATTCCAACAGCGTGGCCTCTCTCTCTCTCCCCATGCTAATCCATAAGAGGGGACGGGCCCCTCTCACATTATCTAAGGGTTGGAGCCCATGGTTCTGCCAAAAAGAGAGGTAGACGCCACCCATTCTTTCCATCTATTCCACATACCACTTAGAGATAATTAGGAGATAATGGAGAGATGATGTGGAGATAATTTAGCCAACTAATTAATTAAATCAAATCCTCTTAGGCTTACAATTAAGAGTCTAAGTAAACCCAAATAGATTTGATTAGGTTCAAGGTTATAGATTTGATCAAATCGAAGTTTCAAGAAGAATTAGATTTAACCATGTGCTCGCATGGTTCTTATAAACCTAATAGGATTTTAATAAATTCTAACCCAATTAGAACTTCATAAGTCCAATTGATAAATTTAAGATTAAATCCCTTAATGTGTGACTCCATAGATTTCATTATATCTAGTTGTGAGATATATTGTGATCTTCATCATAATATCATCGAAACTCTTTTCGATGGATTGAAATATTTTCAATTCTATCCTTTGAGGGTCATCGATCATCAAGATGATGTCCGATGAGTCTCACAATCCACCAGTGATATCTAGCAATATGTAGTGGCAATCTAGTAGAATAAAAGTATGAATCTCTAGGTACAGTTATTGTATGATTCAGTCCTTCTATCATGAGTCTCAACTTGATGGAGGTCATGGAGAACTCGTCAGACCCCATCGTCAGTTATATGCTAGATTGGCTCGACTCGAGTTCATTTGTGAATCTCGTAAAAATTCTTTTTCAGTATTCACACTTACTTTGATCAAAGACTTTCTAAACTCAGTCTTGCAAATCGTATAGCACTTCTCCTTTTCTATCAAGATCGATAGATTCCTTCTAGGTGCATCCTACTCCAAACAGCGAATCTGAACCTACTGAAGCCAACATACACAGCAAGGACCTGAATGGCTAGAGACCAAGAGAATGTGTAGTCAAACTCAGTAGACTCGCTACGAATAGCCAATGACACAGCAGATCAAAGGACCACTCACACCACTGTAGCATCGAGAAGACCACTGATGAGTAAGTAGATATCCATGTCATTTTTCATGTTGGTCATGCTCAATACAAGTTATTCTCTAACAACCATCCACACCCTCACTCAGTGTCCTTACATTGCAGACCTGAGACTCATTTATCCATAAGGGAGGCAAACTGTGCACCGATCTCTAATGGATTGATCACTGTCCTTTGTGATGATTCATTGATCAGGAGTATTTAGAAATTAACCACTAATTAATGTATGTCTCAAATTCTTAACATTTTAAGAATATACAAAAATTATCTTTGTTAATATTTAGGATAAATCATAGACACATAAACATGATTGGAATGAAAAAGCCCTTTATTCATAATAAAAATTTATAAGTACAAGTTTAAACTGTGAAATTATATAATGTGTCAACCAATAATTAGCTTCTAAGACACAAATCTAACAATTACAGGCACCATCCATTTGGTATTTCTCTAAATGATGGAATTATTATTCATCATATGATGACTCTGATGTACTATTTGATAAATGATTAGATTGGCCGAGCCATACTCGGACCTAATCATGCTATAGTTAGAATTATCGAATAGGTTTATGTTAATGGTTTGACTTAACCAGGACTTTTAGTGAAGGCCCATTGCCTACTAAAATAAAACTTATGATGAAATTAATTACTAAAAATTATTTGAAGAAATAATTGGTTGAAAACCTACCCATAGATGCATATGGGTTGGTTAAGCCATACTCGGGCCTATATGCAATCTGTGTGGATTCTAATATCCGCTAAAAAATTAAGATAATTTCTTAGATTGGAGGTAGAGGCTATCAATTCGACTAAAATGGTGGGAGAACCTTTAGACTAAAGTCTAAGTCTTTAAGCTTAATCAATTCATAAACATAGAAGTTTTATATTTTTCTTTTAGTTATAACTAGATGTTTATTACTCTGTTTACTGTTTGATAGTGATTTATTTGTAGGATCCAACTTCGATAAATAGTATTGGAAGTTGCAAATAGTTTTAGAATACGAATGGATCCTATATATGATTATGGATCTAGCACCTGATGTTTCTTCATCCAACATATATGATGTGATCAAAGGCACTTATCAGAAGTGGCCAAATAATAGTATCACTATGTGGTGTTATTAAGAGCAGCAAAGAATACAAATTTAGTTATAAATTCGATGATGCTCAGTGGGAGAAAATACTTCAAATGTTGAAGGAGTTCTTTTGCACCAATGAAAATGTGTCTTTAGTGGGGCAATAATTTTTTATGAAAAAAAAGAAAAAGAAAGTGCAAAAAAGTCATGCTTGGGCTGAGGAGCCCAAACTGACAAAAGAGTCTAAGATTAACCTAATCTGGTAATGTCTCTTGATCCGAATAGGCTAAAAAAGAGAAATCAACAAAGGATTGCTAGATAAGGTACTTATATGATAACACCTTATGATTTTTCTATCTATAAATCTACTATCTAGGTATTGGATACCAAAAGTCCATGCAAATTATTGCAATGACTTTAGATTAGTAGAAAGTTTGAAAGCAGCAAGAGGTTCCTGAATATTGGAGATGGAAGTTATGTTCCAATCCTGATTTTAAAAATCATCGAGCCTATTTTTAATTCTGACAATATTATTTTTGGTGATTGTTACCATTATCTATTTTGATGAATGTAATTTTCATAGGCCTTCTGGTCAAGGATGGATTTGCAATGTCAGCAAAGAATGATTTTTGTGATATCATTATAGATGATGTCAAAATCATAGTGGACAACTAAAGAAATGGTATTTACGAATAGTCACAGTCTGTTAGTATATTGTACACAACAAACAAATACCTTAGAGTAGATAATGTCACAAATGCCTATCTTTGATAATTTAAGCTCGATCATATAAATAAGAATAGGATCAACAAGAGATAATTCTCGAAGTCAATGATTGTAAACTATTATCAATTTGCTAATCTTATCTCCTTAGTAAGATGACCAAGTCATCTTTTACTGGAAAAGATGAACGAGCCAATGATGTTCTGAGTCTGATATATATTGATATATTGGATCTACGAACATGTTTATCATAATTTTAGATTATTTAAAATATTCAAATAATTTCTTAATGAGATAGAAAAATGAACTGGAAAGAGTATTGAAATTTTTTGATCAGACCAAAGAGAAAAATATCTTTTCAATGAGTTTTTGACATATCTAGTAGAGAATAGATTTCTCTCTCATTGGAATCGACTTTATTAGACATAATTCGATCCATGATGGGATTTACAAGTATGCCAATCTTCTATTAGGATTATGCTTTATTGAGTTTCGGTGATGCAGTAAAATATAAATTTTAAAAATTTTTATATGCATTCAACAATTGAAAATAAGTTTAACAATTAAACTTGACTACTGGAACACAAAAGTCCTAGGAATACCTTGATGATTACAATCAAATAACATAAGCATGTATAACAAGCAGAGATTAGATGTCATATACCAACATGAAAATGATAATTTGATAATTTTGATATCTTCACAAGACTCTAAAGTAAAAGTCCTCCAATGGTGATCCACACAGGACTGATCAAGGCCCTTCCCAATTCGATGTAGTGCTACAGCCTTCTTCGCAAGTTCGCTGCTGATCGTCCTTCGCAAGAACGGATTGCACAATGCTTGTATGCCTTCGAGACCTTCACTAGGATCACTTTAAGAACCATTTTCTAAATGATCTCACCACACAAATATCAGATTATATGTTCAACACATGAACAATCTGATTTTAGGGTAAGCATCTCATGCTTTCCTTTTTCTCTTCCTTTCCTTTCCATTTTTCTTTCCCTTTTCCTTTCCAAATTTTTTTTTATCTTTTCTCACATTATCCTATGCCTAAAGCTCTTTGGATTGGGATCTTATCCCTTATAGGGTGCCCCTTACATAAGGTATGAAGGGGCACCACAAAATTTCCTAAGGGGTGCCAACTCTTGGCATCCCTTAATTCTTACACGATAACAATTAAATTTTGCATGGAAACCAAAAGATTATGACAAGGAATTAGAGGCCTTTGACCAGCAAAAGGACTCTTCCTCTGTGTAGAAAAAATAAAACACCATCTGATGGCGCGTAGGATAAGGAATAGGCGAGAATTCAAGAGTCCAATATGAAATGGACTCTTCCATTTTATTGCACCAAATAATGTGGCATCCCAAATAAATCTTAGCATGTGAGTTCCTTTCAAGAGAAGGACTCCTCCTTCTCTTCCATGCCCACATATCCCAAGAGCCATCTGATGGAGCAAAAACCAAGGGACGTGTGGAACAATGTAAGAAAATTAAGAGGAGTATAAAAGGACCCCTCTTCTTAATGCCTAAATTAAATGGGGTGTGACATTTATTTTATGCATGGGATTAGGCATGGAGGAAGGTGATTTCTTATGGAACACTTCCATAAAAATTAGATAAGGCCACCTATTTATTTATAGATTCAAACCTTATCATATTAGGTCAAGGCAATAAGTCAAGGGTTAGCACAAACACCTTTGCACTGAACCCAATCGAAAACTTGGGTTAATTCATGTGCTAGCAATTTAATTAACCCATTGGATTTATAATAAATCCAAATAGATTAGATCAACACCAAATCTTTATTGTGTGTGACCTATTGGGTTCCAAATCTAGCCAGCAGTGGATCCGGACTCTTGACGTAAACCTAATCCGATTAGATTAGGTTAGCTCAAGAGTTTCAAACAACTAGGACTCTTCCTAATTGATTATCAAATTAAACTCTTTTAATTCTGACGAATCCATAAGTCAAGATTAACGTCTAGCAATGTTTCATGACTATCCAAAAAATTTAAAATTTAATGAAAATATCAAAATTATCCTTCTATGGTGAATTACCGTGCAATTCAATTCTTTGATCACACAACATCCTAGATAGGCCATGGGCATGAAATCATGTCAAGCCCAAATACCTATCCATATATATCTTGATCTAATGATGATGACTCAATTGATAAACCAGTGAAAATTTTTTCTACTGTTCATCCCTATTCTGGTTAGAGACTCTTAGAGTCATTATCTTATGAGATCATATACGATATTCTCTCCTCCTTCAAGGAGTGATCGATTTTTTGTTGATCACTCACAACCTCCATGCATATTTTACCATACCTAGAATATCCCACACATCTCAAAGTGGCATGCTAGAGAATAAACCAAAGTAAGGATTCATATACACAAGGTACCATGATGATTTTAGGTCAAAGGATCACATGCACCACTCTCATTGGAGAACCATCTATCGACATGCTATAAGGCTCCATCAGATGTTCTTTCTGTGGGTCAGTTTAGTAAATTTATTCTCTAATAAGTACCTACATCTTTGTATTAGTGTCACCACATAAGTGATTGTGAGATCAACTACCCTCTCCATCGAGCATACATACATGTACCAATCTTACTGGTATCATCAATCTCTGATTCGATGATCCAATGATTGAGAATATTTTAAATTGAGACTATCAAAATTTTAGATCTCGCTAGTATGATCTCATCATGGCCCTTGTTAGAGCAAAAATCCGCTCGCGTCGGAGAAGCTGGAGTCGAGGGAGTGGCGGTCGCCATCGGGACCTGCAAAAGAAGTCTAAACTGGAGTTGGGGTTACTCCGGCAAGACCCTCCGACGCTCAAGTCAGTTCTCTGCCTCAACAAGAATGGAGTACTCGAATAAAAATCTTAGCAAAATTTTGGGATAGAAAATAGATCTTAGAGAATAATGTATCTGGGGTCCCCCCTTTTATAGGCAGGGGGAACAGTGGGTTGATAGCGATTGTTTGTAACCACCTTGTCGTGGGCCGCACGGGGTCAAGAAGAATTAATTGTGGGGAGTAGTGGAGTGGAATCGTGGCCATCAATGGGGCGTGCCACGTGGAGTCTGTTGCGGGAAGTGGAGCGGCACCCGTTATCGTGGCTTGCCAGAGGGTGAGGGACCTGTGCCGTATCCATCGCAGGTAGTGGAGTAGGATCGTGGCTGTTAATGTGGCCTACCAGGGAGTGATGGAGCCGCATGAAAGCCGTTGCAGGAAGTGGAGCAGAGTCGTGGTCGTTACTGCGGCCTTCCGGGGGGTCCAGGCCTGTTGGCCGAAGCTCGGTTGAGGCATCCAGCGGAGAGAAGTGGCAATCCATCTGAAAGGAGCTCGGATGTTACTGGCGGGCTGCGATCGATGTCAGAGGTGGAGTCCAGCTCCCGTAGGAATTCGGACGAGATCCGCCAGCAGTAGAAGTTGGGGGCGAGGTCCGGCTCCCATAGGAGTTCGGATGGAGTCTTCCTTCAGTCAAAGTCGGGGGTGAAGTCCGGCTCCCGTAGGAGTCCGGGCGGAGTCTTCCCATAGCCGGAGTTGGAGACGAGGTCTGGCTCCCGTAGGAGTCTAGGCGAAGTCCACCTGCAATTAGAGTCCGGGGTGAAGTCTGGCTCCCGTAGGAGTCCGGGTGAAGTTTACCATCAGTCGAGGTCGGGGGTGAAGTCTGGCCCCCGTAGGAGTCCGGGAGGAGTCTTCCTGTAGCCGGAGTCGAAGATGAGGTCCGGCTCCCGTAGGAGTCTGATCGAAGCTTACCTGCAATCAAAGTTGGGGATGAGATCCAGCTCCCGTAGGAGTCCGGACAGAGTCTACCTGTAGTCAAGGTTGAGGATGAGGTCCGGCTCCCGTAAGAGTCCGGACGGAGTCTTCCAGCAGTTGAGGTTGGGGACGAAGTCCGGCTCCCGTAGGAGTCCGGACGGAGTCTGCCTGTAGCTGGAGTCAGAGACGAGGTCTGGCTCCCATAGGAGTCTGGACAGAGTCTACCTGTAGTCGAGGTCGAGGATGAGGTCCGGCTCCCGTAAGAGTCCGAACGGAGTCTTCCAGCAGTTGAGGTTGGGGACGAAGTCCGACTCCCGTAGGAGTCCGGATGGAGTCTGCCTGTAGCTGGAGTCGGAGATGAAGTCTGGCTCCCGTAGGAGTCCGGACGAAGTCTGGTAGTAGTAGAAATCTGTCATTGGTGAAGTTCGATCGTTGGCGAGGTTCGAGGTAGTTCGGATTGGAGTTGAACCTGGCTGGAAGAAGTCTGGAAGGGATTCGGGGAGCAGTCGATGGTCGTAGGAGATCGGCTGGCGGCAGAGCTTAGTGAGCGCTTAGGGCGGCTTGATAGGCGACTGGGGGAACTTATGTTGAAGGAGTTTGAGGGTGGTGCAGTGGGAGTTCGTCTGTCGGGGGAGTTCAGTCAGCACTGTGGAAATTCGACTGTTGGAGAAGTCCGGAGAGATACCATCTACAGTCGAAAGCCGGATGAGTCTTGGGAGGGTCAATCCTGTTGAGAACTTCGGCTGAGGATATTTTATACCCAACACCAGTCCCCCTACTTCTGAGTTCGAATTTCGAATAAAGGAAGTACAGAAAGATTGTCACAGCCGAAGTTGCCCCCTTGAATTCTGCGCACGACCGCCTTCAAAAATCTTGGCATTTAATGTGCGCATGCTGGAGCCTTTTTCCGATTAGGGCGACCCGAAAAGCCCTTTCTGAACTCCCACCAGGACGCGATCCTAAGCGTCACGCCATAAAAATCCACGAGCGGTCAACCTTATGTCGTGGTGAGTGGGACACGTGGTGGGCACTGGTCGGCCTAGGAACATCCGCCACCATAACTGCGCCAGGCTTCATCGCCTATTTAAGCCCCCATCTTTCCTCTAGGGGCTTCACTTCACCAGAGGGTCGACGCCCTTCTTCCACTTGAGAGCCTAGCCACACAGCCACTCCGTTGGTGCCCTTTCTGACTCCAAGCATCCTTTACGCCGGTCTTTGCTATCTCTGTCGGCCCTCCGCCGTCTTCGGTCTCCCGAGTCTCTCAGAGGGGTTCTCCCACCAGGACCTCCATTCTGGAGGCCAATTTCAAGAGAATGCCACGGACTAGGAAGAGTGCGGGGAGGGAAACAGCAGTCTGCGAGTTCTTCGGTTGTCAAACCATCACCGCGGGCTCCCGTCGCCTTAAAGGGGGCTCGAGGGAGAATTCCTTCAACAATAGGGGTTTAATAACGGGGACAACCGGTGAAGGCATCCCGCCTGAGAATTTTAGAGTAGCTGAACGGGGCGACACCGGTCAAGGGGACAGAGCTGTCATCACAAGCCGTGGTGGGATCCTCGATGTCATCCGGGCCGAGGGACCAGAAGCGGTCGGCGCCGATGGTGGGGCAGTTGAACTTGTTGCGAGGATGGTGGAAGTAGCGCATGCCGACCTTGCCAGAATGCCTAGGATGGTGGTTGTCGCGGAGCACACGGTGGTAGTGCATATCTCTAGTGCCATCGTTGTCTTCGGGGTAATCCCGGTTCTTCTTGAAACAGGTCGTCATCGCCACTGCCGTTGCCTTTGCTGCTCCCTGAATTCTATCCCATCCTTTTCCCCCTAGGGTTGGGATTTTGGAGATGGAGTGGAACGAGGCAGGGGGCGAGAGCCGAGAGGCTTATCACACGTACTGGACAATGCTGCTGGGAAGGATAGAATCGGGAAGAGAAGTCTACAGCTTGAAGTGGCCTCCGGTGTATCTCTTTTGAGTTTTGTAATAATGTTTTCTTTTTCTGGCCCTCTGGGTCTTGTAGCACACGTCTTGTTAATCAAAAAATGAGAAGGAGATTTTGTTACTTCGCCCATACTTTACGTCGAGTTGTTGTCTGCCGAACTTCCTTCCTTTACCATTATTATTGTTGTATTCCCTTCTCTCCATTTCTCTTCTTTTCTTTCTTTTTCTTTTTTTTTTTTTTTTTTTGACGTCGTCCGTAGGTTACCGATAGTTGTCACGTCGGCTCGCCTTCCAGTTATCCTTCTCCTTCAACCTTAATGGGTCTATAATGTATATTGGATGAATAAAATGAAAAGGGAATTTTCTGCTACCTCTCATATTCACGTGTTGAATTATCGCTTGCCGAGCTTCTTTTCGGCCTTCACATTGTTTGGGGGTACCCGATTGCCATCGTGTCGACCCATCCTTTTCGTCCGTGGCTGTAGATTTGTCTGGGGCCGCTCGGGTTTGGTGCCTCCCACCGGGGTTCGGACTCGGGGGTCTGAGCTTTTGTAAGCGGAGTCGGGGTGAAGTCCGGCTCCCGTGGGAGTCCGGATGGAGTCTACCTGCAATTGAAGTCAGAAATGAAATCTGGCTCCCGTAGGAGTCTGGATGGAGCTCATCATCAGTCGAAGTCGGGGATGAGGTTCTAGCTCCCGTAGGAGTCCGGACGGAGTTTACCTGTAATCCAAGTTGGAAATGGAGTCCGGTTCCCGTAGGAGTCCGGACGAAGCTTGTCTACAGTTGAAGTTGGAAACGGAGCCCAGTTCCCGTAGGAGTCCGGACGAAGCTTGTCTGCAGTTGAAGTTGGAGATGGAGTCCGGTTCTCGTAGGAGTCCGGACGAAGCTTGTCTGCAGTTTGAAGTTGGAGATGGAGTCTGGCTCCCGTAGGAGTCCGGACGGAGTCTTATTGCGAAGGGGCCACTGGGGAAGGTCCTCCTTTTTTTTTTCATCTGGTCTTGAGTGACCAGACTTTTATTGATGTCGGGGTGAGGTTTTCTCCCTATTTCTGTCGTAACAAGTTTTAGCTCCGGTTAGGATGAGGTTCTCCCCTTGTCTCTAACACGGTGGTAGGGGCACATATGGATGTTGCTGGGCCTCTCCCCCCATCTAGTCTAAAGAGAACCGGCCCTCCGACTTTGCTCAAGTTAGGGCGAGGTTCTCCTCCTGTCCCTAACAGGGCTGTGGGGGCGCATATGGGCATTGTAGGGCCTCTCCCCCCATCCGATCTAAAGAGAACCGGGCCTTCGACTTTGCTCAAGTTAGGGCGAGGTTCTCCTCCTGTCCCTAACAGGGTTGTGGGAGCGCATATGGGTGTTGTAGGGCCTCTCCCCCCATCCAGTCTAAAGAGAACCGTGCTTTCGACTTTGCTCAAGTTAGGGCGAGGTTCTCCTCCTGTCCCTAACAGGGCTGTGGGGGCGCATATGGGCATTGCATGACCTCTCCCCCCATCCGATCTAAAGAGAACCGGACCTTCGACTTTGCTCAAGTTAGGGCGAGGTTCTCCTCCTGTCCCTAACAGGACTGTGGGGGCACATATGGGCATTGTAGGGCCTCTCCCCCCATCCGATCTAAAGAGAACCGGGCCTTTGACTTTGCCGAGATGAAGTTCCCCTCCTGCTTCTGGTATAGTTTGTTTGGACTGCCCTGTCGATGTAAGATAGTGCCAAGGGGGGAGACATGTAGATATACAATTTTTAATTAAGATAAAATTATTGGTAGTACATCCGTAAGTTTTTCGAGCTCCATGGTCGTGGGAGGTCTGCTCCTCCGAGCTCCTTGAGATAATAAGTTTTGGGCCAGACTACTTCTTTGACCTCATACGGGCCTTCCCAGTTTGGGGCGAGCTTCCCTCGATCCTGAGGTTGCGAGACAGTGGCTCGTCGGAGCACTAGATCTCCTACTCTAAAGACTTTGTTCTTGATCCGGGAGTTGTAATAGCGAGCGACTTTCTATCTGTAGGCTGCCATTCGAACTTGAGCTACCTCCCGCCTTTCTTCCAATAAGTCGAGGTTGTCTTTAAGACGTTGTGAATTTTGATGTTCGTCGAATGCCACGACTCGTGCTGACGGGAGTTTAAGCTCAATTAGGATGACGGCCTCCGTTCTGAAGGCCAAAGCAAAGGGGGTCTCCCCTGTGGGCAGTCTTTGGGTAGTTCGATACGCCCACAACACATGATAAAGTTCGTCCGCCCAAGTTCCCTTCGCCTTTTCAAGCCTTGTCTTGATCCCCTGCAGAAGGGTTCTGTTAGTCACCTCAGCTTCACCGTTCGCCTGAGGATGGGCTACTGATGTGAAATTATGGGAGATATTTAAATCTTCACAGAATTTGATGAATCTTGCTCCCGTGAATTGCCGCCCATTATCAGTGATTAGGGTCCTAGGTAGACCGAACCTACATACGATTGACTTCCAGACGAAGTCTTGCACTTTTGCTTCTGTGATTTTTGCTAGTGGTTCGGCTTCAACCCATTTGGTGAAGTAGTCGATCGCTACAAGGAGGAACTTCCTCTGCCCCGATGTCATGGGAAAGGGTCCAAGGATGTCCATCCCCCATTGTGCAAAAGGCCATAGGGCACTCAAGGGTGTAAGCTCGGTGGCGGGCTGTCTCTGGATATTGGCATATCTCTGGCATCGATCACACCTTCTGACATATTCGATCGAGTCATGATGCATCGTCGGCCAGTAATATCCTTGGCAGAGTAACTTGTGGGATAAAGATCTAGCCCCCAAATGGTTTCCGCAGATTCCTTCATGCACTTCCCTCAAGGCATAGTCAGCTTCTGAAGGCCGGAGACATTTCAGAAGGGGCAAAGAGTATGATCTCTTGTACAACTTGCCCTCATAAAGGATGTATCAGGAGGCTTGATTTCTGAGCTTTCGAGCTTCTTTTGCACCCTGGGGAAGAACCCCATCTCTGAGATAGGTTATCAATTAGTCGATCCAGCTGGGCTCGTGGTCAATTTCCATCACGAGCCATGATTCTTCTATACTTGGGCACTTTAGGACTTCGAAAAGAATGCCTTTGGGCAATTCGGTCGGAGCCAACGTTGCCAGCTTGGAGAGATGGTCAGCCCTGGTATTTTCCAACCTCAGAATCTATTTGATGTTGAAGCTGTTGAAGGCGGGGACGAGCTCCTTTACCTTTTCAAGGTATCTAGCCATGCTGTCCTCCCGCGCTTCGTAATTTCCATTGACTTGTCCCACTACTAGTTGAGAGTCGCTATGGACCCGGAGCCGATCTATTCCCAGCTCTTTGATGATCCTCAGTCCTGCGATCAGAGCTTCATATTCCGCTCCATTGTTCTTTGCGGGGAACTCAAAGCGCAGAGCATGCTCCGTGATGATTCCCTCCGGACTGACCAAGATCAAGCCCGCACCTGTGCCTGACACGTTGGAAGACCCGTCCATGTAGAGGGTCCAAAAGCAATCAGAGGGATCTGCTTCTTCCTTAGGGGAGTTCGGTCGGGGCTCTAGGCCGTCAATTTTGCCTTGTTCAGGTTCGGCCTCCTCTGGGATAGTACACTCCACTATGAAATCTGCCAATATCTGGGCTTTCACTGCTGGCCTGGGTCGATAGTTGATGTCGAATTTTGTGAGCTCGATCGCCCATTTTGCCATCCTCCTGGAGGCATCCGCCCGGTGCAAAATCGCCCTGATCGGTTGGTCAGTGAGCAGCGTTATGGTGTGCCCTTGAAAGTAGGATCAGAGCCTCCGGGCTGCAATCAACAAGGCGTAAGTCAGTTTTTCTAATTTGGTATACCTGGTCTTGGCGTCTCTCAACGTGCGACTGACGTAGTAGATCGGCCATTGGACTTTCGCTTCTTCTTTGACAAGGACAGCCGTGAGATCCATGGGAGAGACCATCAGGTATAAAAATAGTTCCTCCCTAGGCTCTGGCTTTGCCAATAGCATGGGTGAGCTGAGGTAGCTCCTTAGTTTTTCGAACGCCTGCTGGCAATCAGGGGTCCAACAGAAGTTCTTTGACTGCTTGAGGGTTTGAAAGAAGGGTAAGCATCGTTCGGCAGACCTTGCGACGAAGCGATTCAGAGCCGCTACCCTCCCTGTGAGGCGCTGAACCTCTTTTATCGACTTTGGGGCGGCCATCTCCTGGATGGCACAAATTTTTTCTGGATTGGCTTCAATCCCACGCCCCGACACCATGAAGCCCAGGAACTTTCCCGAGGTTACTCCGAAAGTACATTTAGTCGGGTTCAGCTTCATCTTATATTTTCGGAGAGCGTCGAAGGTCTCCTCGAGGTCGGCGACGTGGTCCATGGAAGAATTGCTTTTTACGAGCATGTCGTCCACGTAGACCTCCATGTTGCGGCTGATCTGCTCCTTGAAGATTTTGTTCACCAACCGCTGGTAAGTTGCGCCTGTATTTTTTAGGCCGAAAGGCATGACCCTGTAACAGTAAAGGCCACGGTTAGTAATGAAAGCAGTCTTTTTTTCATCTTCCGGCACCATCCTGATTTGATTATAGCCGGAGAATGCATCCATGAAGATGAGGAGCTCATGGCCCGAGGTCGCATCCACCAGTTGATCGATTCTGGGCAGGGGGTAGCTATCCTTGGGGCAGGCCTTATTCAGCTTTTTGAAGTCTATGCACATCCTCTACTTGCCGTTTGCTTTTTTGACTAGGACAATGTTGGAAATCCAATCAGGGTAATTGACTTCTTTGATGAATCCGGCCTTAAGGAGTTTGTCCACTTCCTCGACTATCGCCTTTTGCCTCTCTGGTGCCTGACCTCGGATTTTTTCTTTTATTGGTCGGTGTTTTGGATCGACAGCTAGTCGGTGCTCCATGACTTCCGTGTCGATCTCCGGCATGTCCGTCGGAACCCAAGCGAAGATGTCCGCATTCTTTCATAGAAAATCGATGAGACGCATTCGCACCTCTTTCCCCAGGTTGGAGCCGATCATCGCCACATGTTTCGCATTTCCGTCGTTCAAAGGGATTGGTACCAGATCTTCAATTGGACTGCCCCTCTCTTCAGTGAGGTCATCATGAGCATCCAGTCCATCAACTGGACAGGGGTCAGATTGGTCGCTTCTTTGCAAGGCTATGTTGTAGCAGTGTCTGGCCAGGGCTTGGTCTCCTCAGACCTCTCCGATCCCCTGGTTGGTGGGGAATTTCAACTTCAAATGGTAGGTTGACACGATGGCTCGGAGAGCATTGAGGCCAGGTCGGCCGAGGATTGCGTTGTAGGCTGACGGCGCCTTCACCACTAGGAAATTCACCATAGCCCTGGATTGCCTTGGATATCAACCTGCGGCCACAGTCAAAGTTATCATTCCCTCCATCGGAACAGCATCGTCGGTAAACCCTACTAGAGGGGAGCTAATCGGCCTCAAATGGCCGTCAAGGATAGACATTCTTGAGAAGGCTTCGTAGAACAAAACATCAGTCGAACTTCCATTATCGACGAGAATGCGACGGACGTCATAATTTGCTATATTCAAAGAAACTACGATCGCATCGTTATGAGGGAATCAAACTCCTTGAGCATCTTCTTCAGTAAAGGTTATGGGCTCCTCAATCTTTTGTCGTTTGGGGGGTACGGCCAGTACGTTGGTTGCTCCCTGTCGGGATCCTCCCGAGATGGTATTGGCGAAATCCGTCGGAGGCCGATTGTCCGATCACTCCCTGCCGGTGACCATTGTCGGAGGATGTGGAGGAGGCTGGGAAACTAGAGGTGAGGCTGGAGCTCGAGATCTGGCCGCGGAGGCCGTGGATTGCCATGTGGACATCTTGCGGGGAGGCATCGGTCAAAGACCAAGTGGAGGAAGGAGGAGTAGATGTCAGAGAAGATGACCAGAGGTGGTCTCGTTGAGCGCTCCTTTAAGAACAAGGGGACTGCGAAGGTTCAGGCCCTTCCTCTAATGCCAATCCTGTTGGAGCAAAAATTCGCTCGCGTCGGAGAAGCTGGAGTCGAGGGAGTCGTGGTCGCCGTCGGAACCTGCAAAAGAAGTCTAAACTGGAGTTGGGGTTACTCCGGCAAGACCCTCCGATGCTCAAGTCAGTTCTCTGCCTCAACAAGAATGGAGTGCTCGAACAAAAATCTTAGCAGAGTTTTGGGATAGAAAATAGAGCTTAGAGAATAACGTATCTGGGGTCCCCCCTTTTATAGGCAAGGGGAATAGCGGGTTGATAGCGATTGTTTGTAACTGCCTCATCGTGGGCCGCATGGGGTCAGGAAGAATTAATTATGGGGAGTAGTGGAGTGGAATCGTGGCCATCAGTGGGGCGTAACATGTGGAGTCTATTGCGGGAAGTGGAGCGGCGCCCGTTATCGCGACTTGCCAGAGGGTGAGGGACCTGCGCCGTATCCATCGCAGGTAGTGGAGCAAGATCGTGGCCGTTACTGTGGCCTGCCAGGGAGTGATGGAGCCGCGTGGAAGCTGTTGCAGGAAGTGGAGCAGAGTCGTGGCCATTACTGCGGCCTTCCGGGGGGTCCAGGCCTATTGGCCGAAGCTCGGTTGAGGCGTCTGACGGAGAGAAGTGGCAATCCATCTGAAAGGAGCTCGGATGTTGCTGGCGGACTGCGATCGAAGTCGAAGGTGGAGTCTGGCTCCCGTAGGAATCCGGACGAGATCCGCCAGCAGTAGAAGTTGGGGGCGAGGTCCGGCTCCCGTAGGAGTTCGGATGGAGTCTTCCTTCAGTCAAAGTCGGGGGTGAAGTCCGACTCCCGTAGGAGTCCGGGCGGAGTCTTCCCGTAGCCGGAGTTGGAGACGAGGTCTGGCTCCCATAGGAGTCTGGGTGAAATCCACCTGCAATTAAAGTCAGGGGCGAAGTCCGGCCCTCGTAGGAGTCCGGGAGGAGTCTTCCCGTAGCCGGAGTCGAAGATGAGGTCCGGCTCCCGTAGGAGTCCAGTCGAAGCCTACCTGCAATCGAAGTTGGGGACGAGATCTGGCTCCCGTAGGAGTCCGGATAGAGTCTACCTGTAGTCGAGGTCGAGGATGAGGTCCGACTCCCGTAAGAGTCCGGACGGAGTCTTCCAGCAGTTGAGGTTGGGGATGAAGTCCGGCTCCCGTAGGAGTCCGGACGGAGTCTGCCTGTAGCTGGAGTCGGAGACGAGGTCCGGCTCTCGTAGGAGTCTGGACAGAGTCTACCTGTAGTCGAGGTCGAGGATGAGGTCCGACTCCTGTAAGAGTCCGGACGGAGTCTTCCAGCAGTTGAGGTTGGGGACGAAGTCCGGCTCCCGTAGGAGTCCAGACAGAGTCTGCTTGTAGCTGGAGTCGGAGATGAAGTCCGGCTCCCGTAGGAGTCCGGACGAAGTCTGGTAGTTGTAGAAATCTACCGTTGGTGAAGTTCGACCATTGGCGAGGTCCGAGGTAGTTCGGATTGGAGTTGAACCTGGCTGGAAGAAGTCTGGAAGGGATTCGGGGAGCAGCCGACGGTCGTAGGAGGTTGGCTGGCGGTAGAGCTTAGTGAGCGCTTAGGGTGGCTTGATAGGCGACTGGGGGAACTCATGTTGAAGGAGTTTGGGGGTGGTGCAGTGGGAGTTCGTCCGTCGGGGGAGTTCAGTCAGCACTGTGGAAATTCGGCTGTTGGAGAAGTCTGGAGAGATACCATCTACAGTTGAAAGCCGGATGAGTCTTGGGAGGGTCAAACCCGTTGAGAACTTCGACTGAGGGTATTTTATACCCAACAGCCCTAAAATCATTGTCTTAATCTATGAGATTTATCATAATCATAAAAATATGATGCAACAAATGATAAAGAACAATACCTCATAAATAAAATAACTAATATCATGCAAATGAGTAGGAAGATATCATAGAAAAGTTCCTTCGCATCACCCATGCGATTGTCTTGTAGGATACTATTCTTTCAATCTCCCACTTGTACTAAATCCAATCGCCCCTGTCTCTGATGCCTATGCAATCAAGGTGGTGAACACACTGCTGCTGTGTTAAGGTTTAGTGAATTGGTCCATTATACTGTTCTTAGTATGAACTCATTTTATGATCAAAATGCTAGAGGATATGTGTGGGTTCCTAGTGAGACCACACCCAACTCAATGATGAATCCTTTCATCAGGCAACTTTCCTTAGCAATCTTTACTAACAGCATTTAACTGAGTCAAACACTGTTTGCTGTTTGAAACTTTTCCAATTCACTGCTCTTCTAGTACTTCTCAAGTATTTTGAAAATATTTTTCACCATTTTCAAAAGATCCCATCATGGATTTGCCTGAAATCAATGATCATGCACAAGACATAAATTACATCAGGCTTGGCACATTGAATATATAGGTAAGTAAACTCTTTTACACCCATTCATGTTGAACCCCTTCAACATAAAATTCATGTACCAAGATTGTGATAAGCCTAACATCCACTTACATCTATCACTATAGATGCCAAGTATATTGGATGCTACATCCAAGTCTTTTTCATAAAAACTTTTGTGATAAGCATGTCATTGACCGACAGTAATATCGAGACTACCTTCTCAATATGTTGTATAACATCTGTTGCCCAGCTATGCAACCCAAGAGGGGGGGTGAATTGGGTTTCTAAAAATTTTAAGCCCAACAAATGACTTATGAAGAACAAAATAATGGCTTTAAATCAATATTAATTAACTAAAGCAGTATTGCAAGGATATAATAAAGAAATAAGATAAAGCGATAAAGCACACCACAAACACAAGGATTTATAGTGGTTCGGTGCTAACCTTGCACCTACGTCCACTCTCCAAGATCCCACTTGGGAATTTTAATCCACTATCCTTTGTATTCAACCCGAATACAAAACGTCGGAAACTCCGACACTAGCTATCCCAAGCTAGAATACAGGACGTCGGAAACTCCGACCCTAGCTATCCCAAGCTAGAACACTTGTTTCCCGGGTACAAGCCAACCCAAAACACTCCGATTTCAGGTTCGGATCAACCTTTCCTTGTTTTGGAAATCCTCCAAAAACAAGAGCAAAAACTCACAAAGAGTAAGAATATTTAGAGCACAGATGAATACAAAAACAGCTCCTTAAATGAGCAAATATAACAATAAAAACTTTACTCAAATGAAGAACCCCTTTTTCAGATTTTCTCAAGATGAATGAACGGTTGAACGCTTGAGAAGAGGTTGATTGTTGATTGAAGATCTCTTGAAAGCTTTGAACGATCTCTAGATCAAGGTTGAAACGATAGGCGTGAAGAATTCTCTCCTTGAAAGATCTTCCTTTTCTCTTTCACAATCTCTCTGGTATATTGTGGATCCTCTCTCTTTTTCTCTATGGATATTTCGTTGATCTCAGGCTTTTTCTTGCAAATTTCAGATCCTCTCTTCTGTTCTTCTCTTTTTCCTCTCTTTTCTCTTCTCTTTTGATTTCACGTTTGATCCGCTATTTAATCTGCAATTTCTTTCATCATTTAAAGCATTTTGTAGCATTAGAAGCAAGAGAAAACAATTTAGGCAGATAAAGAGCCGTTAGAGGATTTTTAGGAAGCATAAATGGCAATTAAAACGGGCAAAAAAATAGCCGTTGCTGACATTTCCCGTCGCAGGGGTCGACTCATGAGTCGACTCATGCTTCAGGAGTCGACTCATGAGTCGACTTCTGTTGCAACAGACCAGAAGATCTGATTTCTGGATTTTTCGGCTCAAATCAGCAGAGGTCGACTCATGAGTCGACTCATGCCTTGTGGGTCGACTCATGAGTCGACTCACAGGTCGTGCCAAGCCAAAAATCCAGCGTGCCATGGGAATTTTTTCGTGCCATTCAGCTCATAGTGCCATGAGTTGACTCATGAGTCGACTCATGCACTTCAAACCTTCATAACTTCAAAAATATTAGTCCAAACACAATGAAATTTTCACCAATAAATTTCAAATCATTTGTTCTACCAAATGGTACTATCAAATCAGGATTTTAGTGAAATTACGATTTTGTCCTTGAAGAGCATAAGGACTTTTTCAATTGATTGTATCCCTTCAATCTGCTTTGTAATCATCAAAATCAATCTAGGAGCAACAATCTCCCCCTTTTTGATGATGACAAAACATATGAACAAAAATATTTATGTTAATGCATTAATTTCAAAAGAATCCATTATGGGTGTATATGCTTGAAAAGAGTATGATTCTTTTGGCATGTAATATAAATGCAAAAATAGTTTGTCCATTTTCTTAAATATTTGAAAAGGGTATTAGATCATTTTGAGTTCAAGATATTTCAGAGCAAGAGAAGATAAATAACTTTTTCTATGTATCAGAGCAAAAATAATTTTTACAATGATATCAGAAAAGATTTTATAATGTATCAGAGAAAATTTCATTCAGTATCCGAGCAAATGTTATAATATTTTAGAGAAACCTTCACACTGTATCGGATCAAATGTTATCATGTATCAGATCAAGTTGAAAGAAATTGTAGGATGAATCAGAGTAAAACAAATTTCTTATTGATGTCTCAAGGTGAGTAAAATTTCAAAAGCAAGTTTGAATATCAGAGCATATATAAAAAAAAATACTTATTTGCATTGTACTCATGATTTTGCTTTTGATGGATTAAAGTTCTGTCTGATACCAAATTTCTCTGTCTGATACCAAATTTCGATACCAAAATTTCTCAAAGTTTTGTTTAATCTTTCAATCCTTGTTTTTGTCTAATTTCTCTAATATTTGTTTAATTTCTTCAATATTTGTTTTAATTTAATTTCTCCCCCTTTTTCTCATAATTTAGGGTTCTGCTTTTTGTCTAATTTCAATTTTTGTTTAATTTTAATTTCTCCCCCTTTTTGACATCATCAAACATAGTTAACTCTTTCTTTTCCTTTTCTGAAAATATTCTTTAATTTCTTCCTCTTTAGAGTTTTTCACAGATGTTTGCTCCCCCTTAATATAGCAATTATCAATAGCAAACAACAACAAGGAGAAGATAATATTTCAATTGATGTATCAGAGATTGAAATATAACCAAAATATAATCATTACAAAGAGGTAGAAATATAGGTAAAAGATGATTCCATTAAAATCATAATTGTTTCAATACATAAAATTCAACCAGCTAAATGTCAATACATGGCCCCAAGGTATAGATCCTAGAACAAGATACTAACTCCTAAGATCTAGATAAGTCAATGATCAGAGTCATCAGATATAGGGTGAGGGGATGATGGATCAGAAGTGCGTCCTCTACCCCGTCTGCCTCTGCCACGAGTGGAGGTGATGGCACGAGCAGGAGAACGAGATGAACTAGGTGGCTGAGAATGCTGAGATACTAGGGCTGATATCATGAGTCTGATAGAATCAAGTACGTTCAGTGCTCTGGAAACAGATTGAAGTAGAGCAGTGAACTGGGTGGTAGCATGCTCACTCGATCCTCTGATCTCTTTCCTCAGTAGCTCATATCCACCTTCTAGTGCTCCTCTGAGCCTGTCAGCCTCTGCAGTGAGGTCTGTGACCTCAATGGTAGACTCCTGTGGCTGGGGATGGGCCAATGCAAGGACTTGCCCCTGCAAGTCAAGAATTCTGCCAGTAAGTCTCCAGACTGTATCCTCAAGCTGCTGTATCCTGACGGACTGATCTGAAATCATCTGAAATATAGTGGAGATGTGGGGAGTAATGGTCTGATCAGAAAAAGTAGCTCCAGGTGCAAAAGAAGTACTACTCCACTGGCTAGACAACAAAGAAGCCACACGCTGAGATATATGCTCGATCTGATCATCAGCCAGTCTGAACTCTGATGGAGGTGCTCTGCTCTCTGGCTGATACACTGGTGTGGGCATCCTAGTAAACTCAGAAGGGCCAGCCTCAGTATCATGAATGAACTGGGTATCTGGTGAAGCTGCCCTGAAATCATGTACAGGAGAAGATGGACCTTCTTCTTCTACTCTGCCTTCAGTTCTGTCTTCAGCTCTTTCCTCAGCTCTCTCCTCAGCTCTTTCTTCAGAGCCCTTGATCCAACCACCAACAGTCTTTGTAATTCCCATTCGATGTAGGCTGTGTTGGTTGAAAGTGTCCACATGTGAGAGCTTGGTAGGTGTCTCCCCCTCACAGCTAACTCCAAACCTCCTAAAAACTCTAGTAAGGGCCATACCATAAGGCAAGTGTGCCTTGGATCTGTTCAAAGTTTCTCTCATGGCCTCTATCATAAGTGTAGGGAGGTTTAGGGGGGTCTGAGTGATGATATGAAACATGACACATACATCTCTGCCAGATAGTAAGTCATGTCTACCACTCCTAGGAAAGAATAGTTTTGTCACAATCTGATGCAGGACCCTCATCTCAATGGACAGTAGCTTTGCTTCCAATCTGTTTAAACTTCCTGAAAAATCTTCTCCTAAGATAATTCTGATCCCTTCTTCTTTAATTGGGAGTTCCATATATGAGTATCCTTCACTAGGCAACTGAAGTATCTCTCCCAATATCCTAGAATCCAAACAGATGTCAATCTCCTTTACAGTTGAAGTCACAGACCCGTTTCCATAGTTTAGGTTCTGGTAGAACTCTCTGACTAGATCAACATAGGTGACTTCCTTAAGAGAGCAATAAAGTTTCCATCCTTGATTTTTGATCTTGGTAGCAAAAGTAAAGCCTTCTTTCTCAAAGAACCGAAAATCTATATTTTTCCCGGTTTCTACTTTTCTATCAGAAAGAAGATTTACACTGGGGCTTATGGAGGGTTGAGAGGGACCTTGAGCAGGTACTGAAACTGGATTGGGAACAGTGGAAGACTGAGCATGCCTTTTCTTTCGGACAATTTCCTCAGGCTCTCGGATTGATTTCCTTCTTTGGGGAAGTTTTATCTTTGGAGCCATATCCAATAAGGTAGCAGATAAGAAGACTTGAATTCAGTGGAGGAGGGATCACAAAAGAGTAAAGAAGAATTTTGGTGGAGAAAAGAAGTGGATTTTGAATGAACGGTGAAGTTCTAGGGCACGTTCCACCCGCGCCTAACACTGCGAGAAAGCACAGAAAAATCCTTTTCAAGGAGGCGATTTTTGGTGGAGAGGAGGAGGGAGAATTGCCTCAGAATTGATCCTTGGATTTGGAGCAAAACAGAAGTTTGGAGGGGACGGCTTTCGGAAGGAAGACGACGAGAAGATGAGTCGTCTCATAAACAAATTTTCCGTTTTAAAAATAATGAACCCGATGGAAGTTGGTGGGATTTACAAGTTTGCCATTGAGTCGACTCATGGGGGTCGACTCATGAAGTTCAGAAAATCAGGAAAAATGCAAATAAATTCCAGAAAAATTCAAAATTTTGGGAGAAAGAATTTTGCTTAATGATAAGTTTTTAGAGTGATAAACCTGAGCTTTTGGGACCAGGATAGATGTTGAAAATTGAGCTCTAAGAGATTTTGACATCTATTCTTTGGAAATTGAGAAATTTCAGACAAATGGATCTAGAATTCCTAGATTTCTCCTAATTTCACAGAATCTTTCCTCACTAAGGGCCTTTGTAAAGATATCAGCTAATTGATTTTCAGTGCAAACATATTCAAGAATTATATTTTTGTTTTGAACATGTTCTCTTATAAAATGATGTCTTATTTCAATATGTTTAGATCTTGAATGTTGTATTGGATTTTTAGATAGATTTATAGCACTTGTATTATCACATTTTATTGGTGTTTCATTAAGTTTGATTCTAAAATCTTCGAGTTGTTGCTTAATCCACAGGATTTGAGCACAACAACTTCCGGCTGCAATGTATTCGGCCTCAGCCGTAGACAGTGCTACCGAATTTTGTTTCTTGCTAAACCATGAGATTAGGTTAACTCCAAGAAATTGGCAAGTTCCACTTGTGCTTTTTCTATCTAATTTACATCCAGCAAAATCAGCATCAGAATATCCTAACAAATTAATTTGTGAGTCCTTAGAGTACCATAACCCTATAGTTTGTGTACCATTTAAGTATCTAAGGATTCTTTTAACAGCATTCAAATGAGATTCCTTAGGATTAGATTGATATCTTGCACATAAGCAAACACTAAACATGATATCAGGCCTACTTGCAGTTAAATATAATAATGAGCCAATCATACCTCTATAGTATTTTAAGTCTACGCTTTTACCTTCATCATCCTTGTCAAGCTTACATGAGGGACTCATTGGTGTGCCAATTGGTTTGCAGTTCTCCATTCCAAATCTTTTGAGTAGTTCCTTGGTGTACTTGCTTTGGGTGATGGAGATTCCCTCTTTTGATTGTTTGATTTGGAGTCCGAGGAAGAAGGTGAGTTCTCCCATCATGCTCATCTCGAACTCTCCCTGCATAAGCTTAGCAAAGTCTTGACAAAGGGATTCATTAGTAGACCCAAAAATTATGTCATCAACATAAATTTGTATAATTAGCATATCATTTTGGTTTCTTTTAATAAATAGAGTTGTATCCACATTGCCTCTTGAGAAACCATTATTTAGTAGAAATTTGCTTAGCCTTTCATACCATGCTCTAGGTGCTTGTTTTAGACCATATAAAGCTTTATTTAATCTGAAGACATGATTGGGAAAAGCATGATTTTCAAATCCAGGGGATTGTTCTACATATACTTCTTCAGAAATATATCCATTTAAAAATACACTTTTAACATCCATTTGAAATAGTTTGAATTTCATAAAGCAAGCATAAGCAAGTAGAAGTCTAATGGCTTCTAATCTAGCAACAGGTGCAAAGGTTTCATCAAAATCAATTCCTTCTTCTTGATTATATCCCTTAGCAACCAGTCTTGCTTTATTTCTAATTACATTTCCATGCTCATCTAATTTGTTTCTAAAGACCCATTTTGTGCCAATTATTGAATAATCTTTAGGTCTTTTCACTAAGGTCCAAACATTATTTCTTTCAAATTGACTGAGTTCTTCTTGCATAGCATTAATCCAGTTATGATCATTTTCAGCTTCTTCAAAAGTTTTAGGTTCAAGTTGAGATACAAAAGCACAATGATTAAGTACATCTCTAAGTGAAGAACGTGTTTTTACCCCATGCATAGGATCACCGATAATTAATTCCTTAGGGTGGTTGTGAACATACCTCCATTCCTTGGGTAAGTCATTTGTACCTTGAGGTTGTTCTTGAATTTCTTCACCTTTCTCATTTTGTTCATCTTCTTGATCCTTGTCTTCTGGAGTTGCTGAATCTTTTAGAGTTATCTCCTTCATACCTTCTATTAGTGGATCTGCATCATCAACACCCTTATTCTTCCTTGAAGGAAGATCGTTAGATTCATCAAAGACAACATGTATGGACTCCTCAACTACTAAGGTTCTTTTGTTGAACACTCTAAATGCTTTACTAGTGGAGGAGTAACCTAGAAGGATTGCTTCATCTGATTTTGCATCAAATTTACCAAGTTTTTCTTTGCCATTATTTAATACAAAACATCGGCAACCAAAAACATGAAAATAGGCAATATTTGGTTTTCTTCCTTTCCAAAGTTCATAGGGGGTTTTCTTTAAAAATTGTCTTATTAAAGCACGATTTAAAATGTAACATGCTGTGTTAATAGCTTCCGCCCAAAAATATTTTGGAAGGTTGCTTTCATAGAGCATGGTACGGGCCATTTCTTCTAAGGTTCTATTTTTCCTTTCAACTACCCCATTTTGTTGGGGTGTCCTAGGAGCAGAGAAGTTGTGGCCAATTCCATTTTCATCACAAAAATTTTCAAACTCATGATTTTCAAATTCTGTTCCATGATCACTTCTAATATTTTGAATTGAAAACCCTTTTTCATTAGTGACTTTTCGATGAAATTTCGTGAAAATTTGAAAAGTTTCATTTTTGTGAGCTAAAAAGAAAACCCAAGTAAAACGAGAGTAATCATCAATTATTACAAATCCATATCGTTTTCCTCCTAGACTAGTGGTTTTAGTTGGTCCAAATAAATCCATATGTAAGAGCTCTAAAGGTCTAGAAGTTGAAATAGTATTTTTGGATTTGAATGATACTCTAGTTTGTTTACCTAATTGGCATGCATCACAGATTCTATCCTTTTCAAAATTCAATTTTGGCAAACCGAGAACTAAATCCTTTTTGATTAATTTTGAAAGAGAATGCATGCTAATATGTGCAAGTCTACGATGCCACAGCCAACTAGTCTCATTTATTTTAGCATTTAAGGAAACTAGGCATTGCATGTCTAATTTAGTTAAATTATTCAAGTCTACCATATAAACATTGCCATGCCTATGTCCTATAAATTTAATGCCATCGTTAATAGGACTCGTCACAATGCATACAGATGATTCAAAACTTACTTTATACCCTTTATCACAGAATTGACTAATGCTAAGTAAGTTATGCTTTAAACCTTTAACAAGTAAAACATTCTCAATGTATTTGGAGGGAGTGATACCAATGTTACCTATCCCGATGATCTTTCCTTTGCCATTATCTCCAAAGGTGACCATCCCTCCATCCTTAGCATCAAACGTGATGAATTGTGATTCATCACCAGTCATGTGTCTCGAGCATCCGCTGTCAAGATACCATTTCCTGTTTCCTTCTTGGGATGCTAGACACACCTGCAAGCACAGATCAAGTTTCTGTCTTAGGTACCCAAGCTTTCTTGGGTCCTTTCAGGTTAGTCAGAATAGTTCCTTTTGGAACCCATATTTTCTTTGTGTTTGCATATTTGTTAATAAGACATGTGTATGATTTATGTCCTATTCTTCCACATTTAAAACAAGTAATATTTGTAGGCTTTTTGCTTGAATAATTTGCATAAATATCCTTCAAAAATTTTTGTTTCTTCAGGGGTTTATAACCAAGTCCAGCCTTATCATATATAGCTTTCTGATTATCAAGGATCATATTTAGCTTGTTTGAACTTAAGGTGAACTTATCTACTATAGATTTCAGTCTGTTAATTTCATCCTTAAAGTTTTGATTTTCTTGAATCAATGTGAATTTTTCAATTGAAAGAATTTCAGCTTGTTTCACTAAGGACTGATTTTTCAATTTCAGCTCTTTGTTTTTCTTCCCTAGTTTCTTTAATTCATCAATTGAATCATAGAAAGCTTCATGCAATTCTTCAAAAGTAAATTCACTAGTGGATTCAGAAGTTACCTCATTTTCATGTGCCATCAGGCACAGATTGGCTTGTTCGGTTGAGGTTTCCTCGTCGGAGCTTGAGTCATCACTCGCACTCCAGGTCGCCATCATTGCCTTCTTTTTGAATTTTTTTGGACCTTTCTTCAATTGAGGACATTCGGATCTGAAATGTCCTGGCTTCTTGCACTCATAGCATATAGGGGTTTGATCTTTCTCCTTTTCTATGCTTTGATCCCCTTTTGTAAATTTCTTTCTCATCCCCTGTTTCCTTTTTCTTAGAAACTTCTTGAATTTTCGGGTGATGAGAGCCATCTCTTCATCCTGATCTTCATCTTCAGAGTCATCTGTTTCATAATCAGGTGAAGTTGTGGATTTGAGGGCAATGGTTCTTTTCTTTTTGATTTCATCCTCTTGATGTTGCATCATGCTAAGTTCATGAGTCATCAAGGATCCAAGAAGCTCTTCTAGAGGTAGAGTGTTCAAGTCCTTTGCTTCTTGGATGGCAGTCACCTTGGCTTCCCAAGTTCTTGGCAGTGACCTGAGAATCTTCCTTACAAGTTCACTGTTAGTATAAGATTTGCCAAGACTCTTTAAACCATTGATTATATCAGTAAAACGAGTAAACATAGCAGTTATGGACTCATCATGCTCTATTTTGAACAATTCATATTTATGTACAAGCATGTTTATTTTAGACTCTTTTACTTGATTTGTTCCCTCATGGGTGACTTCTAACCTATTCCATATTTCTTTAGCAGATGCACAAGTAGAAATGCGATTAAATTCACTAGCATCTAGTGCACAATAAAGAACATTCATAGCTTTGGCATTTAATTGTGCCAATTTCTTGTCAACCTCATCCCATTCTTTCTCGGGTTTGGTTGACTCCTCACCATCTATAATCTTGGTGGGTGTGTGAGGACCATTCACTATGATACTCCACATATCATAGTCGAGTGCTTGTATGAAAATCTTCATCCGAGCTTTCCAATAGGTGTAATTAGACCCATTGAAAAGTGGAGGTCGGTTTGTTGATTGCCCCTCAGCTAGAGAAGTTCCAATATGGGTTGCCATAGATCTTTGGCTCTTTGATTGTTAGATCAAAGAAGGGCTAGAGCACTGGCTCTGATACCACTTGTTGCCCAGCTATGCAACCCAAGAGGGGGGGTGAATTGGGTTTCTAAAAATTTTAAGCCCAACAAATGACTTATGAAGAACAAAACAATGGCTTTAAATCAATATTAATTAACTAAAGCAGTATTGCAAGGATATAATAAAGAAATAAGATAAAGCGATAAAGCACACCACAAACACAAGGATTTATAGTGGTTCGGTGCTAACCTTGCACCTACGTCCACTCCCCAAGATCCCACTTGGGAATTTTAATCCACTATCCTTTGTATTCAACCCGAATACAAAACGTCGGAAACTCCGACACTAGCTATCCCAAGCTAGAATACAGGACGTCGGAAACTCCGACCCTAGCTATCCCAAGCTAGAACACTTGTTTCCCGGGTACAAGCCAACCCAAAACACTCCGATTTCAGGTTCGGATCAACCTTTCCTTGTTTTGGAAATCCTCCAAAAACAAGAGCAAAAACTCACAAAGAGTAAGAATATTTAGAGCACAGATGAATACAAAAACAGCTCCTTAAATGAGCAAATATAACAATAAAAACTTTACTCAAATGAAGAACCCCTTTTTCAGATTTTCTCAAGATGAATGAACGGTTGAACGCTTGAGAAGAGGTTGATTGTTGATTGAAGATCTCTTGAAAGCTTTGAACGATCTCTAGATCAAGGTTGAAACGATAGGCGTGAAGAATTCTCTCCTTGAAAGATCTTCCTTTTCTCTTTCACAATCTCTCTGGTATATTGTGGATCCTCTCTCTTTTTCTCTATGGATATTTCGTTGATCTCAGGCTTTTTCTTGCAAATTTCAGATCCTCTCTTCTGTTCTTCTCTTTTTCCTCTCTTTTCTCTTCTCTTTTGATTTCACGTTTGATCCGCTATTTAATCTGCAATTTCTTTCATCATTTAAAGCATTTTGTAGCATTAGAAGCAAGAGAAAACAATTTAGGCAGATAAAGAGCCGTTAGAGGATTTTTAGGAAGCATAAATGGCAATTAAAATGGGCAAAAAAATAGCCGTTGCTGACATTTCCCGTCGCAGGGGTCGACTCATGAGTCGACTCATGCTTCAGGAGTCGACTCATGAGTCGACTTCTGTTGCAACAGACCAGAAGATCTGATTTCTGGATTTTTCGGCTCAAATCAGCAGAGGTCGACTCATGAGTCGACTCATGCCTTGTGGGTCGACTCATGAGTCGACTCACAGGTCGTGCCAAGCCAAAAATCCAGCGTGCCATGGGAATTTTTTCGTGCCATTCAGCTCATAGTGCCATGAGTTGACTCATGAGTCGACTCATGCACTTCAAACCTTCATAACTTCAAAAATATTAGTCCAAACACAATGAAATTTTCACCAATAGATTTCAAATCATTTGTTCTACCAAATGGTACTATCAAATCAAGATTTTAGTGAAATTATGATTTTGCCCTTGAAGAGCATAAGGACTTTTTCAATTGATTGTATCCCTTCAATCTGCTTTGTAATCATCAAAATCAATCTAGGAGCAACAACATCCACATACATAACTAAAAAATTATTGGAATTTGAGGTTAGGGTCATACATGTGTGTTTCAAAACTTTATTTTCTAAACACCTTAGTAGAATACAAGATTAAAATACTTTTAATCTGAATCATACATGCATAAAAATATAAAACCACAAGGATCTAATTTATGTGCTGAAATTGACATATGATGAAATTCATATTGTAATCAAATCGCATATCTGTTTCATAATTTTTTTTTTCAAATCTAGATTTAGAAGAGAAGATATTTTTTTCTAGCTATACAAGTATCCGATCTCTATAGGTATCCACTCGAGATCAACCTGATACAGTCTTCTTCAAATTAAATTTTCTTCTTTAAGAAAATTCAGCCTGCTGAATCTGAACGAAGTCTGGATCGTGATCAGTACTTGATCTCTTTCTTTGATCTTCTTCTTCTCTTCTTCTTTTGCCTTTCTCCCTTACTTTGTGCTACTACCAAGCTTTGAAAACCAGCAAACAATAGATGTCCAACAGCCCTTGGGCGTGATGAAGAGAGGATGCCCTAAGTGGTGGGACGTGTGGACATCCAAGGGGAGAGGAGAAGGGAGAAGAAGAGAGGGCGAGGGGGGACCTCTTAGGCATAGAAGACTGTTGGTTTGGATGCTTTAGAGATCTTAGGAGAGGTCCCTTTAAATAGGTATGAGGATTGAATCCTATTCAATCTTATAATACAAGTCCTACTTGCATTAGGTTTTCTAATAACTTAAGTTATTCAACTTACATTAGGAATCTTATTAGGTACCAACTTTTGGAGCCCTTGCACCCAATTAAACACACCATGTTTTGCACCCAAGGGATGCCTCCTATTAGATTAGAAGGCCCTCTAATCATAGGACATGCCCAATATTATCAAATCAAGGTGGCACCCCATAATAACTATCAAAGAAAATTAATTAGAGACTTGCACCTTAATTCAATTGATCCAAAACCTTAGACACCCAATAATTGGAGTCAAATAAATCTTATTCATATAGATTATTAGTAGGTAATTAAGTTCGAATTATCTTATCAAATAAGAAATCCAAACGAAAAGAGGAATTGGGTTCAACCATGTGCTAGCAAGGTTACTTTGAACCCAATCGGGTTTCTCTAAATCTAATTGACACTTCATAAGCTCAATTGCTAATTTCAAACCTAATCTCTTTATTGTGTGATCCCATAGGTTTAATTCTATCTGGTAGTGAGATATACAATAATCTCAGTCAAAGTATCTTTGAAACTCTTTTCAATAGATCGGAACAATTCTACTCTAACTCATCAAGAATTATCGATCTAGAACAATCTTATTGAGCTCTCACAATTCATCAATGATACCTAGCAATATATAGTAGCAATCTAGTAGAACTAAAATAGATCTCTAGGTATTGTTAACGTGTGATTCAGTCTCTCTATCATGAGTCCCAACTTGATGGCAGGTCATAAATAAATCGTCAAACCTTAACATCAGTCATATGATAGATTCGATCAGCTCAAGTTCAGTTGTGATTTGTATGAAAACTCTTTTCATCAATCACACTACTATGGTCATAGATTCTTGGACTTAGCCATTCAAATCTCATAGGACTACTCTTCTCTATCAAGGTTGATAGATCCTATTTTGATGTGCACCCGACTCCTACAGTGGACCAACTACTGCCAATATCCACTACAATGGCTCATTGAGATCCATATTTATGTGTCAGTCAAACTCTAGCATCCTCATTGTGAGTAGTAGTACAATCTCAGATCAAAAGATCATTCACACAACTACAACATCGAGATGATCACTGATAATTGAGCAACCTTGTATTGTAATTGATTTGTTAATAAATAAAATATATTTTTAGCATTTTCATCATAAGTTTTCATCTTCTAATGAACTCCATTATTATGATGAAGTCCTAAGGACTATATAGGTTTGATAAAGAGAGGATTTATCGATTAGTCCTTAAAATTGTTCACGATCAAATAATAGGCTGTTAATAAGGCCGATAGCTTCTATCGAGCATAGGTCACTGTAGGCCATATGGGTTAGTTGTCCTCTTAACCAAAGAGTGTGGAGATATTGATATGGCATACAAGTGAGATATAAGGGTACATCATCATTGAACGTAACCAACTCCAGAGTATTTTGCTGTCGAGAATGTCTTTGATGGGATATAGGTATAAGTGTCCCTTAGACCTGAGATCGCCTCAGTGACTTGCAAGCAACTCACTGTGCTTTGATACTGGACTAACTGAATTTCTAATTCAGTGACAGAAGGCTTCTGGGCATAGTCAAGTACTTGTGAAGTTGGAGTGTGATCAAGATGGGATTGACCACTCCAAGAGTTGGAGAAGAATGAGTTGCTGTATTTCAATTTAACAAAATCTTGGCCAGAGTAATCCATCAGATGGATTTGATATTTTGAAATACAATGTGGATAACCTGATCAGAGTTGACAATTAAACTCTGAGGTATCCTATGAGTATTTTGGTCAAGGAGATGAATTATATGGAAACTATATCTACATGGGTTCTAAGAATGTTGTTCTACACATTCGACCTATCCGATCATGGATACCATTGCTAGATGGTCACTTTCGATTGGTACAAAAATTTATTTCTATACTACCGACTTAGATTCAAATCTATGAGGTCACACACATTAGAGTTCATGATCCGATCGGATGGTTGATCAATGATTAAAAATTATTCTAGGATTGAACAATCAATACGATTGATATTTAACCTAGTGCAAATGTTACAAGAGGATCGATTAGCAATTCGATTGCTATTTGGCTCAATTTGATTAAGCAAATGGGGTGAGATTAAGTCTAATTGAATATAATTTAATTAAATTTGGTTTGGGCTTGATTGGATCAAGTCCAATTAGTTTATTGGATAAACCAAGTGCAAGAAAAAACTAGTCCTAATTCAATTAGGACTTGGGTCAACCTAATTTTTAATTTGATTAAAAAATTAAATCAGATTTAAATCTTATTTAATTTGATTAAATTAAGTTCTTAATTGGGTTAAGACCTATTTTAATTGGGTTGATTTGATTTTGGTTTGATTTGGTTTGAGAAATCAAATTTGAACAAGTCATAGATTGAATCCTAGTAAGACTAAGATTCCATCTTGCGCCACCTTAGCCCCCCACGCCCACTCTCTCTTATCTTGCATAACAAAACCTTCTCTCTCAGGTCTTCATGCATTCCCAAAGCTTTTCACTCTTTCTCTCTTACATGGAATGTGGTTGTGGACCAAGTCAAATTAGGAATTAGTTTAGATTTCAAATTCTATGAGATAGAATTTTAGGAAATCAAAACTCTTTCCTTATGGCACTGATTTTATCCAAATTTTTTCTAAAATTTTTATGACTTTTATGGCACATATTGTATGCCCTATTCTGATGGTCCATGGTAGAAAAAGAAAGAGGGGGCACCCATGAGTTGGGCACCCCTGGTCTTGCCCTGTTTGGATTTTCCTTGACTAGGTATTTGACCTAGACAAGGATTCTTCAAATCTCATTATTTAAGATGAATTTCTTTTTGAGATTTTTGTGAATTATAGAGAATTGAGAGACCTTTAGGAAATATGAAAGTCAGGGAGAAAGAGTGTTGGGACATGGAGATATAATGGACACAAAACTAAATATCTAGGTGAGAGCAAAGAGAAGAAGAAGAGGGTCTTCTTCTAGAGTTGCTGAGTTAACCTCTTTCCTTCCTCCATCTGTGAGTTGTCTGAGAGTGTCTCACATATAAAACTTCTTCTCCTACTTTTCATCTTTGGAAGAGTCCAAATCAAGAAGAATGAGGTATCTGATCGACCATCGAAGAAGGATCAGCACAGTACTAGCATACTGTGCTGATTTCCTGGACCAGAATTTCTAATCATAATTTGTGGGCTCATGTGGATGACTTCTAGAGGCTGGATATGTGTGTGGCTCACAACATCATCCTCAAGCTCGGATCAACAAAGTTAGAACATCTAACTTGCAAGGTAATAGATCTGATCTATTATATTTTACATACATTGGATGTAGTATAGAAACATGTTGATATGATCAACATGTAGTTCTTGCTCTTTATATTTTAATTTTTGATTTAATTCCATATAATAATCATATAATAAGATCTTAGATCTAGAGATTCAATAATTTTATAAGATAAATTTTGATTTATTTTAGTCATCCACTGCTTGATCTTGAAAAAATTTCAAGATCTAACCCTGAAACCTTAGATCTGGTTCCATCAAATTGGTATCAGAGCCTAGGTTATTTATTACATGATTATTTATACATGCTTAGATTATTTTTTAGATTAGATCTAATTTATAATCTGATTGTTAAATCTAAAATTAAAATTTTTAGATCAATCACGAACTGTAGATTGTCCTGCTGTAAGGTTTACCCCTTACAGTGCAAAGGTTGTCCTAGTTTGTGTAGATCTATCTTTAATCATAAATTTATTAGATATGATCTAGATTAAATTTATAATTTATTAGATTTAAAAAATACTTAAATCTAAAATAAAATATCTTTGTTAATAATTTCCATGCAAAGAACCATCATATATTTATCTGAAAAATTTATACAGTTTAAAGTTGAAATTGTTTCAATTACATGAACCTATTTAGATTAGATCTAAAGTAGTTTCATGCTTATTTCACTTGCATTTTGATTATGAATCAAACATGCAACTTGGTTGGTAAAACCATATTGTAAAAATATTTTACAAATATAAAAATTATTTTTGAAAAGTCGAACCCCAATCATTAGCCCAATTCTTAATTAAGAATTAAGAAGTTGTTTGATTAGGTTCTAAGATTGTGAATTGAAGAACCAAAGAAACAAACCATAACACATTGGGTTAATGGGTTAGTGAGAATTAGGTCCATTAATTGGGTTAGAACTAAGGTTAGATTAAAGATGGACTTACTTAGAGAATTGACTAAATTTAATCAATTATTGTCTTAGATTAGGTCAAGAATTCTCTAGATCAATTACAATAGTTGTAGTTGGTCGAGTCCATATCTTTAACGAGAACCAAATGGAGTTGATTATTAGCTAAGCAGTCTAGCACGAACTGTTAGGTTGATCTAATTGAAACTAATTAAACTAGTTGGTGTCTAAGGTAAACCAGACAGGTGGTTTTTAATTGGTAGCCCACTTACCTGGCCATTTCTGATGATGTCTAAGGTAAGCTTTGGCAGATCCTCCCACCGATCGAACTTACCTGGCCTCTTGGTGAAATTATGTTTTGATTGGATCACTTGACTATTCGAGCTGACACATGTCAACAAGGTAAATCAGTGTGACTGATTTAGGTGCTCTTAGACCAGTCCTTTTAATGGTCTCCCTTAAGCTGACTTGGTAAAGCCAGTGGGAGGATCATGATAAGCTGGTTCATCTGACCTCCTCTTCTAAATCAATTAAATTTTTTAAAATTATTAGGTCCTTAAAATAAAATAGTTATGGTGATAACTAGATCATAGCCTTCCATTAAGTGGATGATAATGGATCTATCAGATGGATAATCATTGGAGGCCCAAAGGCCTGGTGCTTATCGGCTGATGGAATTGTCATTCATAATATAATTTCTTGACTGCATCTTTCTAAATGGTGGTTTAGTTAGCCAACCAAAGTTGGATCTAATCATTCATTGGCTAGATGGGCCAAGTATGGTCATGTTAATGGTTGGACCTAACCAGACCTTTTCAGTGGAGGCCAAAGCCTACTGATTAAGGACTGGGGCAAAATTAAAATTACTAAAAATTATTTAGAGAAATTATTGGTTATGAACCTATCCTTAGATGTACATGGGTGGGCTAACCAAAGTTGGACTTGTGTGCAGTCTAAGTGGATCCTAATACCCACTAAAGAATTAGGATAATTCCTCGAATTAGAGGTAGAGACTACCAATTCGAATAAAATAGTGAGAGAAACCTGAAAGGAATATGCCCTATAAGCCAATCAAAATGTATAAATAGATGGATATTTTTTTTTTTTTGTCTCCCGACAACTCATGTACTGATGTTTTAAATAAATAAAGGCATTTAGTTCATCATATGCTGCATCTTATTTTGATGAACCCCATAAATTAGGGCTATGGTTTTAGGATTATGATGCGATCATACCAAGTGAGACCTAAAATCTTAAAACTCTAATTTTAAATATTCTTAGTCGATGGAACATTGAGTAAGGGATCAATGTTTCTGGTAAGACTGGTACATCCTGTGTATGCTCGACAGAGAGGGTAATTGATCTCACAATTACTTGTGTATGACACTAATATAAGGATGTAAGTGTTCATTAGAGAATGAATTCACTGAATTGATCTAATTAAAGAATATCTGATGGAGTCTTATCTACATGTCAACAGATTTTTTCTTATAGTTGGAATTGTGCATGTAAATCTTTTGACCTAAGACTGCCATAGAACCTTATAAGCATGAATCCATATTTTGGATCATACTCATTCATGATTTAATCATGTACGGGATATTCTGGATATGATGGATTGCTTATGAAGGTTGTGAGTAGGTCAATATGGAAACGATCGCTCCTAGTAAGAGGAGATCGCATCCTATCTGCTTCAATCAAATAATGATTCAGGAAGACTTTGATCAAAGCATTATGAAAAAATTAGAAATAGTTTCTAATATTTTATAAATTGAATCATTATTATTTGATCAAGAAAAATAGGAATATAAAATTAGGTTTGACATTTTTCCATACCCAAACTTATATTCGGGATGCAGGATGATCGTAAGATCAAGTTGCACGGTAATTTTCACTGAAGGGTATTTTTGGTATTTCTATCAAAATTTTATATCTACCAGGTAGACATGATACGTTGCTAGATGTTAATCATGTCTTGTGAGTTTGATCGAATTAAAGAGTTTAATTCGATCATTAATTAAAAGCTGTTCTGATTGATCAAAACGATTCAGTTTGATTTGACCTAAATCGGCTAGATTGTGTTCTAACCAAATTAGTTTAAATTGCACCTGGACTTACTGCTGGCTAGATGTGGAACCCAATGGGTCACACACAAAGGGCATTGATCATGGGTTTAATTTGATTAAACCATGTTTGCAAGTTGAACATGCTAGCACATGTTGCAAACCCTAGCATTTAGATTCGAATCGAATTCGAATCGGGTTTCGATTTGGGCTAATTTAGAACCAATTTGAGCCAAATTGGATTTGGTCTTGAAGTGGGTTTGAAGTGTTTTAATTGGGCTTGCTGTTGGGTGCCAAAAACCAGGGAACCACATGCCTAAGAGTCTCTCTCTTGGCGTGTGGATTTAAATCCATGCGCATGAGCCACATGGCGCATGGATGGAGTTGGCGCCATCTTTAGATAAGGTCTATCCTATTTTTCTCCATAACCTTTATTCTACGAATGTATTTCAGATGTCTTAGGAGGCACCTAAGAGTCCTTCTAAGTATTAAACTCATCGTAGAAGAATTAAGAGAAGGGATAAGGATTAAATCCATGCGCCACCTCTTGAAAGCGCCCCTTTGAAATTTCAAATGGGGAGATAAGTTTTAAATTATCCATGCCCCTTAATCTCTTGCACCATTCTTCAAGTTGGCACCATCTATCTTGGCCATTGGATGGGCTTCCTTTTAGATCCAAAGGCATGGGTTGATGGCACCAATAAGAGAAGCTTCGTGACTTCTCATCTGAACACCGTAAGTTAAGATCGAAGAGTCTTTCTGAAATAAGGCATCTCTTCAACCCAATTTTGATGTACACATGGCATTTCTTAACTTATGGGGCATGAGAAATAGACAAGAGGCATGAGATAAATTGTAAGAGGGCGTGAGATGTTTTGGATTGCACCTTTACATGCAATATAAATAGGGGTGCACGCCGAGGAGTCTTGGGTATTCAGAAATCTTCTTTCTTTCTTACAAGAGGCTCTGCTTATCCAATTTTCTTTATTCTTTCTCTCTAGCCTAGATAAGGTCCTGATAAAGGACAAGAAATATTCCAAAAGGCTTAGAGAATTGAAATAAAAATTAAGGAGATAAGGAGCAAGAAAGAAAGGGAAGAAAAGGTCCAACAGTGTGACAACAAAGCCAAGAAAGGAGGTTCTGCCCAAATTGCATTTAAATTTTGATAAATCAGAATTTAATTGCAGAGTATTTTCTAATAGGTGCTAGAGAGTTTATCGAGTCCCCGTGTGGATCAACGTTGGAGGGTGAACACGTGGGCACCTTGTGGAAACCCAAACAGATTGCTGCCGGCAACTAAGCACAAATCAGGGTTTAGCGATAAGAGGTATGTTTCTATATCTTTTATTTGATATTAATGCATATTATATGGTTTAATTTTTGATAAGGTGATCTTGGAGTTAGGTTTTATTTTTATGACTTCATAATAATTGCTTTGAAATCCGTGCTTCCGCCATTGTATTAAAACCTTTCAGTGGTATCAGAGCCACCTTGTTAGAATTAAATCATATGATGATATGTTAATGATTTAAAGGCAATATTATAAATATGATATGATCATTATTTATGTTTTAATTTGATATTAATATGATGAGATCATATTCATTATTTCATAATTAAATCATGATGTATATAATTTTGGAATGTTGCTATGTAATATTGAATTGTGTTCACTATGATGCTATATGATGAGATCATATTCATTATTTCATAATTAAAATATGAAGTATATAATTATGGAATGTTGCTTTGTCATATTGAATTGTGTTCACTATGATGCTATATGATGAGATCATATTCATTATTTCATAATTAAAATATGAAGTATATAATTATGGAATGTTGCTTTGTCATATTGAATTGTGTTCCCTATGATGCTATATGATGAGATCATATTCATTATTTCATAATTAAAATATGATGTATATAATTATGGAATGTTGCTTTGTCATATTGAATTGTGTTCACTATGATGCTATATGATGAGATCATATTCATTATTTCATAATTAAAATATGATGTATATAATTATGGAATGTTGCTTTGTCATATTGAAGTGTGTTCACTATGATGCTAATTTCTTTTATTCATGTATTTATTATGATATAAAAATTAAATATGCATTGAGACCTGAAAAATCCTCTGTAAAATGATATTAAGTTGTAGTGTAATTAACCAATAGCAGAACCAGTCGATGATGTCTAATTGATCAATCGGTGTCTAGGAAAGTGGTTCATGATTGGTAAAGAGAATGTGGTTTCTAATTGATTCCGTTGTCTGACCTGGCCAAAATTTATTGATGTCTAAGGAAAGCAATGGGGGGACCCCCACCTCTCTTCCACTTACCTGGCTGATTAGATTAATTTAATTCTTGACTGGGATGCTGGGTGTTATGTTCACTATATTATGGCCTTCCTTCATGCTAGGACATTACTATATCATGAACCATATTAGGTTTGTTGTGTAACCACAAGACCAATTATGAAAACTGACATAATATTGTTCTGGCACATCGAGATGCTTATAGTAATTTTTTGAGTATAATGCTTTGTTGTGTAACCACAAAAGTATTTATATTCCATTTTGACTGTATTAAAATGAAGGGTCCTACTTAACTAAAACATTATGGTCTGTTGTGTAAACACAAGGCTATTAATATTTTAGAGGCCAGGGCTTATTATTGAGAATTGCATGAGATGCAATTGGAAAGAGTTTCCTACCTTTAAACTTATAAAAGGTTTGTTGTGCAGCCACAAGATCTTTTATAAGGAATTAGGGTCTCAATCCCACTAAGAAAATCAATCAGGGTTTTCTCAAACATCATACTAGAGGGTTATGATGTCTGATAAAAATAGTGGGAGACACAATAAAATTAAAGTCCTAATTTAATTGTGTATATCATCTTGAGTTGTTCGCTTATGTAATGTTCTTTATTATGTAGATTAATGGCTTCTTCACTTTCACTTCGCTCCATTTTGGATACAAATAAATTGACTGGTACAAATTATGTGGACTGATTGAGAAATCTTAAAATAGTACTTAGTCAAGAGAAGCTTTCTTACATTCTCGATACCCCTGACATTGAGCCAGTTGGGGAGGATGCCACAGAGGAAGAAAAAACCACATATAGGATGTGGCAAAATGATTCTTTAATTGTCAAGTGTATCATACTTGCCTCTACGACAAATGAGTTACAGAGGCAGCATGATAGCATGGACACTCATTCCATATTGCTCAATTTAAAAGAGCTTTATGGAGAACAGAGTAGGACTGCAAGATATGAGATATCTAAGCAGTTATTTTATGCCAGAATGACGGAGGGGTCATCTGTACAAAACCATATTTTGATGGTTATTGACCTGATCACTCGATTAGGTCAATTAGGTTTTGTTATTGATGGGGAGTTGAGTCAGGATCTAATCCTGCAATCACTTTCAGAATCATTTTCTCAGTTTGTCGTGAACTATCACATGAACAAACTGAATTCTTCCTTGCCTGAGCTGTTAAATATGCTCAAAACAGCAGAGAGCCATATCAAGAAGGATAAGGCTCCTCTTCTTCTTGTGGATGGGATCTCCAAGAAGAAGGCAGGCAAAAAGGGTTCTAAAAGGAGGCTGAACCCTAAAGGTGGTATAAATAAGAGAAAGAAGGGAAAGAAGACCTCCGGACAGTCGACCTGCTTCCACTGCGGCAAGGCAGGTCATTGGAAAAGGAATTGCAAGGCTTATCTTGCAACAGTGAGGACTGGTGCAAATAATGCACCAAAAGGTATATATGAGATACATACAATATTATCATTGAATTCTTCCATATCAAACTCATGGGTATTAGATACTGCCTGTGGTTTTCATATCTGCAAATCATTGCAGGGGCTGCAGAAAATTAGAAGTTTGAGGAAGGGAGACTTCGAGCTCTATGGTGCTGGAGGAGATTCTATCCAAGCAGAAGCTGTAGGGACATATATCTTGAAGTTTTCTTTTGGAAAGATCTTAGAGCTAACAAATTGTTATTACATGCCTAAGATCATTAGAAATATTGTATCTGTACCCTTGTTGATAAAACAAGGATATCAAATATCTGTAACGAGCAATGGTTGCTCGATTAATTTTTCTAATGAAATAATTTGTCATGGCATTTTTGACAATGGTTTGTTGACTCTATGCTTGAATGATAATATTTTTCATGTTGATGAAAATAGTAAACGTAAGAGAGATAATGTAAATAATACCTTACTTTGGCATTGTCGACTTTGTCATATTAGTGAGACTAGGATTAACAAGTTGTACAAAGAAAAGTTCTTTGATTCTTATGATTGTGAATCATTAGGAACTTGTGAATCATATCTCATGGGTAAAATGACCAAGACTTCATTTAGTGGACATGGAGATAGGACAAACGAGTTGTTAGGACTTGTACATACAGATGTATGTGGCCCTATGACAACTCATGCCAGAGGTGGATACTCATATTTTATTACATTTACAGATGATTTATCTAGGTTTGGATATGTGTATCTTATGAAACATAAATCCGAAGCCTTTGATAAATTCAAAGAGTATCAAAGCATGGTCGAAAAACAAACTGAAAAAAGTATAAAAATTCTTCGATCTGATCGAGGAGGAGAATACTTGTCCAATAAATTTTTAGACCATCTTAAAGCAAAGGAAATTATCTCTGAATGGACACCTCCTTAAATGCCACAATTAAATGGTGTAGCCGAAAGGAAGAACCGTACCTTATTAGATATGGTATGATCTATGATGTGCTTCACTGAATTGCCTACTTCCTTCTGGGGTTATGCTTTAGAGACCGTAATAATTATCTTGAATAGAGTACCTTCTAAATCTGTATCTAGCACTCCATATGAAATATGGAGAGGTAAGAAGCCCAATCTTAAATATTTTAAGATATGGGGATGTTCAGCATATGTCAAAAGAAATTTTGGACATAAACTAGATACTAGAGCAGATAAATATTTGTTTGTAGGATATCCTAAGGATAGTATTGGATATCTATTCTACCACCCTACTGAACAAAAGATATTTGTAAGTAGGCATGCCACTTTCATGGAGAAAGAATTTATCCTAGAAAGAGGCAGTGGGAGAAATATTGAAATTAATGAAGTTCAACAAAAACAAATAGATATTTCTCAACCAAATATTCACATAAATAAAGAAGAACTAGAACACATAACTCCTATCCGTAGGTCAGAGAGGGTACGACAAGTACCTATAAGGTATGGGTTCATTATTGAGAATAATGAAGCCCAAGTCATTGAGAATGACGAACCTTTGACCTATACAGAAGCTGTCATGAGTAAGGACTCAGACAGATGGCAGGATGCTATGAAATTCGAGATGGACTCCATGTACACCAACAAAGTATGGACTTTGGTTGATGCACCAGAAGGGATAAACCCTATTGGGTGCAAATGAGTCTATAAGAAAAAGATTGGAGCAGATGGTCAAATAGAAACCTATAAAGCTAGATTGGTAGCTAAAGGTTTCAGACAAAAATAGGGTATTGATTATGATGAAACTTTTTCACCTGTTGCCATGCTCAAATCTATTCGGATAATGCTTGCAATAGCAGCATACTATGATTATGAAATATGGCAAATGGATGTGAAGACCACCTTCTTGAATGGTTTTCTAGAAGAGAAGGTCTACATGTCACAGCCAGAGGGTTTTGTCTCAAATGACAGACCAAATCTAGTATGCAGGCTTAAGAAATCTATTTATGGATTAAAGCAAGCCTCAAGGAGTTGGAACATCCGCTTTGATGTAACAATCAAAGAATTTGGCTTCATCAAAAATGTGGATGAACCTTGTGTGTATAAGAAGATTAGTGGGAGTGCCCTAGTTTTCTTGGTTCTGTATGTAGATGACATACTCCTTATTGAGAATGATATCCCAATGTTACAAACAGTCAAATTATGGCTATCAAATAAGTTTTCCATAAAAGACTTGGGGGAAGCATCCTATATACTTGGTATAAAGATCTATAGAGATAGATCTAAAAGGATGCTAGGCTTATCTCAGTCTAAGTACATTGACTTAATACTGAAAAGATTCAGTATGAATGAAAGTAAAAGAGGTTATTTACCCATGAGTCAAGGCATACATCTCTCTAAGAAGATATCTCCTAAGACAACGGAAGAGAGAAATAGAATGAGTTCTATTCCTTATGCTTCGGCTGTAGGATCAATAATGTATGCTATGTTATGTACCAGGCCTGATGTAGCTTATGCCTTAGGCATAGCCAGTAGATTTCAGGCTGATCCAGGAGAAGATCATTGGAAGGCTGTGAAAAATATTCTAAAGTACCTAAGAAGGACTAAGGATATTTTTCTCATATATGGTGGATCTGATCTTAAACTAGAAGGATACTCTGATTCTAGTTTTCAATCAGACCCAGATGATAGCAAATCCATTTCAGGGTATGTCTTTACTTTGAATGGTGGAGCAGTGAGTTGGAAGAGTTCTAAGCAGCAAACAGTAGCTGACTCAACCACAGAGGCAGAATACATAGCTGCAAGTGAAGCCGCCAAGGAAGCTGTCTGGATGAAGAAGTTCATCACTGAATTGGACGTTGTTCCTGAGATTGAGAACCCAGTACCACTTTATTGTGATAATACTGGAGCAGTTGCTCAAGCAAAGGAACCCAGGTCTCACCATAAATCCAAGCACATTTTGAGACGCTTCCATCTCGTTCATGAAATAATTGAAAGACAAGATGTTATTATTGAACGAGTAGACACAAAGAACAACAAAGCGGATCCATTCACTAAAGCTTTACCACAGCAGCAATTCGATCGCCATCTCGATTGTATGGGGTTGAAATATAAGGGAGATTGGCTTTAGTGCAAGTGGAAGATTGAAAGGAATATGCCCTATAAGCCAATCAAAATGTATAAATAGATGGATTTTTTTTTTTTTTTTGTCTCCCGACAACTCATGTACTGATGTTTTAAATAAATAAAGGCATTTAGTTCATCATATGCTGTATCTTATTTTGATGAACCCCATAAATTAGGGCTATGGTTTTAGGGTTATGATGCGATCATACCAAGTGAGACCTAAAACCTTAAAACTTTAATTTTAAATATTCCTAGTCGATGGAACATTGAGTAAGGGATCAATGTTTCTGGTAAGACTGGTACATCCTGTGTATGCTCGGCAGAGAGGATAATTGATCTCACAATTACTTATGTATGACACTAATATAAGGATGTAAGTGTTCAAATAGAGAATGAATTCACTGAATTGATCCAATTAAAGAATATCTGATGGAGTCTTATCTACATGTCAACAGATTTTTTCTTATAGTGGGAATTGTGCATGTAAATCTTTTGACCTAAGACTGCCATAGAACCTTATAAGCATGAATCCATATTTTGGATCATACTCATTCATGATTTAATCATGTACGGGATATTCTGGATATGATGGATTGCTTATGAAGGTTGTGAGTAGGTCAATATTGAAATGATCGCTCCTAGTAAGAGGAGATCGCATCCTATCTGCTTCAATCAAATAATGATTCAGGAAGACTTTGATCAAAGCATTATGAAAAAACTAGAAATGGTTTCTAATATTTTATAAATCGAATCATTATTATTTGATCAAGAAAAATATGAATATAAAATTAGGTTTGATATTTTTCCATACCCAAACTTATATTCGGGATGCAGGATGATCGTAAGATCAAGTTGCACGATAATTTTCACTGAAGGGTATTTTTGGTATTTCTATCAAAATTCCATATCTACTAGGTAGACATGATACATTGCTAGACGTCAATCATGTCTTGTGAGTTTGATCAAATTAAAGACTTTAATTCGATCATTAATTAAAAGCTGTTCTGATTGATCAAAACGGTTCAGCTTGATTTGACCTAAATCGGCTAGATTGTGTTCTAACCAAATTAGTTTAAATTGCACCTGGACTCACTGCTAGCTAGATGTGGAACCCAATGGGTCACACACAAAGGGAATTGATCATAGGTTTAATTTGATTAAACCATGTTTGCAAGTTGAACATGCTAGCACATGTTGCAAACCCTAGCATTTAGATTCGAATCGAATTCGAATCGGGTTTCGATTTGGGCTAATTTAGAACCAATTTGAGCCAAATTGGATTTGGTCTTGAAGTGGGTTCGAAGTGTTTTAATTGGGCTTACTGTTGAGTGCCAAAAACCAGAGAACCACATGCCTAAGAGTCTCTCTCTTGGCGTGTGGATTTAAATCCATGCGCATGAGCCACATGGCGCATGGATGGAGTTGGCGCCACCTTTAGATAAGGTCTATCCTATTTTTCTCCGTAACCTTTATTCTACGAATGTATTTCAGATGTCTTAGGAGGCGCCTAAGAGTCCTTCTGAGTATTAAACTCATCGTAGAAGAATTAAGAGAAGGGATAAGGATTAAATCCATGCGCCACCTCTTGAAAGCGCCCCTTTGAAATTTCAAATGCGGAGATAAGTTTTAAATTATCCACGCCCCTTAATCTCTTGCGCCATTCTTCAAGTTGGCACCATCTATCTTGGCCATTGGATGGGCTTCCTTCCAGATCCAAAGGCATGGGTTGATGGTGCCAATAAGAGAAGCTTCGTGACTTCTCATCTGAACACCGTAAGTTAAGATCGAAGAGTCTTTCTGAAATAAGGCATCTCTTCAACCCAATTTTGATGTACACATGGCATTTCTTAACTTATGGGGCATGAGAAATAGATAAGAGGCATGAGATAAATTGTAAGAGGGCATGAGATGTTTTGGATTGTACCTTTACATGCAATACAAATAGGGGTGCACGCCGAGGAGTCTTGGGTATTCAGAAATCTTCTTTCTTTCTTACAAGAGGCTCTGCTTGTCCAATTTTCTTTATTCTTTCTCTCTAGCCTAGATAAGGTCCTGATAAAGGACAAGAAATCTTCCAAAAGGCTTATAGAATTGGAATAAAAATTAAGGAGACAAGGAGCAAGAAAGAAAGGGAAGAAAAGGTCCAACAGTGTGACAACAAAGCCAAGAAAGGAGGTTCTGCCCAAATTGCATTTAAATTATGATAAATTAGAATTTAATTACAGAGTTTTTTCTAATAAGTGCTAGAGAGTTGATCGAGTCCCCATGAGGATCAACGTTGGAGGGTGAACACGTGGGCACCTTGTGGAAATCCAAACAGATTGCTGCCGGCAACTAAGCACAAATCAGGGTTTAGCAATAAGAGGTATGTTTCTATATCTTTTATTTGATATTAATGCATATTATATGGTTTAATTTCTGATAAGGTGATCTTGGAGTTAGGTTTTATTTTTATGATTTCATAATAATTGCTTTGAAATCCGTGCTTCTGCCATTGTATTAAAACCTTTCAAAACCTTTTGATTAAAGTCTATATCTTTAGGTTTAATAAATCAATTACTAATTAGGTTATGATTTTCTTTTGTATAGATATAGCCACTTTTCTATCACTCCGATCATTATTGGACAATAAAAATTTGGTGGGACCCAACTTCGGTAGCTGGTACCGAAAGTTGAAGATAATCCTGGAGCATGAATGGATCTGATATGTGATAATGGATCTTGCACCTGAGGAGCCAGCTGTCAATGCTCGTAGAACAGTCAGAGATACTTACCAGAAGTGGCTTAGTGATCGAACCACGGTGCACTGCATCATGCTGGCTGCCATGAGCAACAAGTTCAATCATAGATTTGAGATGACTCAGCCATAGAACATGCTTCAAGTGTTGGAGGATGCCTTTGGCACTCCCGATGATGTGGAGAGGCATAAGACTAGTTGTGCCATCTTCAACGTCAAAATGCGGGATGGTGCCTCTGTCACTGATCATATATTGTACATGATCAAGCTGATAGAGCATTTGAGCAAGCTCGATTTTCCCTTGCATGAGCAGTTTGGGAAAGTTGCAATACTGAACTCGCTGCCCAAGTCTTATCTTCAATTCCTCACTCATTATAGAATGACAAAGCCTGAAGTAAACTACCACGGGTTACTGGGGTTGCTTCAAAACTTTGAGAAGGATCACCAACTCCACAAAGAGTCGGTGAACTTAGAGGGAGGTTCATCTTCTGGTTCTCGACCCTTTGAGAAAGGGAAGAAGAACAAAAAGAAGAAAGTAAAGAAGGTGCAAGTTCAGGCTGGGACATCAGTGCAGGGCCAGACCAAAAAGATCAAGCCCGATAAGAGTCAAACTGAATGCTTCTTTTGTAAGAAGCGGGGGCACTGGAAGAGGAACTATCCTCAGTACATTGCCTCCCTGGATCCGAACAGGTAGAGAAAGAAGCAAACTGTTGCTGGACAAGGTATTTATATGATAACTCCTTCCAATTTCTCTATTTGTGATATAACTGACTGGGTATTGGATACCGGTAGCCCTTATCATATTTGCAATTCGTTGTAGGGGTTGCAGGTCCGTAAGAGGTTCGAGCAAGATGAGAGGTTTCTGAATGTTGGAGATGGAAGACCAATTTCAGTTCTAGCATTAAAAATCTTGAAATTTGTATTTGAGTCCCATACCATTGTTCTCAATGATTATCATTTCTGTCTCAGTTTCTTTTTAAATATTATTTCTGTAGGCCTTCTGGCCAAAAATAATTATGAAATTTCAATAAAGAAATAAGTTTGTAATATCATTATGAATGGTGTTACTATTTTTTTGTAGATATTTGAACAATGGTATGTATATGTTATCACAACCTGTTAATGTAGTCTATTCTACTGACAAGCACCCTAGATTAGACAGTGTATCAGATATCTACTTATGGCACTGTAGGTTAGGTCATATAAACAAGAATAGGATAAATAGGTTGACTCAAGAGAGAATCCTCAAAGTTAGTGATTGTGAATTACTTCCAACCTGTGAGTCTTATCTTTTTGGTAAAATGATCAAGTCACCTTTTACTGAAAAAGATGAGAGAGCTACTGAGCTCTTGGGCTTAGTACATACTGATGTATGCAGACCCATGAGCACAAGCGCTAGAGGTGGATATTTCTACTTCATCACTTTCACGGATGATCTATCTAAATATGGATATGTCTATCTGATGACACATAAGTCAGATTCATTTGAAATGTTCAAATGATTTCGAAGTAAAGTAGAAAAATAAACTGAAAAGAGTATTAAAACTCTTTGGTCTGATCGAGGAGGAAAATACCTTTCTGGTGAGTTTCTTACATATCTAGGAGAGAATGAGATTCTCTCCTAATGGACTCCTCTAAGAACACCACAGCATAATAGTATGTCTGAAAAGAAAAATCAAACTCTGTTAGACATGGTCTGATCCATGATAGATTTTGCCAACTTGCCGATATCCTTCTGGGGATATGCACTCGAATCAACCTGTTATTTGTTAAATAGGGTTCCAAGTAAGTCTGTAATTAAGACCCCATATGAGATATGGACAGGGCGTAAGCCAGCACTTTCACACCTTAGGGTCTGGGGATGTCGAGACTATGTCAAACGGTTAGTTACAGATAAACTTGGACCTAGGTCTGACAAATGCACATTCATAGGGTATCCTAAAGAGATCAAAGGATATTTTTCTTACCATGCTGATGAATAAAAGGTGTGCATCAGCCTTAAGGCAACCTTTTTAGAAAAAAAGTTTCTTGGTGAAGGAATCGTTGCCTCTAAGGTTGAACTTGATGAAGTTCAACAGGTAGAAGGACCAACACCAATAGCTGAACCTGAGTCGGATTTGATTAGATCATATCCGGAGTCCAATATACCTACATTATTAAGAAAATCCGGTAGAGTACCGCATCAGCTGGACAGATACTATGGTTTCTTGATCTGGGATGGTGATCCCGTCGAACTCAATAAGAACGATGAGGATCCGATCACCTATATGGATGCAGTACAGAGATCTGATTCTGAGAAATAGCTTAAAGCCATGAAATCCAAAATGGAGTCCATGAAGGTCAATGATGTATGGATATTGGTTGACCCACCTGAAGGGATTAAACCCATTGAGTGTAAATGGGTCTTCAAAAGGAAGTGAGGCGCAGACGAAAAGATGGAGATCTATAAAGCCCGTCTGGTTGCCAAGGAGTATCATCAATATTATGGTATTGACTATAACGAGACATTCTCCCCTGTGGTAATGCTCAAATCTATTCGGATAATGCTTGCAATAGCTGCCCATCTGGATTATGAGATCTGGCAGATGGATGTAAAGACAGCTTTCCTGAATGGAGAGCTGACCGAAGAGGTGTATATGATACAACCTGAGGGGTTTACATCTACAGATGGGTCCAAGGTGTGCAAGCTTCAGAGATCCATTTATGGATTGAAGCAAGCTTCTCAGAGTTGGAACATGTGTTTTAATAAGGTGATCAAAATGTATGACTTCGTTAAGAATGGAGAAGAACCCTGCATCTATAAATGGGCAAATGGTCCAGTTGTGGTATTCCTTGTCTTATACGTAGATGATATTCTCTTAATCGAGAATGGCATCCCCGCACTACAGAGAATAAAAGTTTGGTTATGATTGCAGTTCTCCATGAAGGATTTGGGTGAAGCATCCTACATCCTAGGGATGAAGATCTATAGGGATAGATCTAAAAAGATGCTTGGGTTATCCCAATCCACGTACATAGATATTGTGCTGAAGAGGTTCAGCATAGAGAAGTCCAAGAAGGGCTATCTACCGATAGGCCATAAAATTTTTCTCTCTAAGAAGGATTGTCCGACAACTCCTGAAGAGAGAGAGCGTATGAGTAGAGTCCCATATGCTTCGGTCATGGGATCTATCATGTACACCATGACATATACAAGGTCAGATGTGGCATACTCACTAGGAGTAGTGAGTAGATACCAATCTGATCTTGGAGAAAATCATTGAAAAGTGGTTAAAGCCATCCTTAAGTATTTAAGAAATACTAAGGGCCAATGGTTGGTTTATGATGAGTCAGATCTGAAACTTATGGCGTTCACAGACTCCAGCTTTCAATCTGACCATGATGACAACAGAAGCATGTCAGGTTATATCTTTACTCTGAATGGTGGAGCCATCTACTGGAAGAGTTCCAAGCAACATACTGTGGTAGACTCTGTTTGTGAGGTGGAGTACATCACAGCATCGGATGCCGCGAAGGAAGCTATGTGGCTGAGAAAATTCATCATCGAGCTCGGAGTAGCACCCTCCGTCGATGGTTCGGTCCTGCTCTACTGCGACAGCACTGGTGCCATTGCTCAAGCGAAGGAACCCAAAGTACACCAGCAGACGAAGCACATTTTTTGTCACTTCCACCTAATCTGGGAGATCATGGATCGAGATGATGTCAACCTTCAGAAGATCAATGGAAAGGAGAACCTGGCTGACCCCTTCACTAAAGCCCTGGCGATAAAGGAGTTCGACAACCACAAGTCGAAGATGGATATTAGATACTGTACCGAGTGGCTTTAGGACAAGTGGGAGTTGTTGAAAAATATATCTCAAAAGTCAATCATCAACCTGTTGACGGTTGAGCAACCTTGTATTGTAATTGATTTATTAATAAATAAAATATATTTTTGATATTTTTATCATAAGTTTTTATCTTCTAATAAACTCTGTTATTGTGATGAAGTCTTTAGGACTATTTAGATTTGATAAAGAGAGGATTTATCAATTAATCCTTAAAACTGTTCACGACCAAATGATAGGCTGTTAATAAGGACGACAGCTTCTATCGAGCATAGGTCACTGTAGGCCATATGGGTTAGTTGTCCTCTTAACCAAAAAGTGTGAAGACACTGGTATGGCAAACAGGTGAGATGTAAGGATACATCGTCATTGAACGTGACTAACTTCAGAACATTCTGCTATCGAGAATGTCTCTGATGGGATATAGGTATAAGTGTCCCTTAGACCTGAGATTGCCTCAGTGACTTGCAAGCAACTCACTGTGCTTTGGTACTGGACTAACTGAATTTTTAATTCAATGATGGAAGGCTTCTAGGCACAGTCAAGTACTTGTGAAGTCAGAGTATGATCAAGATGAGATTGACCACTCCAAGAGTTGGAGAAGAATGAGTCGCTGTATTTCAATTTAGCAAAATCTTGGCTAGGATAATCTATCAGACGGATTTTATATTTTTAAATATAATGTGGACAACCTGATCATAGTTGACAGTTAAACTCTGAGGTGTCCTATGAGTATTTTGGTTAAGAGGATGAACTATATGAAAACTATATCCGCATGGGTTCTAAGGATATTGTTCTACACATTCGACCTATCCGACTGTCGGGTACCATTGCTAGATGGTCAGTTCGATTGATACAGAAATTTATTCTTGTGCTACCGACTTAGGTTTGAACTTATGAGGTCACACATATTAGAGTTCACGATCCGATCGGATAGTTGATCAACGATTAAGAATCATTCTAGGGTTAAATGATTAAGAATCATTCTAGGGTTAAACGATCAATACGTTTGACATTTAACCTAGTGCAAGTGTCGCAGGAGGATCGTTTAGCAATTTGATTGCTAATTGACTTAATTTGATTAAATCAATGGGCTAAAATTAAGTCTAATTGAATATGATTTAATTAGATTTGGTTTGGACTTGATTGGATCAAGTCCAATTGGTTTATTGGATAAACCAAGTGCAAGAAAAAACTAGTCCTAGTTCAATTAGGACTTGGGTCAACCTAATTTTTGAAGCGAAAATTCAGTGCAGGGGCAAAATGGTAATTTTAATTTTTTTTCAAAATTATTATTTTACAGTAGAATTATTAATTAATCTCATTAATTAATACTAATTAATCCTACACTATAATCTAAATATGATACAACAGCATGCATTTAAATTTGAAATTCAAATTTGAAACAGTAAACTTTTTACTGTACTGTGTTCAGAACACATCACCTTTTGCAGGTAGTCGATCACCGTAATCCGATCACCGTCAAGGGGCTCTGATCTTCACATCATAGCCACACTAGTATCTGGCCTCTGTGGATCATCCACACGAAGCTCCCGTCTGATCGGTTCCTCACGAATGCTAGTTCATGATTTCACCCTTTTGATGGCTGATGTTGATCGAACTCCTTCGATCGATGTGTGCCGATTCTTCAGATGCTCTAGATCATCTGCACGGTTGGTTGAGAGGCTGATGGATCTCTCTCTAAAATTTGGTGGACTCATAACACTCGTGGCACACCAATCTCACTTCCCGAACCCTAGGTAGAAACCCTAGGGTACACACCAAAAACCCTGCGCCCACTTCTCTCTCCTTTTTCTCTCCTCTCGGTAAATTTTGAACACTTCAAAATTTTTTCAGAACCTCCCCACGCCCCTTATCTCTTCTTTCTTTCATTTCCCATGCCCCCTCCCTTTCTCATTTTATAAAACATCGCAAGAGATGTTGAAAGCGTGTGAGTGGGTAAAAAGAGGTGGTTGCTCACTTAAATTCAAATCAAATTTGAATTCAAGTGTCAACCAATCTTATCCTCATCCATTTGTGCAAGAAAGAAGAGATGGCATGGTCTTTTTTTTGTGCATAGAGACTTTCATGAGAAACCATTTCTCGTGTGGAATATGGGGCGCACAAAAGAGGATAAGCTGGCGCATGGTTATTTGGTTATCCATTCAAATTCAAAACTCCTTTGAATTTGGATGGGTAACAAACCAAGTTAATCCAAATAATTGGCGCACAGAAACATGGGTGTGAGAGAGCTTTGCATGGGAGAAAATTCACGAGAAAATTTCTTCTCGTGAATTCAAATGGGCGCAAAGAAGTTGGGTGGCGCAGAGAATTTAAAACAAGGTGGTTTGATTCAAATTGAGCCAACCTAATTAAAATAGGTTAAGCACAATTAGACCAGATTAAACCCAACACAATTAGGCTTAATTAGGCTCAATAAAATCTTAATCAATCAGAAATTAACTAAATCTAACCACTGATCAAATCAGGGACTAAGCCACCTTAGCGATAAGATCAACACTTAACATAATCGGGTCAATCAAAACTGAATCCAATTCAATTGGACTTGATCTAAAAATAATTACTCAATCAAATTGAGTTAATTAGTGATCAAATCACTAATTAAACCTCTCATAAATATTGAGTCCAAATCTGATGGGCAATTAGGCATCAGAGACCATCGATATGAAATCCTGATCAAAGAGTTCAAATTTCAAATTCAAAATTTTGACTCCGGTACCCAAAATGTGTGAAACTCATGATCAGAGAATTCTAATTCTCAATCATAGAGTCCCAGACACATAAGATTTATAATCAGCCATCAGATCAGAAAGGAACCTCTAATGTGTGTGACCCCGCAGGTTCGAACCTAAGCCGGTAACACAGGAACCAATTCCTGTACTAATCGAAGAGACCATCTAGCAATGGTACCCGACGATCGGATAGGTCGAATAGTCACAATCGCAACATTCAGAACCTACGTGAATATGGTTACCATATAATTCATCCCTTTTGACCTCCGTGTTTAGGATGACTCAGGGTTAAACTGTCAACCCTGATGAGATCATCCGAATCGTGCTTAACTCAATTAGTCCTATGACTCCTCACTAGGACTACCCTGGCCAAGGTTTTGCTAAATTAAAACACGACTGTACACAGCTCCTAAACTGGAGTGGTCAATCTCATCTTGACACACGCACCGACAAGTCAAGTACTTGACTACACCCAGCAGCCTTCCATCACTGAATTAGAAATTCAGGTAGTCCAATGCCTAAGTGCAGTGAGTTGCTTGCAAGTCACCATGGCGGTCTCAGGTCGGAGGGACATTTATACCCATATTTCATCGAAGCAAATCTTGACAGCAGAGATAGCTCCAGAGTCGATCACATTTAGTGCAGATGTACCCTTACATCTCACCTGTATGCCATACCAGTGTCTCCACACTCCTTGGTTATGAGGACAACCAACCCATATGGCACACAACAACCTATGCTCGATAAATGTTGTCGTCCTTGGTAATAACGTATCATTTGGTCGCGAACAGATTTAAGGACTAAGCGACAAATCCTCCTTTGTCGAGTCTAAATAGTCCTAAGGACTTCACTACAACACAGGAGTTCATTAGAAGATGAAACATTTGTGATGAAAAAATGCCAAAATAACTTTTATTTATTTATAATTTATGTACTAATACAAAAGGAGTACAACCATCAACAGGCTGACGATTGGCTTTAGGACTCTATTTCCAACAATCTCCCACTTGGCCTAAAGCCAATCGGTGCAGTATCTAATACCCATCTTTGACTTGTAGTCCTTGAACTCCTTCACCGCAATGGCTTTAGTGAATGGGTCAGCCAGGTTCTCCTTCCCATCGATCTTCTGAAGGTCGACGTCACCTCGATCCACGATCTCCCGGATGAGATGCTAGCAGTGCAGAATATGCTTCGTCCGCTGGTGTGCCTTCGATTCTTTCGCTTGAGCAATGGCTCCATAGCTATCACAGTAGAGCAAAACTGGACCAACAAGGGAGGGTGCTACTCCGAGTTCGGTGATAAATTTTCTCAGCCACACCGCTTCTTTGGCAGCATCTGATGCAGCAATATACTCCGCCTCGCATACTGAATCAGCCACAGTGTGCTGCTTGGAACTCTTCCAGCAGACAGCCCCACCATTAAGGGTAGAAATAAATTCTGACACACTTTTGCTGTCATCACGATCAGACTGAAAACTAGAGTCTGTAAACCCTATAAGTCTCAAGTCTGATTCACCATAAACAAGCCACTGGTCCTTAGTATTTCTTAAATACTTCAGGATAGTTTTAACAACCTTCCATGATTCTCCCCTAGATCAGATTGGTATCTACTCACTACCCCTAGTGAGTATGCCACATCTGACGTGTACATGTCATGGTGTACATGATAGATCTCACTGTCGAAGCATATGGAATCCTACCCATACGCTCTCTCTCTTGAGGTGTTGTCGGACAATCCCTTTTCGAGAGAGAAATTCCATGGCCTATCGGTAGATAGCCTTTCTTGGAATTCTCCATGCTGAACCTTTTCAGCATAGTATCAATGTACGTGGACTGGGATAAGCCAAGCAACCTTTTGGATCTATCCCTATAGATCCTCATCCCTAGGATGTAGGAAGCTTCTCCCAGATCCTTCATGGAGAACTGTGACGATAGCCAAATCTTTATTCCCTATAATGCAGGGACATCATTTTCGATTAAGAGAATGTCATCCACATACAATACAAGAAATACTACTACTGGACTATTAGCCCACTTATAAATGCAGGGCTCTTCTCCGTTCTTAACAAAGCCATACGTTTTGATCATCCTATCAAAATGTATGTTCCAACTCCGAGATGCCTGCTTAAGTCCATAAATGGATCTTTGTAGCTTGCATACCTTAGACTCATCTATGGATGTGAACTCTTCAGGTTGTATCATATACACCTCTTCATCCAGCTCTCCATTTAGGAAAGCTGTCTTCACATCCATCTGCCAGATTTCATAGTCTAGATGGACAGCTATCGCAGGCATAATCCGAATGGATTTGAGCATTGCCACAAGAGAAAATGTCTCATCATAATCTATACCATAACGTTGACGATATCCCTTGGCAACCAGACGGGCTTTATAGGTCTCCACCTTTCTGTCTGCGTCCCTCTTCCTCTTGAAAACCCACTTACACCCTATGGGTTTCACTCCTTCGGGTGAGTCAACCAATGTCCACACATCGTTGACCTTCATGGACTCCATTTCGGATTTCATGGCCTCTAGCAATTTCTCAGAGTCAGGTCTCTGCATTGCATCCATGTAGGTGATCGGATCCTCATCATTTTTATCAAGTTCGACAGTATCGCCATCCCGGACCAAGAAACCATTGCATCTGTCCGGTTGATGTGGTACTCTACCAGACCGCCTTTAGGGTGCATAATCAATGGGCTCCGGATCTGATCTAATCAAATCCGGTTCAGGTTCAGTAACATATGTCGGTTTTTCCACCTGTCGAACTTCGTCAAGTTTGACCTTAGAGGCAACAATTCCTTCACTAAAGAACTTCTTTTCTAAAAAGATTGCCTTAAGGCTGACAAACACCTTTTGCTCATCAGCAAGGTAGAAATAATACCCTTTGGTCTCTTTTGGGTACCCTATAAAATTACACTTGTCAGACCTAGGTCCAAGCTTGTCTGTAATTAAACGTTTAACATAAGCCGAACACCTCCAAACCTTAAGGTACGAGAGTACTGGCTTATGTCCTATCTATATCTCATATGGCATTTTGGCTACAGACTTACTCGAAAGTTTATTTAGAAGGTAACAAGCCGATTCGAGCGCATATCCCCAGAGGGAGATCGGTAGACCAGCAAACCCCATCATGGATCGAACCATGTCCAATAAGGTCCGATTCCTCCTTTCATACACACCATTATGTTGTGGTGTTCCAGGAGGAGTCCACTGAGAGAGAATTCCATTCTCCCCTAGATATGTCAGAAACTCATTGGAAAGGTATTCACCTCCTCGATCAGATCGAAGAATTTTAATACACTTCCCAGTTTGTTTTTTTACCTCATTTCAGAATAGTTTGAACATTTCAAACGACTCCGACTTATGCTTCATTAAGTAGACATACCCATACTCGATAGGTCATTTGTGAAGGTTATGAAGTAGAAATATCCACCTCTTGCACTTGAGCTCATAGGTCCACATACATCAGAATGTACCAGATCCAAGAGTTCACTAGCTCGCTCACCTTTTCTAGTAAAAGGTGACTTGATCATCTTTCCAAGAAGACAAGACTCACAGGTTGGAAGTGATTCACAATCACCAAGTTCAAGAATTCCTTCTTGAGCCAACCTGTTTATCCTGTTCTTATTGATATGACCTAGCCTACAATGCCAAAGGTAGACTTCTGACACATTATCTATTCTAGGACATTTACCGAAGTTTTGAACCACATTAACAGACTGTGATAGTAAGTAAATTCTATTATTTAATTGTCCAATAAACATTGTAACACCATTCAAAATGATATTGCAAATATTTTTTTTTATTAAAAAATTATAACCGTACATGACCAAAAGGCCTACAGAAATAATATTTAATAAAAAGCTTAGACAATAGTGACATTCACTCAAAATTACATTATGAGAATTGATTACAAGACTCATGATTCCTAAAGCTAGAACTGAAACTTTGCTTCCATCTCCAACGTTCAGGAATCTCTCGCCTTCATCAAATCTCCTACTGACCTGCAGACCCTGCATCGAATTACAAATATGATAAGGGCTTCCGATATCCAATACCCAGGCAGTAGTATCACAAATGAAAAAGTTGCAAGGAGTTATCATATAATTACCTTGCTTCTTCTTCGGCCTGTTCGGGTCCAGGGAGGCAATGTATTGAGGACAGTTCCTCTTCCAATGCCCCTACTTCTTGCAAAAGAAGCACTCCGCCTGGCTCTAGTCGGGCTTGCGCTTCTTGGTCTGACCCTGTGCAACCATCCCAGCATGAGGCTGCACCTTCTTGTTCTTCTTCTTCTTGTTCTTCTTCCCCTTCCTAAAGGGTCAATGATGAGAAGAAGACCCTCCCACTACATTCACCGACTCCTTATGGAGCTGGTGATCCTTCTCAAAGTTCTGCAGCAACCCCAACAACCCATGGTAGTTTACTGTAGGCTTTGTCATTCGAAAATGAGTAAGAAATGGGAGGAAGGACTTGGGCAAGGAATTAAGGATCGCATCCTTACCGAGCTGCTCGTGCAGAGGAAAACCCAATTTGCTCAGGCGCTCAATCATCTCGATCATGTATAGTATATGATCAGTGACTGAGGCCCCATCCCTCATCCGAGCATTGAAAATGGCACAACTAGTTTTGTGCCTTTCAACATCGTCAAGCGTGCCAAAGGAGTCATTCAACATTTGAAGCATCTCCTGTGGCTAGGCATTCTCAAACCTGTGGTTGAACTCGTCATTCATTGCTGCCAGCACAATACATCGGACGGTGGTGCGGTCATTGAGCCACTTCTGGCAAGTGTCTCAGATCGCCTTACTAGCGTTTGGAGCTGGCTCCTCAGGTGCTGGATCTGTTACTACATAAAGGATCCGCTCATGCTCAAGGATGATTTTCAATTTTTGATACCAGCTATCGAAATTAGATCCCATGAGCTTGTCATTATCTAATAATGACCGGAGCGACAGGGTAGTGGCCATAGCTATATAAAGAAAAATCAGACCTCTATTAGTACATAAATTAATACTAAAGATTTGGACTTTAGTCTAAAGTTTTTCCCAATATTTTTACGAACTGGTAGCCTCAACCTCCAATTCGAGAAATTACTTTAATTCCTTAATGGGTACTAGAATCCACACAGACTACACACGAGCCTAACTTTGGTTGGTCAACCCATGTGTATCTATGGGTAGGTTCTTAAGCAGTTGTTTCTCTAAACAAGTTCTAGTAATTGATTTTGCCCCAGAACCTAATCAGTAGGCTTTGGCCTCCACTGAAAAGATCTGGTTAGGTCCAACCATTAACATGACTTAATTTGGTGAATCAGAACAATAAATGATCAGGCCCGATTTTGACCGGCCAACCTAACCACCATCAGAAAGACTCAACCAAATTATCATATTATGAATGATAATTCCATTAGCAAATGAGTACCAGGCCTTTGGGCCTTCAATGATCATTGAACTAATGCACTCATTATCACTCACTTAATGGGAGGTATTGACTTAGTTATTATTATAACATAATCATTTTAGGGACCTAATAATTTTTGAGGATTTTATTAAAGGATAGTAGAGAAGAAATCATCTAGCCAATTTCAATCCTCCCACTGACTTCATCAAGTCAGATTAAAAAAAGATTTAATTAAAGCTGGCATTAGGAGCATCTAAATCAGTCACACTGATTTACCTAATGATATGGGTGAGCTCTAATCACCAAGTGATCTAATCAAAATCTAACTTACCAGATTGGTCAGGTAAGTGAGATCAGTGGTGGGGATTTGCCATTAACTCGTCAATGATCGAATCAATGCGAGTAGCTCCCGTTTAAGAACCACTGGTCAAAACTGCCGAACTTATCTTAGACACCAACCGGTTCATTAGTTTTAATTTTGATCAACTTAGTAAATAGGGCTCCATCACGTAGCCATGAATTAAGTCCATCTTGGTCTAGTTAAAGACATGGACCCATTCAACTACAACTATTGAAGTTGAGTCTAGAGTATCCTTGACCTAATCTAATTCAACTTTTGATTAGATTTGATCAATTACTCCATTTAGTCTATTTTTTAAGCTAACCTTAGGTCTAACCCAATTATGGACCTAATTCATCTAACCCATTGACCCACAAGTTTATGCAATTATCTTAGGTCTTAATTCACAATTCTAGACCTACTAGACAACACTTAATTCTTTTAATTAAGTACTTGGGCTGATGGGTCAGGGTTTGGTATTTCGAAAATAATTTTCAAATTTTAAAAGATTTTATTTTCTGTTCACCAAATGTGTTGACTTATTTCACAAACGGGTCAGCACATTTCATAAACAGCAATCCTATTGCTCATTTCATAACAGAAAATAACTCAAAATAAATCATGAATTTTCTTTTAGATCTAATCTAACACATTCATGATAAATTTTATAATTATGTCCTTTCACTTCTTCACCGGCATGGGATATAATTACATCGGCACCCCTACCACCATAGGAGATCCCATCGAATGGAAAGAGAGGACCTTTAAACCCTACTTTTCTCCTATGACTGGACGGCCATGGCAACCAATCCAATTAGATTATTTGCTATTCGGATCAAGTATATCTAAATATACCAATTTCAAAATTTAAATTTTGAATTTCAAATTTCAAATTTGAGATTTCAACCAAATTTCAAATTTCGAATTTCCAATCTTTAAATTTTAAATTTTTTGAATTTTGAATTTCAAATTTCAAATTTCAAATTTCAAATTTCAAATTTCAAATTTCAAATTTGAAATTTCAAATAAATTTCAAATTTCAAATTTCAAATTTCAAACAAATTTCAAATTTCAAATTTCAAAATTCAAAATTCAAAATTCAAATTTAAAATTTTGAATTTCAAATTTGAAACTTCTAACAAATTTCAAATTTCAAATTTCAAATTTTGAATTTCAAATTTAAAATTTTGAATTTCAAATTTAAACTTATAGATTACACCTTAATCTACGCATGCATATGTATATCATATTCTAGAACCATGCTTTGATACCATTTGAAGCAAAAATTCAGTGCAGGGGCAAAATGGTAATTTTAAAACTTTTCAAAATTACTATTTTACAGTGAAATTATTAATTAATCTCATTAATTAATGCTAATTAACCCTATACTAGAATCTAAATATGATACAACAGCATGCATTTAAATTTAAAATTCAAATTTGAAACAGTAAACTTTTTACTGTGCTGTGTTCAGAACACATCACCTTTTGTGGGTAGTCGATCACTGTAATCTGATCACCGTCGGGGGGCTCTGATCTTCATGTCACAGCCACACTAGTGTCTGGCCTCTACGGATCATCCACATGAAGCTCCCATCTGATCGGTTCCTCACGAATGCTAGCTCATGATTTCATCCTTTTGATGGCTGATGTTGATCGAACTCCTTCGATCGATGTGTGCCGACTCCTCGGATGCTCCAGATCATCTGCACGGTTGGTTGAGAGGCTGATGGATCTCTCCCTAAAATTTGGTGGACTCACGACACTCGTGGCACACCAATCTCACTTCCCAAACCCTAGGTAGAAACCCTAGGGTACACACCAAAAACCCTGCACCCACTTCTCTCTCCTTTTTCTCTCCACTCGGTAAATTTTGAACACTTCAAATTTTTTTTAGAACCTCCCCACGCCCCTTATATCTTCTTTCTTTCATTGCCCATGCCCCCTCCCTTTCTCATTTTATAAAACATCGCAAGAGATGTTGAAAGCATGTGAGTGGATAAGAAGAGGTGGTTGCTCACTTAAATTCAAATCAAATTTGAATTCAAGTGACAACCAATCTTATCCTCATCCATTTGTGTGAGAAAGAAGAGATGGCATGGCCTTTTTTTTGTGCATGGAGACTTTCATGAGAAACCATTTCTCGTGTGGAATATGGGGTGCACAAAAGAGGATAAGCTGGCGCATGGTTATTTGGTTATCAATTCAAATTCAAAATCCCTTTGAATTTGGATGGGTAACAAACCAAGTTAATCCAAATAATTGGTGCACAGAAACATGGGCATGAGAGAGCTTTGCATGGAAGAAATTCATGAAAAAATTTCTTCTCGTGAATTCAAATGGGCGCAAGGAAGTTGGGTGGCGCAGGAAATTTAAAACAAGGTGGTTTGATTCAAATTGAGCCAACCTAATTAAAATAGGTTAAGCACAATTAGACCAGATTAAACCCAACACAATTAGACTTAATTAGGCTCAGTAAAATCCTAATCAAATCAGGAATTAACTAAACCTAACCCCTGATCAAATCAGGGACTAAGCCACCTTAGCGATTAGATCAACACTTAACCTAATCGGGTCAATCCAAACTGAATCCAATTCAATTGGACTTGATCTAAAAATAATTACTCAATCAAATTAAGTTAATTAGTGATCAAATCACTAATTAAACCTCTCATAAATATTGAGTCCAAATCCAATGGGCAATTAGGTATCAGAGACCATCGATATGAAACCTTGATCAAAGAGTTCAAATTTTAAATTCAAAATTTGAAATTCAAAATTTTGACCCTGGTACCCAAAATGTGTGGAACTCATGATTAGAGAATCCTAATTCTCAATCATAGAGTCCCAGATGCATAAGACTCATAATCAGCCATCAGATCAGAAAGGAACCTCTAATGTGTGTGACCTCGCAGGTTCAAACCTAAGCCGGTAGCACAGGAACTAATTCCTGTACTAATCGAACTGACCATCTAGCAATGGTACCCGATGACCGGATAGGTCGAATAGTTGCAATCATAATATTCAGAACCTACGTGAATATGGTTACCGTATAATTCATCCCTTTTGACCCCTGTGTTTAGGATGACTCAGGGTTAAACTATCAACCCTGATGAGATCATCCGAATCGTGCTCAACTCAATTAGTCCTGTGACTCCTCACTAGGACTACCCTGGCCAAGATTTTGCTAAATTAAAACACGACTGTACACAGCTCCTAAACTGGAGTGGTCAATCCCATCTTGACACATGCACCGATAAGTCAAGTACTTGACTACACCCAGTAGCCTTCCGTCATTGAATTAGAAATTCAAGTAGTCCAGTGCCTAAGTGTAGTGAGTTGCTTGCAAGTCACCGTGGCAGTCTCAGGTCGGAGGGACATTTATACCCATTTTCAATCGGAGCAAATCTTGACAGCAGAAATAGCTCCGGAGTCGGTCACGTTCAGTGCAGATGTACCATTACATCTCACCTGTATGCCATACCAGTGTCTCCACACTCCTTGGTTATGAGGACAATCAACCCATATGGCACACAACGACCTATACTCGATAAACGTTGTCGTCCTTGGTAACAACGTATCATTTGGTCGCGAACAGGTTTAAGGACTAAGCGACAAATCTTCCTTTGTCGAGTCTAAATAGTCCTAAGGACTTCACCACAACACAGGAGTTCATTAGAAGATGAAATATTTGTGATGAAAAAATATCAAAATAACTTTTATTTATTTATAATTCATGTACTAATACAAAAGGAGCACAACCGTCAACAGGCTGACGATTAGCTTTGGAACACTATTTCTAATAATTTTTAATTTGATTAAAAAATTAAATCTAATTTAACTCTAATTTAATCTGATTAAATTAAGTTCTTAATTGGGTTAAAATCTATTTTAATTGAGTTGATTTTATTTTTATTTGATTTGATTTAAGAAACCAAATTTGAACAAGTGATAGATTGAATCCTTGTAAGACTAGGATTCCACCTTGTGCCACCTTAGGCCCCCATGCCCACTCTCTCTTATTTTATGTGATAAAATCTTCTCTCTCAGGCCTTCACGCATGCCCAAAGCTTTTCACTCTTTCTCTCTTACATGGAATGTGATTGTGGACCATGTCAAAGTAGGAATTAGTTTGGATTTCAAATTCTATGAGATAGAATTTTAGGAAACCAAAACTCTTTCCTTATGGTACTGATTTTACCTAGATTTTTTCTAAAATTTTCATGGTCTATGGTAGAAAAAGAAAGAGGGGGCACCTATGAGTTGGGCACCCCTGGTATTGCCCTGTTTTGAATTTTCCTTGACTAGGTATTTGACCTAGACAAGGATTCTTCAAATCTCATTATTTAAGATAAATTTTTTTTTGAAATTTTTATGAATTATAGAGCATTGAGAGACCTTTGGGGCATATAAAAATCAAGGAAAAAAAATGTTAGAGCATGGAGATATAATAGACACAAAGCTAAGTGTCTAGGTGAGAGCAAAGAGAAGAAGAAGAGGGTCTTCTTCTAGAGTTACTGAGTTCACCTCTTTCCTTCCTCCATCTGTGAGTTTTTTGAGAGTGTCTCATATCTAAAACTCTTTCTCCTACTTGTCATCTTTGGAAGAATCTAAATCAAGAAGAAGGAGGCATCTGATCGACCATCGAAGAAGGATCAGCACAGTACTAGCATACTGTGCTGATTTTCTAGATCAGGACTTCTGATCGTGATTTGTGGACTCATATGGATGACTCCTAAGGGTCGGATGTATGTGCAGCTCACAACATCATCCTCAAGCCTAGATCAGCAAAGTTAGAATGTCTAACTTGCAAGATAATAGATCTGATCTATTATATTTTACATACATTAGATGTAGTATAGAAACATGTTGATATGATCAACATGTAGTTCTTGCTCTTTATATTTTAATTTTTAATTTAATGCCATATAATAATCATGTAATAGAATCTTAGATCTAGGGATTCTCTAATTTTATAAGATAAATTTTGATTTATTTTAGTCTTTCGTAGCCTAATCTTGAAAAAATTTCAAAATCTAACCCTGAAACCCTAGATCTGGTTCCATCAGTATGCTCGATGGAGAGGGTGGTTGATCTCACAACCACTTATGTGTGACACTAATATAAAGATGTAGGTACTCATTAGAGAATGAGTTCACTAAACAGACCCATAAAAGAACATCTGATAAAGCCTTACAGTATATTAATAAATGGTTCTTTAGTGGGAGTGGTACATGTGATCCTTTGACCTGAGATCACCATGGAACCTTATGTACATGGACCCTTACTTTGATTTATTCCCTAGCACACCATTTTGAGATGTGTGTGAGATATTCTGGGTATAATGAAGTATGCATGGAGGTTGTGAGTAGTCAATAAGGAATCGGTCACTCCTTGTAGGAGGAGAGAAGATGTGATCTCATAGGATGGTGACTTTGAGAGTCTCTGGTCAAAGCAGGGATGAATAGTAGAAATTATTTCTATTGGTTCATCAATCGAGTCATCATCTATAGATTGAGATACATATGGTTAGGTATTTGGGTTTGACATATTTTCATATCCATGGTCTTTTTGGGATGTTGTGTGATCGAAGGATTGAATTGCACGGTAACTCACCATGAAAGGATAATTTTGATATTTCTATCAAATTCTAAATCTTTCGAATAGTCATGATATATTGCTAGATATCAATCTAGACTTGTGGACTCATCGAAGTTAAAAAAGTTTAATTCAAGAATCAATTAGGAAGAGTTCTAGTTGATTGAGACTCTTGAGCTGACCTAATCCAATCGGATTAGGGTTACGTCGAGATTTTGGGTCCACTGCTGGCTAGATTTGGAATTCAATAGGTCACACACAATAAAAATTTGATCTTTATCCAATCTATTTAAATTTATTATAAATTCAATGGGTTAATTGAATTGCTAGCACATGAATTAACCCAAGTTTCTAATTGGGTTCAGTGCAAATGTGTTTGTGCTAACCCTTTGCTTGTTGTCTTGACCTAATATGATTAGGTTTGAATCATCTATTTATTAGTTGATTTATCTAGTTTATATGGATGTGTTCCATGTAAATCCATAACCTCCACATCAAAACCACATGAGAGAAATAAATAGGCATCATATTTATTTTAGAAGTTAAGGAGAGAAGTCCTTCTCCTTTACTTATCTTAATTTTCTTACATGATCCACATGTTCCTTATTTTTGTGTGCCATGTGATGATGCCTTGGGATAATATGAACATGGAAGAAAAGGTGGAGTCCTTCTCTTGGAAGAAACTCCATGCCAAATTATTTTGTGATGCCACATTTATTTGGGCGTTGAATTGGAAGAGTCCAATTCAATTAAAACTCTTAATTCCTTTCATTTTCTCCATGCATTTCTTAAATCCTTGTGACATGAGATGTCTCTTGGGATTATGAGGCATAGAAGAGAAGGAAGAGTCCTTCTCTAGCAAGAGGTTTGAACACCAAAAATTAATTGGTCCCTTCCTTATTTACGTTGAGTTTGTGGAAGAGTCTTAATTGTTAAGGACTCTTCATTTCTCATGTTAAATCCTTTTCCCACGTGCCATATGATGGCATTATATTTTTTCTAGGTAGAGGAAGAGTCCTTCTTGTTGGGAATAGTATCCCAAAGCCAATCATCAGCATGTTGATGGTTGTGCTCTTTCTTATATTAGTATATAAATTATAAATAAATAAAAGTTATTTTGATATTTTTCAGTTGGGTTTGACCCGATTAGGTTAAGAGTTGACCTAATCGCCGAAGTGGTTTGGTCCCTGATTTGATCAGGGGTTGGGCTTAGTCAATTTCTGATTTAATTAGGATTTTATTGAGCCTAATTAAGCCTAATTATGTTGGGTTTAATTTAGTCTAATTGTGTCTAACCTATTTTAATATGATTGGTTCAATTAGATTGCTTTAAAATTTCAAACCACCTTGACTTATCTCCCTGCGCCACCTCACTTCACCTGCACCTATTTGAATTCACGAGAAACGAGTTCTCATGAATTTTCTCTCATGCAGAAGCCTTCCCACGTCCCTTCTTTGTGCACCATTTGGGTGGATAAAGATGGTTGGTTGGCCATTCAAATTCAAATGAAGTTTGAATTTGAATGGGCAACAAATCCCATGCGCCACCCCTTTCTTTTGTGCGCCACTTATTCTACATGAGAAAAGGTTTCTCTTGAAAACTCTCCACTCACAAAGAAGCCCATGCCCCTCTCTTCTCATGCCTAGAGTAGATAAGAATAAGTTGGTTGGCATTTGAATTCAAATTCGATTTGAATTCAAGTGAGCAACCACTTATCTTTATCCTCTCACGTGGTAAAAATGCTGCAAAGATGCGGTCTTGCACTGTTTTAAAAGAAATGAGAAGGTGGGGCATCCGACATCTATTTTGAGAGAAAAGGGGGCATCAAATAGACCCTCTGCATGAGAAAAGAAAAGAAAAGAAGAGAAAAGAAAAAAGAGAGTGGGTGCAAGGTTTTTCTTGTGTACCCTAGGATTTCTGCCTAGGGTTCAGGAAGTGAGAAAGTGAGCTACGAGTGTTGTGAGCCCACTAGATTTTAAGGAGAGCTTTGTCAACCTCTCAAGTGCATCTACTGATAATCCAGAGCATCTGAGGAGTCGGCAGATCAAGATCAAAGGAGTTCGATCAACTTCGGCCGTCGAAAGAGTTCTGCAACGAACTAGCATTCATGAGGAGCCGATCAGATCGAGAACTTCGTGTGGATAATCCACAGAGGTTAGACATATTGTGTGGCTATATTACAATGATCAGATCTTTTCAACGGTGATCAGATTGCAGCGATCGACTATCTGCACGAAGATAATGTGTTCTGAACACATAACAGTAAAATATTTACTGTATAGAATTCAAAATTTTAAATTTAAATGCATGCTATATATATCATATTTAGATCTTTATATAGGGTTAATATATATTAATTAATTAAATTAATTAATAATTTCCACTGTAAAATTATAATTTTGAAAAAATTTTAAAATTATCATTTTACCCCTGCACTGAAATTCACACAAATGGTATCAAAGTTAGGTTCTAAAATATGATATACATTTGCATGCATAGATTAAGTAGTAATCTAAAAGTTTAAATTTAAAATTTGAAATTCAAAATTTAAAATTTAAATTTTAAAATTTAAAATTTAAAATTCAAAAATTTGAAATTCAAAATTTAAAATTTAAAATTTAAAATTTGTTTGAAATTTTAAATTTAAAATTTAAAATTTAAAATTCAAAATTTGAAATTCAAAAATTTAAAATTTGAAATTTGAAATTTGTTTGAAATTTAAAATTCAAAATTTAAAATTTAAAATTTAAAATTTAAAATTTAAATTTTGAAATTGGTATATTTAGATATACTTGATCCAAGTAGCAAGTAGTCTAATTGGGTTGGTTGCCATGGTCATCCGGTCATAGGAGAAAAGTAGAGTTTAAAGGCCCTCTCCTCCCATTCGATGGGGTTCTCCTATGGCGGTAGGGGTGCCGTTGCGATTATATCCCATGCAGATGAAGCAGCGAAAGGACTTAATTGTAAAGGTTTAATTATAAAATTTATCATGAATGTGTTAGATTAGATCTAAAGGAATATTCATGATTTATTTTGATTGAGTTATTTTCTGTTATATAATTAGTAATAGGATTGCTGTTTATGAAATGTGCTGTTCTGTTTGTGAAATGAGTCAACACATTTGGTGAACAGAAAATGAAACCTTTCAAATTTGAAAATTATTTTCAAAATATCAAACCCTGACCCATCAGTCCAAATACTTAATTAAAAGAATTAAGTATTGTCTAGTTGGTCTAGAATTGTGAATTAAGACCTAAGACAATTCAATAAACTTGTGGGTCAATGGGTTAGATGGATTATGTCCATAATTGGGTTAGACCTAAGGTTAGCTTAAAGAAATAGACTAAATTAGAGTAATTGATCAAATCTAATTAAAAGTTGAATTAGATTAGGTCAAGAAAACTCTAGACTCAACTACAATAGTTGTAGTTGAATGGGTCCATGTCTTTAACTAGACCAAGATGGACTTAATTCACGGCTACGTGGTGGAACCCTATTACTAAGTTGATCAAATTAAAACTAATGAACCGGTTGGTGTCTAAGGTAAGTTCGGCAGTCTGACCAGTGGTTTTTAAGTGGGAGCTACTCGCATTGATTCGATCTCTGACGAGTTAATGGCATATCCTCACCACTGATCTCACTACTTGGCCAACCTGGTGAGTTAGGTTTTGATTAGATCACTTGGTGATTAGGACTCACCCATGTCATTAGGTAAATCAGTGTGACTGATTTAGGTGCTCCTAATGCTGGCTCTAATTAAATCTTTTTTAATCTGACTTGGTGAAGTCAGTAGGAGGATTGAAATTGGCTGGTTAATTTCTTCTCTTCTATCCTTTAATAAAATCATCAAAAATTATTAGGTCCCTAAAAATGATTAAGTTATAGTGATAACTAAGTCATAGCCTCCCATTAAGTTAGTGACAATGAGTCCATTAGTTTAATAATCACTGGAGGCCCAAAGGCCTGGTGCTTATTGACTAATGGAATTATCATTCATAATATGATAATTTGGTTGAGTCTTTCTGATGGTGGTCAGGTTGGCCGGTCAAAGTCGGGCCTGATCATTTATTGGTCCGATTCACCAAATCTAATCATGTTAATGGTTGGACCTAATCAGATCTTTTCAGTGGAGGCCAAAGCCTACTGATTAGGTTCTAGAGCAAAATTAATTACTAGAAGTTGTTTAGAGAAACAACTGGTTATGAACCTACCCATAGATGCACATGGGTTGACCAACCAAAGATGGGCTCATGTGTAGTCTGTGTGGATTCTGGTACCCACTAAGGAATTAAAGTAATTCCTCGAATTGGAGGTTGAGGCTACCAGTTCGTAAAAATACTAAGAGAAACTTTAGACTAAAGTCCAAGTCTTTAGTATTAATAATTTATGTACTAATAAAGGTCTGGTTTTTCTTTATGTAGCTATGGCCACTACCCTGTTGCTCCGGTCATTATTAGATAATGACAAGCTCATGGGACCTAATTCGATAGCTGGTATCAAAAATTGAAAATCATCCTTGAGCATGAGCAGATCCTTTATATAGTAACAGATCCGGCACCTAAGGAGCCAGCCCCGAATGCTAGAGGGACGGTCCGAGATACTTACCAAAAGTGGCTCAACGATCGCACCACCGTTCGGTGCATAATGCTGGCAGCAATGAATGATGAGTTCAATCGTAGGTTCGAGAACGCCCAACCGCAGGAGATGCTTCAAATGTTGAACGACTCCTTTGGCATGCCTGACGATGTTGAAAGGCACAAAACTAGTTGTGCCATTTTCAATACTCAGATGAGGGATAGGGCCTCAGTCACTGATCATGTACTATACATGATTGAAATGATTGAGCACCTAAGTAAACTGGGCTTTCCCTTACATGAGCAGCTCAATAAGGATGCGATCCTTAATTCTTTGCCCAAGTCCTTCCTCCCCTTCCTTACTCATTTTTGGACGACAAAGCCTGCAGTGAACTACTACGGCTTGTTGGGGTTGCTGCAGAACTTTGAGAAGGACCACCAGCTCCATAAGGAGTCGGTGAATGTTGTGGGAGGGTCTTCTTCTGGTCGTCGACCCTTTAAGAAAGGGAAGAAGAACAAGAAGAAGAAGAACAAGAAGGTGCAGCCGCATGCTGGGACGTCTGCACAGGGTCAGACCAAGAAGCACAAGCTTGACTAGAGCCAGGCGAAGTGCTTCTTTTGCAAGAACCAAGGGCACTGGAAGAGGAACTGTCCTCTATACATTGCCTTTCTGGACCCGAACAGGTCGAAGAAGAAGCAAGATAATTATATGATAACACCTTGCAACTTTTTCATTTGTGATACTACTGCCTGGGTATTGGATTTCGGAAGCCCTTATCATATCTGTAATTTGATGCAGGATCTACAAGTCAGTAGGAGATTTGATAAAGATGAGAGGTTCCTGAACGTTGGAGATGGAAGCAAAGTTCCAGTTCTAGCTTTAGGAATCATGAACCTTGTAATCAACTCTCGTAATGTAATTCTGAGTGAATGTCACTATTGTCCAAGTTTTTTATTAAATATTATTTCTGTAGGCCTTTTGGCCATGTACAGTTATAAATTTTTAATAAAAAAAAATATTTATAATATCATTTTGAATGGTGTTACAATATTTGTTGGACAACTAAATAATAGAATTTACTTACTATCACAACCTGTTAATGTGGTTCAAACCTTCGGTAAATGCCCTAGAATGGATAATATGTCAGAAGTCTACCTTTGGCACTGTAGGCTAGGTCATATCAATAAGAACAGGATAAACAGGTTGGCTTAAGAAGGAATTCTTGAAGTTAGTGATTGTGAATCACTTCCAATCTGTGAGTCCTGTCTTCTTGGGAAGATGACCAAGTCACCTTTTACTGAAAAAGGTTAGTGAGCCAGTGAACTCTTGGGTCTGGTACATTCTGATGTATGTGGATCCATGAGCTCAAGTGCAAGAGGTGGATATTTCTACTTCATAACCTTCACAGACGACCTATCGAGGTATGGGTATGTCTACTTAATGAAGCATAAGTCGGAGTCGTTTGAAATGTTCAAACTATTCTGAAATGAGATAGAAAAATAAACTAAAAAGTGTATTAAAACTCTTCAATCTGATTGAGGAGGTGAATACATTTCCAATGAGTTTTTGACATATCTTGAAGAGAATGGGATTCTCTCTCAGTGGACTCCTCCTGGAACACCACAGCATAATGGTGTGTCTGAAAGGAGGAATCGGACCTTGTTGGACATGGTTCGATCCATGATGGGGTTTGCTAATCTGCCGATCTCTCTCAGGGGATATGCGCTCGAATTAGCTTGTTACCTTCTAAATAGGATTCCGAGTAAGTGTGTAACCAAAATACCTTATGAGATATGGATAGGACGTAAGCTAGTACTCTCACACCTTAGGGTTTGGGGGTGTCCGATTTATGTTAAATGTTTAATTACGGATAAGCTTGGACCTAGGTCTGACAAGTATTATTTCATAGGGTACCCAAAAGAGGCCAAAGGATATTTTCTCTACCTAGTTGATGAGCATAAGGTTTTTGTCAGCCTTAAGGCAATCTTTTTGAAAAAAGAGTTCCTTGGTGAAGGGACTCTTGCCTCTAAGGTCGAACTTGAGGAAGTTCGGTAGGTGGAAAAACTGACACAAGTTGCTGAACCTGAATCGGATTTGGTTAGATCAGATCCGGAGCCCATTGTTCCTGCACCCTTAAGGTGATCTGGTAGAGTACCACGTCAACTGAACAGATACTATGGTTTCTTGGTCCGGGACGACGATCCTATCGAACTTGATGAAAATGATGAGGATCCGATCACCTACATGGATGCAATGCAGAGACCTGACTCTGAGAAATGGCTAGAGATCATGAAATCCAAAATGGAGTCCACGAAGGTCAATGATGTGTGGACATTGGTTGACCCACCCGAAGGAGTAAAACCCATAGGGTATAAGTGGGTCTTCAAGAGGAAGAGGGGTGCAGATGGAAAGGTGGAGACCTATAAAGCCCGTCTGGTTGCCAAGGGATATCATCAACGTTATGGTATAGACTATGACTAGACGTTTTCTTCTGTGGCAATGCTCAAATCCATTCAGATTATGCTTGCGATAGCTGCCCATCTGGACTATGAAATCTGGCAGATGGATGTGAAGACAGCTTTTCTAAATGGAGAGCTGGACGAAGAGGTGTATATGATACAACCTGAAGGGTTCACATCCACAGATGAGTCTAAGGTGTGCAGGCTATAGAGGTCCATTTATAGACTTAAGCAGGCATCCCGGAGTTGGAACATATGTTTTGATAGGACGATCAAGATGTATGGCTTCGTTAAGAATGGAGTAGAGCCCTGCATTTATAAGTGGGCTAACGGTCCAGAAGTGGTATTTCTTGTATTGTATGTGGATGACATTCTCTTAATCGAGAATGATGTCCCTGCATTACAAGGAATAAAGATTTGGCTGTCGTCACAGTTCTCCATGAAAGATCTAAGAGAAGCTTTCTACATCCTAGGAATGAGGATCTATAGGGATAGATCTAAAATATTGCTTGGCTTATCCCAGTCCACGTACATTGATACTATGCTGAAGAGGTTCAGCATGGAGAATTCCAAGAAAGGCTATCTACCGATAGGCCATGGAATTTCTCTCTCGAAGAGGGATTGTCCGACAACACCTCAAGAGAGAGAGCGTATGAGTAGAATTTTATATGCTTCGGTAGTGGGATCTATCATGTACGCCATGATATGTACACAACCAGATGTGGCATACTCACTAGGGGTAGTGAGTAGATACCAATCTAATCCAGGAAAGAATCACTGGAAGGTTGTTATAACCATCCAAAAAGTATTTAAGAAATACTAAGAACCAGTGGCTTGTTTATGATGAATCAAACTTGAGACTTATGGGGTTTACAGAATTCAGTTTCCAATCTGATCACTATGACAGTAAGAGTGTGTCAGGATTTATTTTTACCCATAATGGTGGGGCTGTCTGCTGGAAGAGTTTCAAGCAGCACACTGTGGCTGATTCAGTTTGCGAAGCAGAATATGTCGCTGTATCAAATGCTGCCAAAGAAGCGGTGTGGCTCAGAAAATTCATCACCGAGCTCGGAGTAGCACCCTCCCTTGTTGGTCCAGTTCTGCTCTATTGTGACAGCTCTAGAGCCATTGCTCAGGCGAAGGAACCGAAGGCACACCAGCGGACGAAGCATATTCTACGCCGCTACCATCTCATTCGAAAAATCATGGATCGAGGTGACGTCGACCTTCAGAAGATCGATGGAAAGGAGAACCTGACCGACCCATTCACTAAAGCCATTACAGTGAAGGAGTTCGATGACTTCAAATCGAAGATGGGTATTAGATACTGCACCGATTGGCTTTAAGTCAAGTGAGAGATTGCTGAAAATAGTGTCCCAAAGTCAATCGTCAGCCTGTTGACGGTTGTGCTCTTTCTTGTATTAGTATATGAATTATAAATAAAAGTTATTTTAGTATTTTTTATCATAAATTGTTTCATCTTCTAATGAACCCCTGTGTTGTGGTGAAGTTCTTAAGACTATTTAGACTCGACAAAGGAGGATTTATCGTTTAGTCCTTAAACCTGTTCGCGACCAAATGATACGTTGTTACCAAGGATGACAATATTTATCAATCATAGGTCATTGTGTGCCATATGGGTTGGTTGTCCTCTTAACCAAAGAGTGTGGAGAGACTGGTATGGCATACAGGTGAGATGTAAGGGTACATCTGCACTGAACGTGACCGACTCCGAAGCTATTTCTGCTGTCAAGATTTGCTCTAATGGGATATGGGTATAAATATCCCTCTGACCTGAGACCGCCATGGTGACTTGCAAGTAACTCACTGCACTTAGGCACTGGACTACTTGAATTTCAAATTCAGTGACGGAAGGCTGCTGGGTGTAGTCAAGTGCTTGACTTCTCGGTGCATGTGTCAAGATGGAATTGACCACTCCAGTTCAGGAGCTGTGTATAGTTGTGTTTCAATTTAGCAAAATCTTGGTCAGGATAGTCCTAGAGAGGAGTCACAGGACTGTTTGAGTTGAGCATGATTCGGATGATCTAATCAGGGTTGACAGTTTCATTTTGAGTCGTCCTAAACACAGGGGTCAAAAGGGATAAATTATACAGTAACCATATTCGCGTAGGTTCTGAATGTTGCAATTGCGACTATTCGACCTATCTGAATGTCAGGTACCATTGCTAGATGGTCACTTTGATTAGTACAGAAATTAGTTCCTGTGCTACCGGCTTAGGTTCGAACCTGCGAGGTCACACACATTAGAGGTTCCTATCTGATCTGATGGCTGGTGAAGAGTCCCATTGGACTGAGACTCTTCGACCAAGAGTCCTAATGCTTGGAGACTCTGAGCCCTACATGTCTGAGACTCATGATCAAGAATTAGGATTCTCTGATCATGACTTCCACACTTTTTAGGTACCGGGGACAAGAGTCCCATTGGTTTGGGACTCTTCGATCAAGGTTTCATATCGATGGATATTGATGCCCGATTGCCCATCAGATTTGGACTCAGTATTTATGAGAGATTTAATTAGTGATTTGATTGCTAATTAACTCAATTTGATTGAGTGATTATTTTTGGATTAAGTCTAATTGAATTGGATTCAGTTAGGTTTGACCCGATTAGGTTAAGAGTTGACCTAATCGCCGAAGTGGTTTGTCCCTGATTTGATCAGGGGTTAGACTTAGTCAATTCTTGATTTAATTAGGATTTTATTGAGCTTAATTAAGCCTAATTATGTTGGATTTAATTTAGTCTAATTCTGTCTAACCTATTTTAATATGGTTGGTTCAATTAGATTGCTTTAAAATTTCAAACCACCTTGACTTATCTCCCTGCGCCACCTCACTTCACCTGTGCCTATTTGAATTCACGAGAAATAAGTTCTTATAAATTTTCTCCCATGCAGAAGCCTTACCACGCCCCTTCTTTGTGCACCATTTGGGTGGATAAAGATGGTTGGTTGGCTATTCAAATTCAAATGAAGTTTGAATTTGAATGGGCAACAAATCCCATGTGCCACCCCTTTCTTTTGTGCGCCACTTATTCTACACGAGAAAAAGTTTCTCATAAAAACTCTCTACACACAAAGAAGCCCACACCCCTCTCTTCTCACACCTCGAGTGGATAAGAATAAGTTGGTTGGCATTTGAATTCAAATTCGATTTGAATTCAAGTGAGCAACCACTTATCTTTATCCTCTCACGCGGTAAAAATACTGCAAAGATGCGGTCTTGCACCATTTTAAAAGAAATGAGAAGGTGGGGCATGCGACATCTATTCTGAGAGAGAAAAGGGGGTGTCAGATAGATCCTCTACGTGAGAAAAGAAAGGAAAAGAAGAGAAAAGAAAAAAGAGAGTGGGCGCAAGGTTTTTCTTGTGTACCCTAGGGTTTCTGCCTAAGGTTCAGGAAGTGAGAAAGTGAGCTACGAGTGTCGTGAGCCCACCAAATTTTAGGGAGAGCTTCATCAACCTCTCAAGTGCATCTACTGATGATCCAAAATATTCAAGGAGTCAACAGATTAAGATCAAAGGAGTTCGATCAACATCGGCCGTCGAAAGGGTTCTGCAACAAACTAGCATTCATGAGGAGCCGATCAGATCGGAAGCTTCATGTGGATGATCCATAGAGGTTAGACATACTGTGTGGCTGTATTACAATGATCAGACCTTTCCGACGGTGATCAGACTGTAGCGATCGACTATCTGCACGAAGGTAATGTGTTCTGAACATATAACAGTAAAACGTTTACTGTGTAGAATTTAAAATTTTAAATTTAAATACATGCTATATATATCATATTTAGATCTTTATGTAAGATTAATATATGTTAATTAATTAGATTAATTAATAATTTCTACTATAAAATTATAATTTTGAAAAAGTTTTAAAATTACTGTTTTACCCCTGCACTGAAATTCACACACTTCTACCGGTGAATCACCTTTTATTCCATGCCAACTCATTGAATTCCATGGAAAATAATTAATATTTGTTGTGTAATAGTTAAGGGATGCCAAGAGTTGGCATCCCATTGTGTCACCCTTTGTTTCCTATTTAAAGGGGGCACTATAACCTGTTTTGATGTGCCAAAAATGTGCTGAAAGTGGGCATGAAAATGAGAGAAAAAAGTAGAAAAAAATTTGAGAAAAAGATAAGGAAAAGGGGGAGAGAAAAATAGAAAGAAAGAAAAAATAAAAAATAGAAAGTATGAGATACTTGTCCAGAAATTAGATTGTTCATGTATTAAACATAAAATATGATTTGAGTGTGCTGACATCTTTTGGGAAAGAGTTTCTAAAGAGGTCCTAGTGGAGGTCATGAAGGCAAACAAGCATTGGTGCAATCGGTTCTTATGAAGGATGGACGGCAGCAAGCTTGCGAAGAAGGTTGCAGCACCATGATGAGTTGGAAAGGGCTCTGATTAGTCCCGTGTGGATCACCGTTAGAGGGCTTCTACTTTGGAGTCTCATGGAGATCTCAAAGTTACCAGATCGTGGTCTTCTCATTGGTATATGACTTCTGGTCTCTTCCTGATATGTGTATGTTTTTATATTTGATTGTAATCATCAAGGGACTTTTAGGATTTTGTGTTCCGATACTTTAGTTTAATTGTTAAACTTGTTTTTCAAATATTGAATGCATGTTAAAATTTTTAAAATTTATATTTCGCTATGTCATCAAAACCTAACAGTGGTACCAGAGCCACCCTTAATTGATTCAATCAAATTTCATATTATTTTTGTGATATGGATTAGATTCAGTTCAAACTTTGTCAAAATTAAATTTTTTGATTGATGTTTAATTGATATTTTTGATATATTTTTGTAAATGATAAAGTGTTATCAATCTATGATCAAACTTTGGATATGAAAATTTCATGGTTTTTAGACTTGTGTGACAAGTTTAGATTAGATCCTATGATCTATTTTTGATGGAATTGAAATTCAGTGCATGTGATGCACAGTGTCTTGGAATGGTACATATGGATGTACTTAAGGTTTTTGCATATGATGCATTCACCCAAGATCCAAGCATCGACCACCTTGTTATCAGGCACTCACCTTTGTGGGTTGACCATCTTGGTCGTTGCCTGATGTATGTGTGGGGTCGAAAAATTTTGGTCATTGAAAGGATGCATCAGACATCGATTAGAATTTTTATTGATGGATTGGTTTAACTATAATTCATTATTTTAATGTGATTAGAGTTTAATGATTATAGATTAAATCAAAATCATAGTTTTAATTTGATTAGAAGCCATGTTTAAATTAGGTTGATCAAATTATCATTTACCTAATTTGATTAGGGTTTGAGTCTTGGTTGACCGAGTCTATGCTAACCTAATTGGATTAGGATTAATCTAAGAATTGGTCAACCCAACTCAAATGTATAGCAAATGATTGATTTAAAGTTAAAATTGGATCAAGTATTGAATCTGAATCGAAAACCCTAGATGGGTCCTATGCCCATAAACTTAAACATCTTAATTGACATGTGTTTGAATGATATCGCCATGAAAATAACATGAGTAGTTTGTTATGATATTTTATAATTGTTATAAAATATATGTTGATTGGTTATGAACTATGATATATCTATGTGATAGATGTATGCATGAATGCTTTTATGTTGGTTGATTATATTAATACATCTGCAAGAGTTCTAATAGGGGCTGGGTGCCCCCGATGCATTATATTATTAACTGAATCTTTTCTTTCTATATTTTTAACTGTTGATTAAGATTTTTACATATTGATGTAAAATTATAGAAAAAAAATATTTAGAAATAGATTGAAATTGTATCATTCTATTTTTAAATAAAGATCAAGCATTCATGGTAGTCTTCATAGTGATGAAGACTGGACTACCAGGCATTCGGAGGGCAGAGGCGCACTAAGAATGATAATGAGATGGTTAAATTTATGATGCACCTAGGGTTAGACCCATAGATCATCCCGTGGCTTAGATGAATTTTTCAAAAAGTCTATAACTATTTGTCTTCCTTTATATATTCTCTTACATACTAGTAGTTAGAGTTAATTTAGATTGCATATGATGCATGATATATATGAGACCTAAGTCCCTCGTATAAATTATATTAAGTCATAATAGCGAAGTGTAAAGAATACTACCCATGCCTTCATTCATGCTAAGCCTGTATTATCTCAAGAATCATAGTAGGCTTGTTGTGCTATCCACAAAGCTTGCTGTGGGGACTGATTTAATACTATCTTGATGCATAATGAAGCTAATGGAATTTAGCTCATACTAGGTCAATAGAGTATGTCAAAAATTATAGTGAGTTTGTTGTACTATCTACTAGACTTGCTATAGTGATTGGTATGATGTTGACTTAGTGATGCTTATGGCATATTCTGGTGGTGCTGCTTTGTTGTGCTATCCACAAGGATAGTATTATTCAGGTATGACCATAAAAGAATGAAGGATATGACTTAACTAAAATACTATAGTTTATTATACTATCCATAATACTATATATATTTTAGAAGCAAAAATTATGTTGAGAGTTGCATAAGATGTAATTGGTAAAGAGTTACCTACCCTTGAACTCATAGGAGCTTGTTGTGCTATCCATAAGGCTTTTTATGAGAAATTAAGATCTCAATCCCACTAAAAAATTTTATGACAAGTTTCTCGATTTTATACTTGAGGGCTATGAAATTCGTTAAAATAGTGAGAGATACAATTAGATAAAAAATCTCGTCTAACTTGTGCATGTCATCATGAGTAATCGTTTTATGTTCTAATATATAAATTTATATCTTTACTATCACTGCATGAATTTTTTTTAAAATTGATCGAACTTAAAGGAATGGTTGAGGAAAAGAAGGTGAAGAATGTCTTCACAAAAGGTATCTAATTTCATTACAGCAATGATGAGTACTAAAATTATAAGAATTGTCTTGCAAATATGAAGCAATAGCAAGATGTAAAAGTTGCATCTGCTAATAGTTTGTATGTGATACAAACTAATTATCATTGAGTGTTTCAACTTCAAAATTTTTAGATATGTGATACCTAATATAGGTTTCTCTTATGCAAAGTGTTGCTAGACCTATAAAGCTGAAGTGAGGTGACTACTAGCCTTTTAGCACTAATGGATAGTCCATTCATGCTAAGGCTGTAGGAACCTATGTAACTTTATAGTAAGATTTAGAAACTAGTAGATCATTGTAATGTACCTGAATTTATCATAGATATTATTTCAAATCTTTTGCTAATGAGCATAGTTATGAAATTAATGAAAGAGTAATAGTTACTCTCCTTCTGATAAATTTTATGGCCATGATCTTATGTTTATGTTACTTGATGATGATGTTCTTCATGTTGATGAGAACAAGAAATAAATATGTGACGGTCACATATCTTAGGGCAAGCAAGGTATTAAGTCTTGAACATATGGATGTTCGAAGACTAATGATATCTCGACCCAGAGATGGACACTTCATATGAGATATGGTGTGTTCTCTAAAATGCTTCACAAATCTTATTATCTCATTTTGAAAAATATCTTAGAAATTACTGTATATGTTAGATATCATCAAAATCTGTTATGAGCACTCATATGAGATATGGAAAGGGCAAAAGGTGGGCTGCCAGTTGATGTGAAAAGAGTTAATGTATATAAGTTTGTGCTAGATTAGATTTTGTATTAGTTTATAGGTTATCCTAAGAGTAGTATGTGATACTACTTCTACCACACTACTTGACAGTATTTTGTCAGTAGGTATGCCACCTTTTACGAAAAGAAATTTTTCTAAGAAGGGGACAGTAGGAGGATAATTGAACTTGAGAAGTTCAAGACCTATGAACTATTCTATCCTAACTTGTGGAGTGTCCACAAGTTGATCCTCAACCTGATGTGCTCATTGATGAGGCACAACTATGAAACACACCTCCTCATTGAAGGTCAATCCGAGTGCATAATATATCACTCTAATATGGGTTTGTTATTGAGAATGATGATACACCATTCATCATTATGAATGATATTTTCTTTGACCTATTCACAGATAGTCATGAGTAGAGACTCTGACAGTTGACTTGAAATCATAGTATTCGAAATAAACACCCTGAACATCAACTAAGTATGGACTTTGGTTGAAGCACCTATGGGTATGACCCAACAAGTTACGATCAGGGATGTTAATCCGAATTTTTGCTATTGCCACACACCATCTAGAGAAGTTGTCTCTGGTGGGAGGGCAAATGTATTTATGAATTCAGGTAGGTATTGAGGAGTAGGTACTTCTATTTTTGATGGGATAATCTAAATGTTTGACTTTATCAAATATAGATGAACCATATATGTATGCAAGAAGATAAGTGAGAGTTTCACTAACTTCTTGATTATGTATGTGAGTGACATACAGCATATTGGAAGGTGGTTCCGATATTGCACTCGGTCAATGCTTGCTTATCATAGAAGTTTTCATGGAATAGACTTGGATTAAGCATCCAATATACTAGGTGTTGGGTACAAAATACCCACGGCCGAAGTTCTCAGCGGGATTAGCCCTTGCGAGCTCAGCCCGGACCCCTACAGGGGCCGGGCTACGTCGCCAACTTCAACTGAAGAAGGACTCCACCCGAACTCCCACGGGAGATGGGCTCTGTCCACAGCTCCAACCTCAAGAGGGACTCCGCCCGGACTCCTATGGGAGCCGGGCCCCGTCCTCAACATCAACTACCGGTAAGCCTTGTCCGGACTCCTACGGGAGCCGAACTTCGCCTTTGACTTTAATTGCAGGAAGACTCCGCCCGGACTCCCACGGGAGCCGGGCTTCGTCCTCGACTCCAATGGCTGCAGACAGATTTCGTCCGGACTATTACGGGAGCCGGACTCTGCCAACAACTTCAACCGCAAGTAGACTCCGCCCGAACTCCTACGGGAGCTGGGCTCCATCCTCAACATCAACTGTCGGTAAGCCTTGTCCGGACTCCTACGGGAGCCGAACTTCACCTTTGACTTTAATTGCAGGAAGACTCCGCTCGGACTCCCACGGGAGTCGGGCTTCGTCCTCAACACCAACGGCTGCAGACAGACTTCGTCCGGACTCCTACGGGAGCCAGACTCCGCCGACAACTTCAACCGCAAGTAGACTCCGCCCGAACTCCTACGGGAGTCGGGCTCCGTCCTCAACATCAACCGTCGGTAAGATCCGTCCGGACTCCCACAGGAGCCGGACTTCGCACCTAACTTCAATTGCAGGATAACTTCAATTGCAGGAGGACTCCGCCCGGACCCCTACGGGAGCCGGGCTCCATCGCCAACTTCAACTGCAGAAGGACTCCGCCCAAACTCCTACGGGAGCCGGGCTCCGCCCGCGACTTCAACTCCGAGAGGACTCCGCCCGGACTCCCACGGGAGCCGGGCTCCGCCCACGACTCCAACCGCAAGGAGGACTCCGCCCGAACTCCTACGGGAGCCAGACTCCGTCATCAGCTCCGATCGCTGCCGAACTTCAGCCGACGGATCTGCACTCCCAGACAGACCACGATAACGGACAACACTGCTCCACTCCCTGCGGCGGACCCTACGCGACCCCATTACTCCCTGACAGGCTGTATTAACGGCCATGATTCTGCTCCACTCCCTACGGCGGATCCTGTGCGATTCCACCACCCCCAGATGAGTCACGACAGCGGACGCCGCTCCACTTCCCGCGGCAGGCCCCATGTGGCACACCCCGATGATTGCCACGGGTCCACCCCACTACTCTCTGTAACAAACTCCGCCTGACCCTGGGCAGCCCGCTGCCAGACGGTTACAGATGTCGCTATCAGGCTACCACCCCCTCCGCCTATAAAAGGGGGCTCCAGATACGTTATTCAATAAGCTCTCATCTTTCATCTAAAAACTCTGCTAAATTCTCCATTCGAGCACTCCATTCTTGTTGAGGCAGAGAACTGACTTGAGCGTCGGAGGGTTTTGCCGGAGCAACCCCACCTCCGGTTTAGACTTCCTTTGCAGGTCCCGACGGCGATCATGACTTCCTCGACTCCAGCTTCTCCGGCGCAAGCAGATTTTTGCACCAACACTAGGCATCTATAGGAATAGATATAAGTGGATGCAGGACTTGTCCCAGTCTAGGTATATAGAATTTATGTTGAAAGGGTCCAACATGAATGGGTGTAAAAGAGTTTATTTATCCATATATTCAATGTACCAAGCCTAACATGATTTATGCCTTGTGCATAATCATTGATTTCAGGCAGATCAGTGATAGGATCTTGTAAAAACTATGAAAAGTATTCTCATAGTATTTGAAAAGTACTAGAAGAGCAGTGAATTGGAAGAGTTTCAAATAGCAAATTGTATTTATCTCAGTTAATTACTGTTAGTAAAGATTGCTAAGAAAAATTGCTTAATGAAGGGTTCATCATTAAGTTGGGTGTCGTCTCATTGAGTATCCCCGCACATCCTAGGCACTTTCATCTCATTCATGATATGATCATAAAATAAGTTAATATTAAAGAACAGTATAATAGGATCAGTTCACTAAGCCTTACATAGCAACAGTGTCATCGCCATTCTGATTGCATGGATATCAGATATAGGGGCGATTGGCTTTAGTACGGGTGAGAGATTGAAAGAATAATATCCCACAAGCCAATCGCATGGCAATATGATGGGATTTTTTTTTATTTTATTCCTACTCATTTGCATGACATTAATCATTTTTATTTATGAGGTATTATATTTTATCATTTGCTGCATCATATTTATATGATTATGATAAACCTCATAAATTAGGGCAATGATTTTAGGACCATGATGAGATCATGCCAGTGAGATCTAAAATCTTGATAGCCCCAATCTAGAATATTTTCAGTCATTGGATCATCGAATCGAAAATCGATGACTCCGATAAGATTAGTACATCCTATATATGCTCGATGGAGAGGATAGTTGATCTCACAACCACTTGTGTGGTGACACTAATACAAAGATATAGGTGCTCATTAGAGAATGAGTTCACTGAACATACCCATAAAAGAACATCTGATAGAGCCTTACAGCATGTCAACAGATGGTTCTTTAATGGGGGTGGTGCATGTGATCCTTTGATCTGAGATCATTATGGTACCTTATGCATATAGACCCTTACTTTCGTTTATTCCCTAGCACACCACTTTGAGATGTGTGTGGGATATTTTGGATATGGTGAAGTATGCATGGAGGTTGTGAGTGGTCAATAAAAAATTAGTCACTCTTTATAGGAGGAGAGAACATCCTATGTGATCTGATAGTATGGTGACTCTGAGAGTCTCCGGCCAGAGCAGGGATGAACAGTAAAAATAGTTTTTATTGATTCATCAATCGAGTCATCATCTTCAGATCGAGATCATATGGTTAGATATTTTTGTTTGATATATTTTCATATCCATGGCCTTTTCGAGATGTTGTGTGATCGAAGGATTGAATTGCACGATAACTCACCATGGAAGGATAATTTTAATATTTTTATCAAATTTTAAATCTTTCAGATAGTCATGATATATTGCTTGATGTCAATCTTAACTTATGGATTTATCAAAATTAAAAAAATTTAATTCAAAAATTAATTAGAAAGAGTCCTAGTTGATTGGGACTCTTGAACTGACCTAATCCAATCGAATTGGGGTTACGTCGAGAGTTTGGGTCCACTGCTGACTAGATTTGGAACCCAATGGATCACACATAATAGAGATTTGATCTTAGTCTAATCTATTTGAATTTATTATAAATTTAATGGGTTAATTGAATTGCTAGCACATGAATTAACCCAAGTTTTCAATTGGGTTTAGTGCAAATGTATTTGTGCTAACCCTTTGCTTGATGTCTTGACCTAATGTAATTGGATTTGAACCATCTATTTATTAGTTGATTTATCTGGTTTATATGAAAGTGTTCCATATGAATCCACCACCTCCATGTCAAAACTACACGAGAGAAATAAATAGGCATCATATTTATTTTAGAAGTTAATGAGAGGAGTCCTTCTCCTTTACTTATCTTAATTTTCTTACATGATCCACATACTCCTTATTTTTGTGTGCCATGTGATGATGCCTTGGGATAATGTGGATGTGGAAGAAGAGGTGGAGTCCTTCTCTTGGAAGGACCTCCATGCCAAATTATTTTGTGATGCCACATTTATTTGGGTGTTGAATTGGAAGAGTCCAATTCAATTAAAACTCTTAATTCCTTTCATTTTCTCCATGCATTTCTTAAATCCTCATGACATGAGATGTCTCTTAGAATTATGGGGCACAAAAGAGAAGGAAGAGTCCTTCTTTGGTAAGGAGTTTAAACGTCAAAAATTAATTGGTCCCTTCCTTATTTACATTGAGTTTGTGGAAAAGTCTTAATTGTTAAGGACTCTTCATTTCTCACGTTAAATCCTTTTCTCACGCACCATATGATGGTGTTATATTTTTCATAGGTAGAGAAAGAGTCCTTGTGCTAGTGAATCACCTTTTCTTCCATACCAACTCATTGAATTCCATAGGAAATCATTAATGTTTGCCATGTAATAGTTAAGGGACGCCAAGAGTTGGCATCCCATTGTGTTGCCCTTTGTTTCCTATTTAAAGGGGGCACTACAACCTATTTTGACGTGCCAAAAATGGGCTGAAAGTGGGCATAGAAATGAGAGGAAAAAGTGAAAAAAATCTGGGGAAAAGATAAGGAAAGGAGGGAGAGAACATAGAAAGGAAGGGAAGAGAGAAAATAAAAAGTATGAGATACTTGTCCAGAAATCAGATTGTTCATGTGTTGAACATAAAATCTGATTTGAGTGTAGTGAGATCTTTTGGAAAAGAATTTCTAAAGAGATTTTAGTATAGGTCATGAAGGCAAACAAGCATTGGTGCAACAAGTTCTTATGAAGAACGGATGGCAGCAAGCTTGCGAAGAAGGTTGCAACACCATGACGAGTTGGGAAGGGTCCTAATCAATCCCGTGTGGATCACCATTGGAGGGCTTCTGCTTTGGAGTCTCATGAAGGTCTCAAAGTTACCAAATCATGATCTTCTCATTGGTGTATGACTTCTGATCTCTTTCTGATATATGTATGTTTTTATATTTAATTGTAATCATCAAAGGATTCCTAGGGTTTGGTGTTCCGGTACTTTAGTTTAATTGTTAAATTTGTTTTTCAAATAATGAATGCATGTTAAAATTTTTGAAATTCATATTCCACTATGTCACCGAAACCCAACAAGGAAAGCATTGGTAGTGTTCTTAATACTTCACCATTATGACTTAATATAATTTAACTGAGGGATTTGGGTCTCATGCACATCCAAAACATATTTATAAAAATACATCATATACAATTTTAATTCTAACTACCAGCATGTAAGAGCATTTAAAGAAAATCTAATGGTTATGAACTTCTGAAAAATTATCCGAGCCATAGGATGATTTATGGGTCTAACCCTACGTGCATTTTAAATTAAACCATCTCATGATCAATCTTAACGTGTCTCTGCTCTACAAATATCTGATAGTCTAGTCATCATCTCCATGAAGATCTTTATCTAAAAATAAAAAAAAATAATTATTATATATTCTTAAATAACTTTTTTCTATAATTTTATATCGATATGTAAAAATTTCAATCAACAATTAGAAACATACAAAAGAAAGATATGGATGATAATACATTGCATCAGGGGCACCCGCCCCTATTGCAACTCTTGCAGATGTATTTATATAATCAGCCAACATGGAAGCTTCATACATACATCTATCTCATGAATGTACTATAGTCCATAACCACTCAACATGTATTTTATAATAATTATAAAATATGATAATTAACTTCTCATATTATCTTAATTGTGATATCATTCATAAACATGTCAATGGAGATGTTTAAATATTCGGGCATAAAGCTCATCTAAAGTTTTGATTCAGGTTCAACACTTGACCCAATTTATAATTTTAAGTCAATTACTTATCATCCTATTTGAGTTGGGTTGATCAATTCTTAGGTTAATCTAAATCAATTAGGTTAGCATAGACTCGGTCAACCCCGACTCAAATCCTAATCACATTAGGTAAATGACAATTTGATCAACCTAAAATAAACATAACTTCTAATCAAATTAGAACTATGAATTTGATTTAATCTATAATCATTAATTCTAATTACATTAAATCAATGAATTATAGTTAAACAAATCCATCGGTAAAAATTCTAATCCATGTCTGATGCATCCTTTCTAAGATCAAATTTTTCTGACTCCACATATACCTAGGACAACAACCAAGATGGAAGACCCATAATGTTGAATGCCCAATAACATGGTGGTCAGCCCTTGGATCTTTGGTGAATGCATCAAATACAAAAAAATTCTAAGTCTTGGCAATGTATATCCAATGTATCATTCCAAGGCTTCGCACATCCCATGCACTGGATTTACAATACCATCAAAAATTAGATCATAAGATCTAACTTAAACTTGTCTCACAAGTCTAAAGATCATGAAATTTTATATTCAAGGTTTGATCATGTATTGATAACATTTATCATTAACAAAAATACATCAAGAACATTAAATAAACATCAAACAAAAAATTTGATTTGGACAGTTTGAACTGGATCTAATCGATACCACAATAATAATATAATATTTGATTGAATCAATCAAAGATGGCTCTGATACTACTATTGGATTTTGATGATGCAATGAAATATAAATTTTAAAAAATTTTATATGCATTCAACTATTGAAAATAAGTTTTATAATTAAACTAGACTACTGGAATACAAAAATCCTAAAAACACCTTGATGATTACAATCAAATAACATAAGCATGTATAACAAGCAGAGATCAGATGTCATATACTAACATGAAGATGATGATCTGGTAATTTTGATATTTCCATAAGACTTCAAAGTAGAAGCCATCCAATGGTGATCCACACGGGACTGATCAAGGCTCTTCCCAATTCGATGTAGTGCTGCAGCCTTCTTTGCAAGTTCGCTGCTGATCGTCCTTTGTAAGAATGGGTTGCACTAGTGCTTGTATGCCTTTAAGACCTTCACTAGAACCACTCTAGAAATTATTTTCTAAATGATCTCACCATACAAATATCAGATTATATGTTCAACACAAGAACAATCTAATTTTAGGACAAGCATCTCATGCTTTTCTTTTTCTCTTCCCTTTCTTTCCATTTTTCTTTCCTTTTTTTCCCAGATTTTTTTCTATCTTTTCTCACATTATCCCACACCTAAAGGTCTCTAGATTGGAATCTTATCCCTTATGGGGTGCCCCATATATAAGGTATGAAGGGGCTCCACAAAATTTTCTAAGGGGCACCAACTCTTGGCGTCCCTTAATTCTTACACCTTAATTCTTACATGATAACAATTAAATTTTGCATGGAAACCAAAGGATTATGGCATAGAATAAGAGGTGTTTGACCAATAGAAAGACTTTTCCTCTGTGTAGAAAAAATAAAACACCAACTGAGGGCACGTGGGATAAAGAATAGGCGAGAATTCAAGAGTCCAATATGAAATAGACTCTTCCATTTCATCGCACAAAATAATGTGGCATCCCAAATAAATCTTGGCATGTGAGTTCCTTCCAAGAGAAGGACTCCTCCTTCTTTTTCATGCCCACTGTTGGGTATAAAATACCCACAGCCGAAGTCCTCAGTAGAATCAGCTCAAGGAGAACTCCGCCCGAACTCCTACGGGAGTCGGGCTCCGTCCTCAACATCAACTGCCGGTAAGCCTTGTCCGGACTCCTACGGGAGCCGGACTTCACCGTTGACTTTAATTGCAGGAAGACTCCACCCGAACTCCTATGGGAGTCGGGCTTCGTCCTCGACTCCAACGGCTGCAGACAGACTTCGTCCGGACTCCTACGGGAGCCAGACTCCACCGACAACTTCAACCGCAAGTAGACTCTGCCCGAACTCCTACGGGAGTCGGGCTCCATCCTCAACATCAACTACCGGTAAGCCTTGTCCGGACTCCTACGGGAGCCGGACTTCGCCTTTGACTTTAATTGCAGGAAGACTCCGCCCGGACTCCTACGGGAGCCGGGCTTCATCCTCGACTCCAACGGCTGCAGACAGACTTCATCCGGACTCCTATGGGAGCCGAACTCCGCCAACAACTTCAACCGCAAGTAGACTCCACCCGAACTCCTACGGGAGCCGAGCTCCATCCTCAACATCAACTGTCGGTAAGCATTGTCCGGACTCCTACGGGAGCCGGACTTCGCCTTTGACTTTAATTGCAGGAAGACTCCGCCCGGATTCCTACGGGAGCCGGGCTTCGTCCTCGACTCTAACGGCTGCAGACAAACTTCGTCCGGACTCCTACGGAAGCCGGACTCCGTCGACAACTTCAACCGCAAGTAGACTCCGCCCGAACTCCTACGGGAGTCGGGCTCCGTCCTCAACATCAACTACCGGTAAGCCTTGTCCGGACTCCTACAGGAGCCAGACTTTGCCTTTGACTTTAATTGCAGGAAGACTCCGCCCGGACTCCTACGGGAGCTGAGCTTCATCCTCGACTCCAACGGCTGCAGACAGACTTCGTCCGGACTCCTACGGGATCCAAACTCTGCCGACAACTTCAACCGCAAGTAGACTCCGTCCGAACTCCTACGGGAGCCGGGCTACATCCTCAACATCAACTGCCGGTAAGCCTTGTCCGGACTCCTACGGGAGTCGGACTTCGCCTTTGACTTTAATTGCAGGAAGACTCCGCCCAGACTCCTACGGGAGCCAGGCTTCGTCCTCGACTCCAATGGCTACAGGCAGACTTCATCCGGACTCCTATGGGAGCCGGACTCCGCCGACAACTCCAACCGCAAGTAGACTCCGCCCGAACTCCTACGGGAGCCGGGCTCTATCCTCAACATCAACTGCCGGTAAGCCTTGTCTGGACTCCTACGGGAGCCGGACTTCGCCTTTGACTTTAATTGCAGGAAGACTCCGCCCGGACTCCTATGGGAGCCGGGCTTCGTCCTCGACTCCAACGGCTGCAGATAGACTTCGTCCGGACTCCGTCCACGACCCCAACTACAGGTAGACTTCATCCGGACTCCTACGAAAGCCAGACTCCGTCTTCTATTCCGACTGCGGGAAGACCTCGCCCAAACTCTTACGGGTACCGAACCTCGCTACCGACTCTAACCGAACTCTGGCTGACCAGTCTGGACCCCCTGGCAGGCCACAGTAACGGACAACACTGCTCCACTCCCTGCGGCGAACCCTACGCAGCTCCATTACTCCCTGACAGGCCGTATTAACGGCCATGATTCTGCTCCACTCCCTGTGGCGGATCCTGTGTGATTCCACCATTTCCTGACGAGCCACGACAGCGGACGCCGCTCCACTCCCCGTAACTGACTCCACGTGGTAAGCCACGGCCATAGCCACGCTCCCACTCTACTACCCTCCGCAATAAATTTTTCCTGACTCTGGGCGGCCCACTACCAGACGGTTACATGCGTCGCCATCAATTTGTTACCCCCTCCGCCTATAAAAGGGGGCCCCAGATACGTTATTCAATAAGCTCTCATCTTTCATCTAAAAACTCTGCTAAATTCTCTGTTCGAGCACTCCATTCTTGTTGAGGCAGAGAACTGACTTGTGCGTCGGAGGGTCTTGCCGGAGCAACCCCACCTCCGGTTTAGACTTCCTTTGCAGGTCCCGACGGTGACCGCGACTTCCTCGACTCCAGCTTCTCTGGTGCAAGCGGATTTTTACACCAATAGAATTGGCGCTAGAAGAAGGGCTTGAACCTTCGCAATACCCTTGTTCTTAAAGGAGCGCTCAACAGATTCACCTCCGGTCATCTTATCCGGTACCCTCTCCTCCTTTCCTCATCTGATGCCTTCTCGCGAGACATTCGCACCACTATCTCCGGCTATGGTCGCCGACAAGGAGTGGCCGGACGATCGACCTCTATCGGATTCCGTCAACACCATTTCGGGGGGATCCCAGCGGGAGGCAACCAACATGCCGGCTATATCCCCCAAGCGGCAAAAGGTTGAAGAACCCATAATCTTTACCGAAGAAGACACCCAGGGAGTCCAATTCCCTCATAACCACGCAGTCGTAGTTTCCTTGAATATAGCAAATTACGACGTTCGTCGCATTCTTGTCGACAACGAAAGTTCAGCCGACATCTTGTTCTACGATGCCTTCTCAAGAATGTCCGCTCTTGACGATCATCTGAGGCCGATTTGCTCCCCCCTGGTAGGGTTTACCGGTGACGCCATTCCGATGGAAGGAATGATAGCTTTGACTGTGGCCGCGGGTCAATATCCAAAGCAATCCAGGGCTCTGGTGAATTTCTTGGTGGTGAAGGCGCCATCCGCCTACAATGCAATCCTTGGCCGACCCGGCCTCAATGTCCTCCGAGCTGTCGTTTCGACCTACCATTTGAAGTTGAAGTTCCCCACCAACCAGGGGATCGGAGAGGTCCAGGGAGACCAAGCCCTAGCCAGACACTGCTACAACATCGCCTTGCAAAGAAGCGATCAGGCTGACCCCTGTCCCGTCGATGGACTCGATGCTCGCGATGACCTCACCGAAGAAAGGGGCGGCCCAATCGAAGATCTGGTACCAATCCCTTTGAGTGATGGGAACGCGGAGCATGTGGCGCTAATTGGCTCCAACCTGGGGGAGGAGGTGCGGATGCATCTTATTGATTTTCTATGAAGGAATGCGGACGTTTTCGCTTGGGTTCCAGCGGACATGCCGGGGATCGACACGGAAGTCAGGAGCATCATCTGACTGTCGATCCAAAGCATCGACCGATGAAAGAAAAAATCCAGAGTCATGCCCTGGAGAGGCAGAAGGCGATAGCTGAGGAAGTGGATAAGCTCCTCAAAGCCGGATTCATTAAGGAAGTCAGTTATCCTGATTGGATTTCCAATGTTGTTCTGGTCAAAAAAGCAAACGGCAAGTGGAGGATGTGCATAGACTTCAAAAAGCTGAATAAGACTTGTCCAAAGGACAGCTACCCCCTCCCCAGAATCGACCAACTGGTGGACGCGACCTCAGGCCATGAGCTCCTCACCTTTATGGATGCGTTCTCCGGCTATAATCAAATTAGAATGGCGTCTGAAGATGAAGAAAAGACAGCTTTCATCACTAATCGCGGCCTTTACTGTTACAGGGTCATGCCTTTCGATCTCAAGAATGCGGGTGCAACCTACCAACGTTTGGTGAACAAAATCTTCAAAGAGCAGATCGGCCGAAACATGGAGGTCTACGTGGATAATATGCTCGTAAAAAGCAAATCTTTCAGAAATCATGTCGCCGACCTCGAGGAGACCTTTGACGCTCTTCGAAAGTATAGAATGAAGCTGAACCCAACTAAATGCACTTTCGGAGTAACCTCAGGAAAGTTCCTGGGCTTCATGGTATCAGGGCACGGGATTGAGGCCAATCCAGAGAAAATTCATGACATCCAAGAGATGACCGCCCCAAAGTCGATCAAAGAGGTTCAGCACCTCACAGGGAGGATAGCAGCTCTTAATCGCTTTGTCGCGAGGTCGACCGAACGGTGCTTGCCCTTCTTTCAAATCCTCAAGCAGCCGAAGAACTTTTGTTGGTCCTCTCAGTGCCAACAGGCGTTCGAAGAGTTAAGAAGCTACCTTAGCTCACCCCCGCTGTTGGCAAAGTCTGAACCTGGGGAGGAACTATTTTTATACCTAGCGGTCTCTCCCATGGCCCTCGCGGCCATTCTTGTCAAAGAAGAAACGAAAGTCCAGCGACCAGTCTACTACATTAGCCGCGCGCTGAGGGACACCGAGACCAGGTATACTAAATTAGAAAAACTGACCTACGCCTTGTTGGTTGCAGCTCGGAGGCTCCGACCCTACTTTCAAGGGCACACCGTGACGCTACTCACCGATCAACCGATCAAGGCAGTTTTGCACCGGGCTGACACCTCCGGAAGAATGGCAAAATGGGCGATCGAGCTCACGGAATTCGACATCAACTACAGACCTAGACCAGCAGTAAAGGCCCAAATACTGACAGATTTCATAGTAGAGTGCACCATCCCAGAGGAGGCCGAACCTGAGCAAAGCAAAGTTGACGACCTGAAGTCTCAACCAAACTCCCCCAACGAAGAGGCCAATCCCTCCGATCGCTTTTGGACCCTCTATGTGGATGGATCTTCCAACATGTCGGGCGCAGGTGCAGGCCTGATCTTGGTCAGTCCGGAGGGAGTCATCGCGGAGTACGCTCTACGTTTCGAGTTCCCCGCAACAAACAATGGAGTGGAATATGAAGCTCTGATCACAGGACTAAGGATCGCCAGAGAGCTGGGAATAAGTCAGCTCTGGGTGCACAGTGACTCTCAACTGGTGGTGGGGCAAGTCAGTGGGAGTTACGAAGCGCGGGAGGACAGTATGGCCAGATACCTTGAGAAAGTAAAGGAGCTCACCCCCGCCTTCAGCAGCTTCAACATTAGACAGATTTCAAGGCTGGAGAATACCAGAGCCGATCTTCTCTCCAAGCTGGCGACATCGGCTCTGGCCGAATTTCCCAAAGGCATCCTCTTTGAAGTTCTAAAACACCCGAGTACAGAAGAATCGCAGCCCGTAATGGAGATCGACCACGAGCCCAGTTGGGTCGACCCGCTGATAACCTATCTCAGAGATGGAGTCCTCCCCTAGGATGCGAAGGAGGCTCGGAAGCTCCGAAATCAAGCCTCCCGATACATCCTTTATGAGGGCAAATTGTACAAAAGATCATACTCGTTGCCCCTCTTGAAATGTCTCCGACCCTCGAAAGCTGACTACGCCTTGTGGGAAGTACATGAGGGGATTTGCGAAAACCATTTGGGGGCTAGATCTTTATCCCACAAGCTGCTCCGCCAGGGATATTACTGGCCAACGATGCATCGTGATTCGATTGAATATGTCAAAAAGTGTGATCGATGCCAAAGGTATGCCAACATCCAGAGACAGCCCACCACCGAACTCACACCCTTGAGCACCCCATGGCCTTTTGCACAATGGGGGATGGATATCCTTGGCCCTTTTCCCATGGCATCTGGGCAAAGGAAGTTCTTCCTCGTAGCGATCGACTACTTCACCAAATGGGTTGAAGCCGAACCACTAGCAAAAATCACGGAAGCAAAAGTTCAAGATTTCGTCTGGAAATCGATCGTGTGTAGGTTCGGTCTGTCTAGAACCCTAATCACTGATAATGGATGACAATTTACGGGAGCAAAATTTGCTGAATTCTGTGAAGATCTAAACATCTCCCACAACTTCACATCAGTAGCCCATCCCCAGGCGAACGGCGAAGCTGAGGTGACCAACAGAACCCTTTTGCAGGGGATTAAGACAAGGCTCGAAAAAGCGAAGGAAATTTGGACGGACGAACTTTATCATGTGTTGTGGGCGTATCGAACTACTCAGAGGCTACCCACGGGGGAGACCCCTTTCGCTTTAGCCTTCGGTACGGAAGCTGTCATCCCCATCGAGCTTAAACTCCCGTCAGCACGAGTCGTGGCGTTCGACGAACATCAAAGTTCGCAAGGTCTTAGAGCCAACCTCGACCTACTGGAAGAAAGATGGGAGATAGCTCAGGTTCGGATGGCAGCCTACAGACAGAAGGTTGCTCGATATTACAACGCCCGGGTTAAGAACAAAGCCTTTAGAGCGGGAGATCTAGTGCTTCGACGAGCCGCTGTCTCGCAACCTCAGGATCGAGGGAAACTCGCCCCAAACTGGGAGGGACCGTATGAAGTCAAAGAAGTGGTCCGGCCCGGAACTTATTATCTTAAGGAACTCAGAGGAGCCAACCTCCCGCATCCATGGAGCTCAGAAAACTTGCAGATGTACTACCAGTAACTTCATTTTAATTGAAAATCACATACCTATATATCCTTGGACAATGCAAACAAACTGTATCAAAAACGAAAGGAAAAACCTCATCCCGACAAGGTCGAAGGCCCAGTTCTTTTAGACCGGATGGGGGGAGAGGCCTTACAGCGCCCTAATGTGCCCCCACAACCATGTCAGGAACAGGAGGAGAACCTCGTCCTGACATGAGCAAGATCGAAGGCCCGGTTCCATTTAGACCGGATGGGGGGAGAGGCCTTACAGTGCCCTAATGTGCCCCCACAGCCATGTCAGGAACAGGAGGAGAACCTCGTCCTGACATGAGCAAGGTCGAAGGCCCGATTCCATTTAGACCGGATGGGGGGAGAGGCCTTACAATGCCCATATGCGCCCCCACAGCCCTGTTAGGGACAGGAGGAGAACCTCGCCCTAACTTGAGCAAGGTCGAAGGCCCGGTTCCATTTAGATCGGATGGGGGGAGAGGCCCTACAACGCCCATATGTGCCCCCACAGCCATGTCAGGAATGGGAGGAGAACCTCGTCCTGACATGAGCAAAGTCAAAGACCCGGTTCTTTTAGATCGGATGGGGGGAGAGGCCCTACAACGCCCATATGCGCCCCCATAGCCCTGTTAGGGACTGGAGGAGAACCTCGCCCTAACTTGAGCAAGGTCGAAGGCCCGATTCCATTTAGACCGGATGGGGGGAGAGGCCCTACAATGCCCATATGTGCCCCCACAGCCATGTCAGGAATGGGAGGAGAACCTCGTCATGACATGAGCAAAGTCAAAGACCTGGTTCTTTTAGATCGGATGGGGGGAGAGGCCCTACAACGCCCATATGCGCCCCCACAGCCCTGTTAGGGACACGAGGAGAACCTCGCCCTAACTTGAGCAAGGTCGAAGGCCCGGTTCCATTTAGATCGGATGGGGGGAGAGGCCCTACAACGCCCATATGTGCCCCCACAGCCATGTCAGGAACGGGAGGAGAACCTCGTCCTGACATGAGCAAAGTCAAAGACCCGGTTCTTTTAGACCGGATGGGGGGAGAGGCCTTACAGCACCCTAACGCAACCCCACAACCGAGTTGGGAACGGGAGGAGAACCTCGCCCAGGCTCGAGCAAAGTGGAAGGCCCAGACTCCTACGGGAGTCGGGCTCCGTCCACGACGCCAAAGAAAACTCCACCCTGACTCCTACGGGAGCCGGGCTCCATCCACGATGCCAAGAAAAACTCCACCCGAACTCCTACGGAAGCCGGGCTCCATCCACGACACCAAGGAAAACTCCACCCGGACTCCTATGGGAGCCGGGCTCCGACCACGACGCCAAGGAAGACTCCACCCGGACTCCTACGGGAGCCGAGCTCCGCCCATGATTCCAATCACAAAAGGGTTCCGTCCGGACTCCCATGGGAGCCGAACTTTGCCTTGACTTCAGCGGAGAAAAATTCCAAGCGAAAAGGAAAAAGGAAGGCAACGGACCATGACAGCTGCGATTGGAAAACGGACAGCGATCGAGGTACAGAAAGCTCTGTCACCGTAAGGACTGGGGCCCCCATCGGGAGTCCCAGCTCTTGAGGAAGTTTTTGACACAAAATAGGACAACTTACTTAGAGTGACAGAAGCTCGGATCCCCGAATTCAAGCCCTAGGAGGGACCCCGGGCCCGAGTGGCCCCAAGCGATCCTACAGCCATTGACGAAAAAATGACAACCAGGTATCTTTGAATGGCGTAAAAGTCGAAAAGGAGCTCGACAAATAACAGTCCTACATGAATAAAAGAGGTCATCGATGACCTTAGGACGACGTGAAAAAGAAAAGAAGAAAAGGAGGAAGAGAGAAGAAAGAAGAATAAAGAAGTTCGACAGACGACTATTCGATGCAAGATGCAGATGAGGTAACAAAATCTCTTTTTCATTTTTCAACCAACAAGGTGTACGTTACAAGACCTGGTGGGCCAGAAAAAAAAAATTAATAAATACATCATCGACGACATCGAGAACACAGTTTGGAAAGGATACACCGGAAGCTGCTTCAAGCTGCAAACTTCTCTTCCCATTTCGTGTCCAGTGCGTGTGGCGGGCCTATCGACTTTCGCCCCGCCTTGCTTCGCCCCACCTCCGAAGTCCCAACCTCAGGAGGAAAAGGATGGAATAGACTCCCGGGGGTGGTAAGGGCAATGGCAGTAGCGACGAAGACCTATTTCAAGAAGAACCAGAGTCACCCTGGGGGCCACGGTGGCGCCAGGGATATACGTCGTCACCGAATACTCTGTGGTAGCCACCGTCCAAAACGCTCCGGCAAGGTCGGCATGCGCTACTTCCACTGTCCCCGCAACAAGTTTTACTACCCCACCGTCGACGTCGACCGCTTCTGATCCCTCGGCCCCGACCGCTTCAAGGATCCTGCCACAGCTTGTGACGACAGCTCTGCCCTCTTGACCGGTATCGCCCTGCCTTGCTACTCCAAAATTCTCGGGCAGAATACCTTTATCGGCAGCCCCCGTTATTAAACCCCTATTGTTGAAGGAATTCTTCCTTGAGCCCCTTTTAAAACGACGGAGATCCTCAGTGGCCACTTGATGACCGGAGAACTCACCGGCCGCTGTTCTCCTCCTCGCCTTCCTCCAAGCCCTGGACATCCCTTCGAGGATGGCCTCCGGGGTGGAGGACATAACGTGGAAACCCCTTAAAGAAGAATCGAGGGACTGAAGACGGCAAGGACCGGTGCGGAGGAAGTGGCTGAGTAGCTAGGCTCTCAGATGAAAGAAAGGTGCTATCCTCTCGGCAGGATGAAGCCCCGAAGGAAGAGTAGGGGGTTTAAATAGCCAACGGATCTTAGCGCAGTTACGGCGGCGGGTGTCCCTAGGCCAACTGGTGCATGCCACGTATCCCGCGTGTCCCACTCGCCGCTATCGAGGATTGACTGTTCGCAAATTTCCGTAATGCGATGCTTGGGATCACGTTTCGACGGGAGTTTCAAAAAGACTCTTCAGGTCGCCTTAACCGAAAAAAGACTCCAGCACGCGCACATTTAATGCCAAAATATCTGGGGGCGGCAGTGCGCAGGATTCGAGGGGACAGTTTCGACTGTGCCCATCTATCTGTACTTCCTTCATTCGAAATTCAAACTCGAAAGTAGGGGAACTGGTGTTGGGTATAAAATATCCACAGCCGAAGTCCTCAGCAGAATCAGCTCAAGGAGAACTCCGCCCGAACTCCTACGGGAGCCGGGCTCCATCCTCAACATCAACTGCCGGTAAGCCTTGTCCGGACTCCTACGGGAGTCGGACTTCGCCTTTGACATTAATTGCAGGAAGACTCTGCCCGGACTCCTATGGGAGCCGGGCTTCATCCTCGACTCCAACGGCTGCAGACAGACTTCGTCCGGACTCCTACGGGAGCCGGACTCCGCCGACAACTTCAACCGCAAGTAGACTCCGTCCGAACTCCTACGGGAGTCGGGCTCCATCCTCAACATCAACTATCGGTAAGCCTTGTCCGGACTCCTACGGGAGCCGGACTTCGCCTTTGACTTTAATTGCAGGAAGACTCCGCCCGGACTCCTACGGGAGTCGGGCTTTGTCCTCGACTCCAACGACTGCAGACAGACTTCGTCCAGACTCCTACGGGAGCCGAACTCCGCCGACAACTTCAACCGCAAGTAGACTCCGCCCGAACTCCTACGGGAGTCGGGCTCCGTCCTCAACATCAACTGCCGGTAAGCCTTGTCCGGACTCCTACGGGAGCCGGACTTCGCCTTTGACTTTAATTGCAGGAAGACTCCGCCCGGACTCCTACGGGAGCCGGGATTCATCCTCGACTCCAACGGCTGCAGACAGACTTCGTCCGGACTCCTACGGGAGCCGGACTCCGCCGACAACTTCAACCGCAAGTAGACTCCACCTGAACTCCTACGGGAGCCGGGCTCCGTCCTCAACATCAACTACCGGTAAGCCTTGTCCGGACTCCTACGGGAGCCGGACTTCGCCTTTGACTTTAATTGCAGGAAGACTCCGCCCGGACTCCTACGGGAGCTGGGCTTTGTCCTCGACTCCAACGACTGCAGACAAACTTCATCCGGACTCCTACGGGAGTCGAACTCCACCGACAACTTCAACCGCAAGTAGACTCCGCCCGAACTCCTACGGGAGCCGGGCTCCGTCCTCAACATCAACTGCTGGTAAGCCTTGTCCGGACTCCTACGGGAGCCGAACTTCACCTTTGACTTTAATTGCAGGAAGACTCCGCCCGGACTCCTACGGGAGCCGGGCTTCGTCCTCGACTCCAACGGCTGCAGACAGACTTCGTCCGGACTCCTACGGGAGCCGGACTCCGCCGACAACTCCAACCGCAAGTAGACTCCACCCGAACTCCTACGGGAGCCGGGCTCTGTCCTCAACATCAACTGCCGGTAAGCCTTGTCCGGACTCCTACGGGAGCCGGACTTCGTCTTTGACTTTAATTGTAGGAAGACTCCGCCCGGACTCCTATGGGAGCCGGGCTTCGTCCTCGACTCCAACGACTACAGATAGATTTCGTCCGGACTCCTACGGGAGTCGGACTCCATCCATGACCCCAACTGCAGGTAGACTTCATCCGAACTCCTACGAAAGCCAGACTCCGTCTTCTATTCTGACTGCGAGAAGACCTCGCCCAAACTCCTACGGGTACCGAACCTCGCTACCGACTCTAACCGAACTCTGGCCGACCAGTCTGGACCCCCTGGCAGGCCACAGTAACGGACAACACTGCTCCACTCCCTACGGCGAACCCTACGCAGCTCCATTACTCCCTGACAGGCCGTATTAACGGCCATGATTCTGCTCCACTCCCTGTGGCGAATCCTGTGTGATTCCACCATTCCCTGACGAGCCACGACAGCAGACGCCGCTCCACTCCCCGTAACTGACTCCACGTGGCAAGCCACAGCCATAGCCACGCTCCCACTCTACTACCCTCTGCAATAAATTCCTCCTGACTCTGGGCGGCCCACTACCAGACGGTTACAGGCATCGCCATCAATTTGTTGCCCCCTCCGCCTATAAAAGGGGGCCCCAGATACGTTATTCAATAAGCTCTCATCTTTCATCTAAAAACTCTGCTAAATTCTTCGTTCGAGCACTCCATTCTTGTTGAGGCAGAGAACTGACTTGAGCGTCGGAGGGTCTTGCCGGAGCAACCCCACCTCCGGTTTAGACTTTCTTTGCAGGTCCCGGCGGCGACCGCGACTTCCTCGACTCCAGCTTCTCCGGTGCAAGCAGATTTTTGCACCAACACCCACATATCCCAAGAGCCATCTGATGGTGCAAAAATCAAGGGACGTGTGGAACAATGTAAGAAAATTAAGAGGAGTATAAAAGGACTCCTCTTCTTAACGCCTAAATTAAATGGGGTGTGACATTTATTTTGTGCATGGGTTTTGGCATGGAGGAAGGTGATTTCTTATGGAACATGTCTATAAAAATTAGATAAGGCCACCTATTTATTTATAGGTTCAAATCCAATCACATTAGGTCAAGACAACAAGTCAAGGGTTAGCACAAACACCTTTGCACTGAACCCAATTGAGAACTTAGGTTAATTTATGTGCTAGCAATTTAATTAATACATTAAATTTATAAAAAATCTAAATAGATTAGATCAAGACTAAATTCTTATTATGTGTGACTCATTGAATTTCAAATCTAGCCAGCAGTGGACCAAGACTCTCGACGTAAATCTAATCCGATTAGATTAGGTCAGCTCAAGAGTCCCAATCAACTAGGACTCTTCCTAATTAATTTTTGAAGTAAACTCTTTTAATTCTAACAAGTCTACAAGTCCAGATTGATATCTAGCAATGTATCATGACTATCCAAAAGATTTAAAATTAGATAAAAATATTAAAATTACTCTTTCGTGGTGAGTTACCATGCAATTCAATCCTTCGATCACATAACATCCCAAACAGGCCATGGGCATGAACTCATGTCAAGCCCAAATGTCTATCCATATATATTTTGATATAATAATGATGACTCGATTGATGAACCAGTATAAATTTTTTCTACTGTTCATCCCTACTCTGGTCAGAGACTCTCAGAGTCATCATCCTATGAGATCACATAGGATGTTCTCTTCTCCTACAAGGAGTGACCGATTCTTTGTTGACCACTCATAACCTCCATGCATACTTCATCGTACCTAGAATATCTCACATACATCTAAAAGTGGCATGCTAGAGAATAAATCAAAGTAAGAATCCATGTACATATGGTACCATAGTAATCTCAGATCAAAAGATCATATGCACCACTCCCATTGGAGAACCATCTGTCGACATGCTATAAGGCTCCATCAGATGTTCTTTCTATTGGTCAGTTCAGTGAACTCATTCTCTAATGAGTACCTACATCTTTGTATTAGTGTCACCATATAAGTGATTGTGAGATCAACCATCTTCTCCGTCGAGCATACATAGGATGTACCAATCTTATCGGTATCATCGATCTCTGACTCGATGATCCAACAATTGAAAATATTTTAAATTAGAGCTATCAAAATTTTAGATCTCACTAGCATGATTTCATCATGACCCTAAAATCATTATCCTAATCTATGAGATTTATCATAATCATAAAAATATGATGCAACAAATGATAAAATATAATACCTCATGAATAAAATAACTAATGTCATGTAAATAGGAAGATATCATAGAAAAGTTCTTTCGTATCACCCATGCGATTGGCTCGTAGGATACTATTCTTTCATACTCTTAAGACTACTTTTCATGTTCTCAACTGGATTCCAAATTAATCAGTCACAAAGATCCATATGAGATATGGACTAGGCGTAAGCCAGTACTCTTTTACCTTAGAGTTTGGGAGTGTTTAGTTTATGTCAAACATCTACAGACCGATTAGCTTGGATTCCAATCCTATATATATTATTTTGTTGGATAATCCTAAAGAATCTAGGAGATATAACTTCTACCTTACTAAAGAACAAAAGTTGCTTAGCATTTCTTTTAGAAAAGTAGTACCTTGGTGAAGGAACTGATACTTTGAATATAGAATTTATGAAGTTTGACAGGTAAAAAAATTGACATAATTTAGTGAACCCATAGAACTGGATTTGATTAGATAAAACTCAGAACCTATCATAGAGGCACTATTAAGGAGATCCGACAGAGTAGCACATCCATCAGATAGATACTTCGATTTCTAGTTTCAGAATGTGATCATGTTGAACTCGAGGAGAACAATAAGGATCTGATCACCTATATGGATATCAAGCGGTGGTCCGACTTCGATTAGTGATTTGCAGTCATAAAGTCCAAAACAAAATCCATAAAGGTCAACAGTGTATGGATACTCATTGATTTACTCGAAGTAGTAAAGTCCATAGGGTGTAAGTGGATCTTCAATAGGATCAGAGAGTACATACGAGAAGGTGAAGACCTACAATATCCATCTGGTTGCCTAAAGATATTGTCAATGTTATGGTATTGATCATAACGAGATATTTTCTTCTATGATAATGCTAAATATTTTGGAGTTGGAATATGTATTTTGATAAGTGATCAAAATGCATGGCTTCATTAAGAACGAAAAAAAACCCTACAAATATAAATGGGATTAATAGTTCTATGAGTGTATTTCTTATTTTATATGTGAATAAAATTTTCTTAATCAAAAATGATATTCCTTACATTACAGAGAATAAAGATTTTACTGTTATCATTGTTCTCTATAAAGGATTTGAAAAAAATATCCCTCATCCTAAGAATGAAGATCTATAGAGATAGATCTAAGAGGTTGCTCAAGTTATCTCAGTTTATGTACATAGGATATTTATGAATAGAATTTATTCTATCATATACACCATGTACAAGACAGGATATGGTATACTCACTAAGATAAAAGTGGATACCTACAAGATCTGGATGAGAATTATTGAAAGATCATCCTTAAGTATTTGAGAAATATTAAAGACCAGTGATTCGATTATAGAGAATCTGACTTAAAACTTATAGAGTATGACTCTAATTTTTAGTTGAACATAATAATAATAATAAGAATATGTCAAAGTATATTCTTACCTTAAATAATAAAGCAATCTATTGGAAAAAGTTTCAAGCAGAAAAATATAGCCAATTCAGTTGCAAGACAGAATGCATTGCAGCATCCGATGCTTGCAAGGAAGCTATGTGATTGTAGAGGTTCATTGACAAGCTAGGAGTGGCACCCTCCAATGATGGTCCTGCTATATTGTACAGTATCGAAGCCATAGCTCATGCCAAAGAATCGAAGTCCCATTAGCTTACCAAATATTTTACGTCGCTACCACTTTATTTGAAAATCGTGGATCGAGGTGATGTCAAATTTTAGAAGATCAACAGAAAGGAGAACTTGACCAATCTATTTACTAAAGCATCAGTATCTAGGAGTTCTGAGATAATAAATCAAAAATGGATATATGATACTATACTGATTGATTTTAGTTCAAATAGGAGTTGTCGGGAATTGGGTCTTAAAGTTGATCGTTTGACGATTGTGCTAATTATAAATATATATGAATTGATCAATAAAGTTATTTGATCTTTTTCATCATAAGATTATATCTCCTAACAAACTCCTATGCTGTGATGAAGTCCTTAGGACTACTTTGATATATAAAGAAGGATTTATCGCATAGTCCTTAAACTAGTTCACGACCAAATGATATGATATTATTAGGACGATAGCGATATCAAGTATAGGTCATTGTGTGCCATATGCATTAGTTATTCTCGTAACCAAATAGTATGAAGATACTGGTATGGCATGTAGGTGAGATGTAGAGTACATCATCATTGAACGTGACCAACTATGGAGCACTTTGCTGTCAAGAGTAGCTCACGAAGGGTATGGGTATAAGTATCCCTTAGATCTGAGATCACCATGATGACTTGTAAGAAACCACTGTACTTTGGTGTCAGACTATCTGAATTTTTAATTCAGTGATGGAAGATTTCTGTGTGCAGTCAAGTACTTGTCAAGTCGGTGCATGAGTCAAGATGGGATTGATCCCTTCAAATTAGTAGGAGTTAATGTATCAATATATTTTAATTTAGCAAAACCTGAGTCTAAGTAATCTATGTGATGGATTTGAAAGATTGAAATATAATATGGATGATTTATGTAGGATTGACAGTTAAATCCTAGGTTGTCCTTGAGCATTAGGGTCAAAGGGATAAATTATAGATAACCATACACCAATAGATTCTTGAATGTTGTTTCGCCATCATTCGATCTATCTAGACATCGGGTCCCATTGCTAGATAGTTACATTGATTGGTTCAAAAATTTATTTCTATGCTACCAGTTTAGGTTCGAACCTATGAGGTCACACTCAAAAAAAGTTTTTGACTGATCATATGACTGATCAATGATTGAAAATTGTTCAAGAATTTAATCATCAATTCGATTGATGGTTAACCTTATGTAAAAGTTGCAATGAATTTATTTGCTAAGTGTTAGTAAATTAATGAAGGATTAATTAACAATTAGATTATTGATTAGCTCAATTTAATTGAGCAAAAAAGATTAGATCAAATCTAATTGAATTAGATTCAATTAGGTTTGATTCGATTAGATTATGAGATGACCTAATCACGATGAGAGAATTATCTCTGATTTGATCAAGACTTTAGTTCAATCAATTTCTAATTTGATTAAGATTTGATTAAAAAATTATGAACTTAATTAGATTGGATTTCATCTATTTATTTGATTAAGAAAAAGCTCTTCATGGTGAAAGGTCTTGGGCGTGATTCCTTGGCATGAAAAAAAAATAGAGGAGAGTCCTCTCCTCTTGGGGTGAGTGCAAAATCTAGAAACCCTAGGATTTGGACCTAAAGTTTGAGAAGAGAAAAAAATAAGAGAGAAAATTATTTTTTCTCCATACTTCTTGCTTATCCTCATCTCCTCTAGATGTCTATCTTCAACCTCTGAAAAAGTTTAAGAGATTTGAAGAAAGGATCCAGATTAGCCAACAAGATGATCTTCATGTGAGATAGCACTCCCAAGGAGATCGATCAGATCGAAGCTTCGAGTGGACCTTTTGTAGAGGTCAGACATATATGCAACTGCGAGAAACAAGTGAGGTGAAGGAAAAATCGATTTTTTTCTTATAGGATCTTCCAGATCTAATGAGATCTGGGATGGAATATTTCAAAAAATTATCCTACGATATTTCAAATCTAAGATCTATTAGATCTAATTCCTATTATCTGATATTAAATTTAAAATTAAATCTAAAAATATGAGGAATAGAGAAATACCTCTAGGGTAACTAGATTACCCTGTAGATGATCACAGCAATGCCCGAGGTTCTAAAATAGCCATGCAGTTGCCTGGCCTCTACCAGTATCCACTCGAGTAGGATCTGGATCATCTTCTCCTCATGAATCTTTGCTTCAAAAATTAGATCTGGATCTGATCTGAAAGATCTTCAAAAGATCTTCTGAAGCTGGAGCAGTAGCTTCTCGACAAATCTCTGTAGCCTTCTAATCAGGAAGCCACCATGCCTTGGACAAGCACTAGATGGATGCCCTGTTAGATGTGTGCCCTAGATGCCAGATTCGCTGACACATTTCTGTACAAATCTAAGGATAAATTTATAATTTTGATTATAAATCAATAAATTGATTATTCTTCTATCATATTGTGTACATTGTGTCTGTGATACATCTTTTGAGTTAGTAGGAATGTCAATTTATATTTTCAAGAGTTGAAAATTTAAGGCATGAATTTACATAACTAACTCATAAACAACTCCTGACCATAGGATCATCACGAGGATGGTGATCGATCTGGAAGGTTGGTGCACGATCGCTTCTTTAGGGTAGATGTGTCTTGAGTCTACGGTGTAGAGACACCAAAGCGAGAGTACAGATATTCGTTGAGAACGAGAGTACTGAGCGTGACCATATCAAGCAGTCATAAAGAAGTCTATCTTCTCATCGATGACTAGCTCGATGCTACAGTTGTGTGTCTAGTTCTTTGACCTGAGGTGCATCGACAGTTCACCTTGAGTATATTATAGTTTAACTACACCATAACTCAGTCTCCTAGCCATTCAGAACCCTGAGGTGTATGTTGGCTATAGCATATTCATTGTAGGAACTAGGTCGCACCAAGATAGGATCTATCAACCTCGATAGATGAGAAGAGTAGTCCTATGATGATCGAAAGATCGAGTCCTTAAGCCCATGGCCATGGCAAAGTGAAATAATGAAAAAAGAGTTTTCCATTGGGATTTCACATCGAACTCGGATCGATCGATTGATTCATATGACTGATGTTGGGTTTGACGAGTTCACCTTAACCCTAATTCAGTCGGGACTCATGATAGAGGAACTCAATCACACAGGTAGCTGCACCGAGAGGTTCATCTTCAGTTCTGATGGGTTGCCACCATATACTGCTAGGTGTCACTAATAGATTTTGAAAGCAATTAGAATGATCTTGATGATCGATCATTCTAATTGTCTGAATCAGAAGAGTTCTGATCCATCGAAAGGAGTTTCGATGATGTCGATGATGAGATCACGACATGTCTCATTATCATACAGAATTAAACCTAACTGGGTCACACAAACAAGAGTTAGGATCTGAATGTCATCAATTGGGCTAGCCCAATTGATTTGGATTAGATCCAATTAGGTTCAAGAAAATCATGCTAGCACTCGATTGAGCCTAACTTTCTCCTCATGTAATCTTTTTCATCTCGACTGAGCTAAATGTGATTTGACTCACCCAGAGAATCTTGAGAAGATTTCTTTCAGTCTAAATAAAGATTGTCCAGCTCAGAAAAGGCTTGTCTTAATTCATGAGATGAATTTAAGACAACACCTGCTAATTCCTGACACCTGCCATTTTCATTTTAGGACATCTGTCAAATATTGACATATGGATCTTAAACTGAAGGCCACTTGGCAAGAGCTCATTGGAGGATTATTGTAGAGTGTCCACATGCCAAAACCACATTGAATTGGGCACCATAATTAGATTATGGCGTGAGTCCTATTGGATTAAAGTGGGCGCCCCAAATGGATAAGGATGAAGAGTCCTGATTAATATGGACTCTTTGGCGCCAACCCTTGCTTGTGCTTATCCAAAGTTGGCACCAACATAAGAGAGAGGGTGGCATTCTTATCTAATATAATCAGATGATATCACTCCATCAATCAGAATTTTTTCAAAATTAATTAGAATTTTTTGATTGGTCGAATGATGTGGCACTGCGCAGCGCAGCAGGATCTATATAAACCCTGCCTGCGCCTAGGATTTTAAGTTTTTATGAAAAACCATCAAAGCTGCCACCTCCTCCCTTCTTCTCCATGTCCTCCCTACTCTTCTATCTCCCCTCTTCACGTCCAAGGAGTTGGACGTTCATCTGGTGCAAGGAAAAGGCATGGTGATGCCTGGAACAGGAAGGCTGTATGACATCTTCGACAGGCTGCTGCTCCAACTTCAGAAGGAGTTTTGAAGTACTTTCAAATCAGATAGAGATCTAATTTTTGGAGCATAGATTCTTGAGGAGAAGATGTTCTAGATCCTACTTGAGTGGATATCGGTAGAGGCCAGACGCTTGCATGGCTATATCAGAACCTCGGGCTGTGCTGAGATCATCTACAGGGTAATCAGACTACCCTTGAGGTATGTCTATACTTCTCATACTTTTAGATTTAATTTTAGATTTTAAATATCAGATAATAAAATTAGATCTAATAGATATTAGATCTAAAATAGTATAGGATAAAATTTTTAAATTATTCCATCCCAGATTTGATAAAATCTGGAAGATACTACAAAGAAAAAAGGCTGTTTTTTCTTCAACTGGTATCAGAGCCAGATTTTTGGCTCAGTTTCAAATCTAATTTAGATCTGATTTTAATTTTAATTTATCTAATATTAAAAAATTTCAGATATCATATCAGATATGATAAGATCTAAAATTAAAATATTTAAAATTAAATCTAAGAAGATCTAACATGCATGAGATGCATGACTAGACTAGGATTAGTTGAATCCATGAACAGTCTTAAGTTTTATATTTTAATGAGATTAAAATATAAATTAAATTTAATTTATTCTATTTTTTTTGATGTTATAAGTATTATAATTATATTAAAAAATAAAAAATAAAATTTTAATTTTTTCATAAAATTAATCTGTTGCATGCCTAGACTAGTTGTAGAATTATTCCAGTAACTTATCTAGAATAGATTTAATTTTGAATAGTTTAATTTAAATTTTATTTTTTAAATATTACATGTGATGTATCAGATCTGAAAGCATATTAATTAGATCAATTTTTGATATATGAGATATACGCAAAGCATGTATTAGTTAGATCTTAAATTGTATATGAGATATGTAAATTTAGATCTAACTAGTTTTGTAGTTAAATTTATATTTCTGATTAAGGTGTTCCTCATGGCCGTCCAGTCATAAGAATGAAGTAAGATTTTAAGATCCTCTCTTCCCATTCAATGGAGTGTTCTTATGACGTGTAGGGGTGCTGCGCGTTCATCCTTAATCAAAAATCAAAACTTACTTTTCTGCAAAATCCTAGATCCTGAAATCTTAGAATTTATTTTATATATTTTATTTATGAATCCAAACTTAATTAATAAATTAAGTTTATGAAATCAATTAGGTCTAAAATTGAGAATTTCAGATCTAAGATATTTTCATAAAATTAGGTTCGAGCTTAGAAAGCTCAATTAGGTCTAGCAGTTGATCAAACCAAATCAAGAGTTAGTTAGATGGAATCATGAAAGCTAATAATTGACCAACCTAATAGGATTAAGTCTGGGTCAAGGTCGAATCATATTTAGATGTGACTCGATCAAGTTAAGACCTAATTTGACTTAGTGGTTAGAGTCCGGATTGTAGGCTAACCCAATTAGTTTTGGTTCGATATTTTGGTGTCTAAGGTAAGTTGGACAGATTCGATCGAATGGTTTTTAATTGGGAGCTACTCGACTCGAATACATTCTTATCGAGTTAATGGCATATCCCTTCCACCGATCTCACTTACCTGGCCATATGTGTCAATCCAGTTTCGATTAGAGGTGGCTAACAATTCGAGCTAACCCATGCCACTAGGTTAGTCATAATTGTTATGACTATGTCAAGTCAAGTTTAATGAGATCTAAATCAAATCTTTCTAAAAAAATATTAAGTCTAGGTTTTCTACCATTGTGGATGTGCGGGCTGTGGGAAAATTCAGTGTAGGAGTAAAATGATAATTTTAAAACTTTTAAAATTATGATTTTACAGTAAAAATTATTAATTAATCTAATTAATTAACATGAATTTATCCTACACTAGGATCTAAATATGATATATAGCATGAATTCATTTAAATTTGAAATTCAAATTCGAACAGTAAACACTTTACTGTAATGTGTTCAGAACACAATACCTTTGTGCGGGTAGTAGATCGCCGTAATCTGATCACCGTCGGAAGAGTCTGATCATCGCGATGCAGCCACACAGTATGTCTGGCCTCTGCAGATCATCCACACAAAGCTCCCGATCTGATCGACTCCTCACGAGTGCTAGCTCGTTGTAGAGCCCTTTTGACGGTCGATGCTGATCGAACTTCTTCGATCGATGTCTGTCGATTCTTCGGATACTCTGGATCATCAACAGACATGCTTGAGAGGATGTTGAAGATCTCTCTGAGATTTTGTGGGCTCACGACACTCGTAGCTTACTTTCTCACTTCCCGAACCCTAGGCTAAAACTCTAGGGAACTCATCGGAAACCTTGCACCCACTTTTCTTTCTTTTCTTTCTTTTTTTCTTGGAAGGATATGGACTTTCTTCTTGTGCACAAGACTTCTCATGCCCCAGAATTTTTTTCCAAAAATCTTCTTCTTACACGCCCCACTCTTCTCCTCCTTTTATAACAATGTCAAACGTCTTATCCAAAAGAAAGGATAAAGATGAGTAATTGCACATTTGAATTCATATCAAATTTTGAATTCAAATGGACACCAACTCATCCCTTATCCACTAAAAGTGTGAGGCATGGCTTAAATTGTGTATGGAGTGATTTCATGAGAAACCTTTTCTCATGTAATAAATGGGGCGTAAAAAAAGAGATAAGGTGCAAAGATTGATTGCCCATTCAAATTCAAACTTTATTTTGAATTTGAATGGCCAACCAATCATCCTTATCCATTCATTTGGCACATTAAAGTGAAGCGTGGAGAAGGGCTTGGTGTGAGGAAAAAATTGATGAGAAGTTCCTTCTCATGAATTCAAATGGGTGCAATGGAAGTGAGGTGGCACATGGAGATTGGGTCAAGGTGGTTTAATTATTTAAACCAACCTAATTGAACCAAATAAGTTAGGTCCAATTAGACTAATTTAAACCCAACTTAATTAGGCTTAATTAGGCTCAATAAAATCTTAATCAAATCAGGAATTGACTAAGCCCAACCCCTGATCAAATCAGGGACCAAACCATCTCGACGATTAGGTCAACTCTTAACCTAATCAGGTCAAACCCAACTGAATCTAATTCAATTGGACTTGATCCAAAAATAATAACTCAATCAAATTAAGTTAATTAATGATCAAATCACTAATTAAACCTCTCATAAATATTGAGTCCAAATTCGATGGGCAATCGGGCATCAGAATTCATCGATATGTAACCCTGATCGAAAAGTCCCAACCAGTGGGACTATTGACCCCGGTACCCATAATATGTGGAACTCATGATCAGAGAATCTTGATTCTCAATCACTGAGTCCCAAACATGTAAGATTCTACACCAGCCATCAGATCAGATAGGAACCTCTAATGTGTGTGACCCCACAGGTTCGAACCTAAGCTGGTAGCATAGGAACCAATTCCTGTACTAATCGAAGTGACCATCTAGCAATGGTACCCGATGTTCGGATAGGTCGAATAGTCGCAATCGCAACACTCAGAACCTATATGAATATGGTTACTGTATAATTCATCCTTTTGATCCCTGTGTTTAGGACGACTCAGGGTTAAACTGTCAACCCTGATCAGATCATCCGAATCATGCTCAACTCGAACAGTCCTGTGACTCCTCACAAAGACTACCCTGGCCAAGATTTTGCTAAATTGAAACACGACTGTACATAGCTCCTAAACTGAAGTGGTCAATCCCATCTTGACACACGCATCGACAAGTCAAGTACTTGACTACACCCAGCAGCCTTCCGTCACTAAATTAAAAATTCAGGTAGTCCAGTGCCTAAGTGCAGTGAGTTGCTTGTAAGTCACCGTGGCGGTCTCAGGTCAGAGGGATATTTATACCCATATTCCATCGGAGCAAATATTGACAGCAAAAATAGCTCCAGAGTCGGTCACGTTTAGTGCAGATGTACCCTTACATCTCACCTGTATGCCATACCAGTGTCTCCACACTCATTGGTTAAGAGGACAACCAACTTATATGGCACACAACGATCTATGCTTGATAAATATTGTCATCTTTGGTAACAACATATCATTTGGTCGCAAACAGATTTAAAAACTAAACGACAAATTCTCCTTTGTCGAGTCTAAATAGTCCCAAAGATTTCACCACAACTTAGGAGTTCATTAGAAGATGAAATATTTTGTGATGAAAAATACCAAAATAATTTTTATTAATTCATAATTCATGTACATATACAAAAATTATCACAACCATCAACAAGCTGATGATTGACTTTGGGACACTATTCCCAACAATCTCCCACTTGGCCTAAAGCCAATCGGTGCAGTATCTAATACCCATCTTCGACTTGTAGTTGTTGAACTCCTTCACCACAATGGCTTTAGTGAATGGGTCAGCCAGGTTCTCCTTGCTGTCGATCTTCTGAAGATCGACGTCACCTCGATCCATATTTTCTTGGATAAGATGGTAGCGACGTAGAATATGCTTCGTCCGCTGGTGTGCCTTTGGTTCCTTTACCTGAGCAATGGCTCTAGAGCTATCATAGTAGAGCAGAACTGGGCCAACAAGGGAGGGTGCTACTCTGAGCTCGGTGATGAATTTCCTCAGCCACACCACTTCTTTGGCAGCATCTGATGCAATGACATACTCCACCTCGTAAACTGAACCAGCCACTGTGTGCTACTTGGAACTTTTTCAACAGATAGCTCCACCATTAAGGATAAAAATAAATCCCGACATACTTTTGCTGTCATCGTGATCAGATTGGAAACTAGAGTCTGTAAACCCTATAAGTCTCAAGTCCAATTCACCATAAACAAGCCACTAGTCCTTAGTATTTCTTAAATACTTCAGGATGGTTTTAACAACCTTCCAGTGATTCTCCCCTGGATCAGATTGGTATCTACTCACTACCCCTAGTGAGTATGCCACATCTGATCATGTACATGTCATGGCGTACATGATAGATTCCACTGCCGAAGCATATAGAATTCTATCCATACGTTCTCTCTCTTGAGGTGTTGACAAACAATCCCTCTTTGAGAGAGAAATTCCATGGCCTATCGGAAGATAGCCTTTCTTGGAATTCTCCATGCTAAACCTCTTCAGCATAGTACCAATGTATGTGGATTGAGATAAACCAAGCAACCTTTTAGATCTATCCCTATAGATCCTCATCCCTAGGATGTAGGAAGCTTCTTCCAGATCCTTCATGGAGAACTGTGACGACAGCCAAATCTTTATTCTTTGTAATGCAGGGACATCATTTTCGATTAAGAGAATGTCATCCACATACAATACAAGAAATACTACTACTGGACCATTAGCCCACTTATAAATGCAGGGTTCTTCTCCGTTCTTAACAAAGCCATACGTCTTGATCGTCCTATCAAAATGTATGTTTCAACTCCGGGATGCCTGCTTAAGTCCATAAATGGACCTCTGTAGTCTGCACACCTTAGACTCATCTGTGGATATGAATCCTTCAGGTTGTATCATATACACCTCTTCGTCTAGCTCTCCATTTAGGAAAGCTGTCTTCACATCCATATGCTAGATTTCATAATCTAGATGGGTAGCTATCGCAAGCATAATCCGAATGGATTTGAGCATTGCCACAGGAGAAAATATCTCATCATAGTCTATACCATAACATTGACGATATCCCTTGGCAACCAGACGGGCTTTATAGGTTTCCATCTTTTCGTCTGCGCCCCTCTTCCTCTTGAAGACACACTTACACCCGATGGGTTTTACTCCTTCGGATGGGTCAACCAATGTCCACACATCGTTGACCTTCATGGACTCCTTTTTGGATTTCATGACTTCTAGCCATTTCTCAGAGTCGGGTCTCTGCATTGCATCCATGTAGGTGATCGGATCCTCATCATTTTCATCAAGCTCGATAGGATCATCATCCCGGACCAAGAACCATAGTATCTGTCCGGTTGATGTGGTACTTTACCAGATCGCCTTAAGGGTGCTTGAACAATGGGCTCCGAATTTGATCTAATCAAATCCGGTTCAGGTTCAGCAACTTGTATCGGTTTTTCCACCTACCGAACTTCATCAAGTTCGACCTTAGAGGCAACAGTCCCTTCACCAAGGAGCTTCTTTTCCAAAAAGATTACCTTAAGATTGACAAATACTTTTTGCTCATCAGCTAAGTAGAAGTAATACCCTTTGGTCTCTTTTGGGTACCCTATAAAATTACACTTGTCAAACCTAGGTCCTAGCTTGTCCGTAATTAAACGTTTAACATAAGCCGGACACTCCCAAACCCTAAGGTGCGAGAGTACTGGCTTACGTCCTATCCATATCTCATATGGTATTTTGGTTACAGACTTACTCGAAACTCTATTTAGAATGTAACAAGCCAATTCGAGCGCATATCCCCAAAGAAAGATCGACAGACCAGCAAACCCCATCATGGATCGAACCATGTCCAACAAGGTCTGATTTCTCCTTTCAGACACACCATTATGCTGTGGTGTTTCAGGAGGAGTCCATTGAGAGAGAATCTCATTCTCCCCAAGATATGTCAGAAACTCATTGGAAAGGTATTCACCTCCTCGATCAGATCAAAGAGTTTTAATATACTTTTCAGTTTATTTTTCTACCTCATTTCAGAATAGTTTGAACATTTCAAACGATTCTGATTTATGCTGTTGGGAAATGTGTCCCAAAAAACCAATCGTCAAGCTGTTGACGGTTGAGCAACCAAGTATTGTAATTGATTTGTTAATAAATAAAATATATTTGGCATTTTCATCATAAGCTTTCATCTTCTAATGAACTCTGTTGTTATGATGAAGTCCTTAGGACTATTTAGATTCGATAAAGAGAGGATTTATCGATTAGTCCTTAAAACTATTCATGACCAAATGATAAGCTGTTAATAAGGACGACAGCTTCTATCGAGCATAGGTCGCTGTAGGCCATATGGGTTGGTTGTCCTCTTAACCAAGGAGTGTGGAGACACTGGTATGGTATACAGGTGAGATGTAAGGGTACATCATCATTGAACGTGACCAACTCCAGAGTATTCTGCTGTCGAGAATGTCTCTGATGGGATATAGGTATAAGTGTCTCTTAGACTTGAGATCGCCTCAGTGACTTGCAAGCAACTCACTATACTTTGGTACTGGACTAACTAAATTTCTAATTCAGGAACGGAAGGCTTCTGGGCACAGTCAAGTACTTACAAAGTCAGAGTGTGATCGAGATGGGATTGACCACTCCAAGAGTTGGAGAAGAATGAGTCGCTGTATTTCAATTTAGCAAAACCTTGGCCAGGGTAATCCATCAGATGGATTTGATATTTTAAAATACAATGTGGACAACCTGATCAGAGTTGACAGTTGAACTCTGGGGTGTCTTATGATCATTTTGGTCAAGGGGATGAATTATATGAAATCTATATCCGTATGGGTTCTAAGGATGTTGTTCTATACATTCGACCTATCCGGTCGTCGGGTACCATTGCTAGATGATCACTTCGATTGGTATAAAAATTTATTTCTATGCTACCAGCTTAGGTTCAGACCTATGAGGTCACACACATTAGAGTTCATGATCCGATCGGATGGTTGATCAATGATTAAGAATCGTTCTAGGGTTAAATGATCAATACGATTGACATTTAACCCAGTGCAAGTATTGCAGGAGGATCGATTAGCAATTTGATTGCTAATTGGCTTAATTTGATTAAGCAAATGGGCTGAGATTAAGTATAATTAAATATGATTTAATTAGATTTAGTTTGGGCTTGATTGGATCAAGTCCAATTGGTTTATTGGATAAGCCAAGTGCAAGGAAAAACTAGTCCTAGTTCAACTAGGACTTGGGTCAATCTAATTTTTAATTTGATTAGAAAATTAAATCAGATTTAAATCTAATTTAATCTGATTAAATTAGATTCTTAATTGGGTTAAGACCTATTTTAATTAGGTTGATCTAATTTTGGTTTGATTTGGTTTGGGAAACCAAATTAAAACAAGTCATAAGATAGAATCCTAGTAAGACTAGGATTCCACCTTGCGCCACATAAGCCTTCCCCACGCCCTCTCTCTTATTCAACGCTAATCTCCACTTATTTTATGCGACAAAAGCCCTCTCCCAGGTCTCTCCCACGTTCACAAAAGGTTTCCTCTCTTCTTTCTTACATGGAAGGTGGTTTGGATCAAATCAAAAAGGAATAAGTTTGGATTTCGAATTCTATGAGATAGAGTTTTAGAAATCCAAAACTCTTTCAATTTTGCATCGAATTTATCCAAATTTATTTTAGAATTTTTATGGATTTTAGGGTATACATTGTGCACCCTTTTCTGGTGATCCATGTATGAAAATATGGAGGAGGTGCTCAAGAGTTGGGCGCCCCTTAACTTGCCATGTTTGAATAAGCCTTGACTAGGTATTTGACCTAGACAAGGACTCTATCATATCTCTCTGTATAAAATGAGTTTATTCATAAAATTTTTGGAGAAGATATATATTTGAGAGACCTTTGAGCCATCCAAAAATTAGAGAGAAAGACTTTTGGGTCATGGAGATATAAAAGACACAAGTTAGGGTGTCTAGAGAGAAAAACGAGAAGAAGAAGAGGGTCTTCTTCTAGGGTTTTTTGTTTTCATATCTTTCCTCCCTCCATCTTGAGTTTTCTGAGAGTGTCTCAGATTTGAAACTCCTCCTTCTACTTTTCATCTTTGGAAGAGTCCAAATCAAGAAGAAGAAGGCACCTGATCAACCATCAAAGAAGGATCAGCGCAGTACTAGCATACTGTGCTGATTTTCTGAAGCAGGACTTCTGATCGAGATTCGTGGGCTCGTGTGGACGACTCCTAGAGGTCGGACACGTGTGCGGCTTACAACATCATCCTCAAGCCCAGATCAGTGAGGTTAGAATGTCTAACTTGCAAGGTAATAGATCTGATCTATTGTTTAATACATACATTAGATGTCGTATAGAAACATGTTGATATGATCAACATGTAGTTCATGCTATATTTATATATTTTAATTTTTGATTTAATGCTACGTAATAATCATGTAATAGGATCTTAGATCTAGAGATTCTCTAATTTTAGAAAATAAATTTTGATTTATTTTAGTCTTCCGCTGTATGATCTTGAAAAAGTTTCAAGATCTAACCCTGAAACCCTAGATCTGGTTCCTACAATTGGTATCAGAGCCTAGGTTCTTTATTACATGATTATTTATACATGCTTAGATTATTTTTTAGATTAGATCTAATTTTTAATCTGATTATTAAATCTAAAATTAAAATTTTAGATCAATCACAAACTACAAGGTTGTCCTGCTGTAAGGTTTACCCCTTACAGTGCAAAGATTGTCCTAGTTTGTGTAGATCTATCTTTAATCATAAATTTATTAGATATGATCTAGATTAAATTTATGATTTATTAAATTTAAAAGATGTTTAAATCTGAAATAAAATCTTTTTATTAATATTTTTTGTGCAAAGAAATTGTTTAAAGTTGAAACTGTTTCAATTACATTAACCTGTTTAGATTAGATCTAAAGTAGTTTCATGTTTATTTCAGTTGTATCTTGATTATGAATCAAACATGCAATATGGTTGGTAGAATCATATTGTAAAATTATTTTACAGATATAAAAATTATTTTTTGAAAAGCCAAACCCAATCCTCAGCTCAAAACTTAATTAAGAATTAAGAAGTTGTTTGATTAGGTTCTAGGATTGTGAATTGAAGAACCTAAGACACAAATCATAATACATTGGGTTAATGGGTTAGTGGGAATTAGGTCCATTAATTGGGTTAGACCTATGGTTAGATTAAAGATGGACTTAATTAGAGAATTGACTAAATCTAATCAATTGTTGTCTTAGATTAGGTCAAGGATTCTCTAGATCAATTACAATAGTTGTAGTTGGTCAAGTCCATGTCTTTAACAAGAACCAAATGGACTTGATTCTTGGCTAAGCGATCTAGCACGAACTGTTAGGTTGATCTAATCGAAACTAATTAAACCAGTTGGTGTCTAAGGTAAACCAGACCGGTGGTTTTTAATTGGGAGCCCGCTTACCTGGCCATTTCTGATGGTGTCTAAGGCAAGCTTTGGCAGACCCTTCCACTGATCGAACTTACCTGACCTCTTGGTGAAATTATGTTTTGATCGGATCACTTGACTATTTGAGTTATGGAGATAACTGAGTCATAGCCTCCCATTAAGGTGTTTGATAATGAGTCCATTAACTCAATAATCATTGCAGACCCAAAGGCCTGGTGCTTGTTGACTAATGGAATTATCACTCATCATATGACGACTTGGAAGTGTCTCTCTAATGGTGGTTAGGTGAGCCAACCAAAGTTGGGCTTAATCATTCGTTGGTTAGATACACCAAGTATGATCATGTTAATGGTTGGACCTAACCAGATCCTTACAGTGGAGGCCAAAGCCTACTGATTAGGTTTCTGGGGCAAAATTAAAATTACTAGAAATTATTTAGAGAAACAATTGGTTATGAACCTACCCTTAGATATACATGGGTTGGCCAACCAAAGTTGAGCTTGTGTGCAGTCTAAGTGGATTCTAGTACCCGCTAAGAAATTAGGGTAATTTCTTGAATTGGAGGTAGAGGCTACCAATTCGAATAAAATAGTAGGAGAAACTTTTTGATTAAAGTCCAAATCTTTAGGTTTAATGAATCAATTACTAATTAGGTTATGGTTCTCCTTTGTACAAATATGGCCACTTCCCTAATGCTCCGGTCATTGTTGGACAATGATAAGTTGGTGGGACCCAACTTCGGTAGCTGGTACCGAAAGTTGAAGATAGTCCTGGAGCATGAACGGATCCTATATGTGATAATGGATCCTGCACCTGAGGAGCCAGCTGTCAATGCACTTGGAACAGTCAGAGACACTTACCAGAAGTGGCTCAGTGACCGGACCATGGTGCGCTGTATCATGCTGGCTACCATGAGCGACAAGTTCAGTCGCAGATTCGAGACGGCTCAGCCAAAGGACATGCTTCAAGTGTTGGAGGATGCCTTTGGCACACCCGATGATGTAGAGAGGCACAAGACTAGTTGTGCCATCTTCAACACCAAAATGCGGGATGGTTCCTCTATCACTGATCATGTATTGTACATGATCGAGCTGATGGAACGATTGAGCAAGCTCGACTTTCCCTTGCATGAGCAGCTTGGGAAAGATGCAATACTGAACTTGCTGCCCAAGTCTTATCTCTCATTCGTCACTCATTATAGAATGACAAAGCCTGAAGTAAACTACCATAGGTTACTGGGGAGGATCACCAACTCCTCAAGGAGTCGATGAACTTAGTGGGAGGTTCGTCTTCTGGTTCTCGATCCTTTGAGGAAGGAAAGAAGAATAAGAAGAAGAAAGTGAAGAAGGTGCAAGTTCAGGCTGGACATCAGTGCAGAGCCAGACCAAAAAGATCAAGCCTGATAAGAGTCTATTCTACAGGCAAGCACCCTAGATTAGATAGTGTGTCAGATATCTGCTTATGGCACTGTAGGCTAGGTCATATAAACAAGAACAGAATAAACAGGATGACTCAAGAGGGAATCTTTGAAGTCAGTGATTGTGAATCACTTCCAACCTGTGAGTTCTGTCTTCTTGGTAAAATGATCAAGTCACCTTTTACTAGAAAAGGTGAGAGAGCTACTGAGCTCTTGGACCTAATACATACTGATGTATGCAGGCCCATGAGCACTAGTGCTAGAGGTGGATATTTCTACTTCATAATTTTCACGGATGACCTATCCCGATATGGATATGTCTATCTGATGAAACATAAGTCGGATTCATTTGAAATGTTCAAACGATTTTAAAGTGAAGTAGAAAAACAAACTGGGAAGAGTATTAAAATTCTTCGATCTGATCGAGGAGGAGAATACCTTTCTAATGAATTTCTCACATATCTAGGAGAGAATGAGATTCTTTCCCAATGGACTCCTCCAGGAACACCACAGCATAATGGTGTGTCTGAAAGGAGGAATCGGACTCTGTTAGACATGGTCCGATCCATGATGAGTTTTGCTAGCTTGTCGATATCCTTCTGGGGATATGCACTCGAATCGGCCTGTTATCTGTTAAATAGGGTTCCAAGTAAGTCTGTAATTAAGACTCCATATGAGATATGGACAGGACGTAAGCCAGTACTTTCACACCTTAGGGTCTGGGGGTGCCCGACCTATGTCAAACGATTAGTCACAGACAAACATGGACCTAGGTCTGATAAATACTCATTCATAGGGTACCCCAAAGAGACAAAAAGATATTTTTTCTACCATGCTGATGAACAAAAGGTGTTCGTCAGCCTTAAGGCAATCTTTTTAGAAAAGGAGTTCCTTGGTGAAGGAACCGTTGCCTCTAAGGTTGAACTTGATGAAGTTCAACAGGTAGAAGGACCGACACCAATAGCTGAACCTGAGTCGGATATGATTAGATCAGATCCAGAGCCCAATATACCTGCACCATTAAGGCGATCCGGTAGAGTACCGCGTCAGTCGGATAGATACTACGGTTTCTTGGTCCGGGATGGTGATCCCATCGAATTTGATGAGAATAATGAGGATCCGATCACCTATATGGATGCAATGTAGAGACCTGATTCTGAGAAATAGCTTGAAGCCATGAAATCCGAAATGGAGTCCATGAAGGTCAACGATGTATGGACATTGGTTGACCCACCTGAAGGGGTTAAACCCATTGGGTGTAAATGGGTCTTCAAAAGGAAGAGGGGCACAGACGGAAAGGTGGAGACCTATAAAGCCCGTCTGGTCACCAAGGGGTATCGTCAACGTTATGGTATTGACTATGACGAGATATTTTCTCCTATGGCAATGCTCAAATCCATTCGGACAATGCTTGCAATAGCTGCCCATCTGGATTATGAGATCTGGCAGATGGATGTAAAGACAGCTTTCCTGAATGGAGAGCTGACTGAAGAGGTGTATATGATACAACCTGAGGGGTTTACATCCACAGATGAGTCCAAGGTGTGCAAGCTTTAGAGATCCATTTATGCACTGAAGCAAGCTTCTCAGAGTTGGAACATGCGTTTTGATAAGGTGATCAAAACGTATGGCTTCATTAAGAATGGAGAAGAGCCCTGCATCTATAAATGGGCAAATGGTCCAGTTATGGTATTCCTTGTCTTGTACGTGGATGACATTCTCTTAATCGAGAATGACATCCCCGCACTACAGGGAATAAAAGTTTGATTGTCATCATAGTTCTCCATGAAGGACTTGGGTGAAGCATCCTACATCCTAGGGATGAAGATCTATAGGGATAGATCTAAAAGGATGCTTGGGTTATCCCAGTCCATGTACATAGACACTATGCTGAAGAGGTTCAGCATGGAGAATTCCAAGAAGGGCTATCTACCGATAGGCCAAGAAATTTCTCTCTCTAAGAAGGATTATCCGACAACTCCTGAAGAGAGAGAGCGTATGAGTAGAGTCCCATATGCTTCAGTCGTGGGATCTATCATATACGTCATGACATGTACAAGACCAGATGTGGCATACTCACTAGGAGTAGTGAGTAGATACCAATCTGATCCTGAAGAAAATCACTGGAAAGTGGTTAAAGCCATCTTTAAGTATTTGAGAAATACTAAGGACCAATGGTTGGTTTATGGCGAGTCAGATCTGAAACTTGTGGGGTTCACAGACTCCATCTTCCAATCTGACCATGATGACAGCAGAAGCGTGTCGGGTTATATCTTTACTCTGAATGGTGGAGCCATCTGCTGGAAGAGTTCCAAGCAGCATACTGTGGCAGACTCTGTTTACGAAGCGGAGTACATCGCAGCATCGGATGCCGCGAAGGAAGCTGTGTGACTGAGGAAATTCATCAACGAGCTCGGAGTAGCACTCTCCCTCGATGGTCCGATCCTGCTCTACTGCGACAGCACTGGTGCCATAGCTCAGGTGAAGGAATCCAAAGCACATCAGCGGACGAAGCACATCTTGCACTGCTTTCACCTGGTCTGAGAGATCATGGATCGAGGTGACGTCGACCTTCAGAAGATCGACGGAAAGGAGAACCTGGCCGACCCCTTCACTAAAGCTCGGTGATAAAGGAGTTCGACAACCACAAGTCGAAGATGGGTATTAGATACTGTGCCGAGTGGCTTTAGGACAAGTGGGAGTTGTTGGGAAATGTATCCCAAAAAGCCAATCGTCAAGCTGTTGACGGTTGAGCAACCAAGTATTGTAATTGATTTGTTAATAAATAAAATATATTTAGTATTTTCATCATAAGCTTTCATCTTCTAATGAACTCCGTTGTTATGATGAAGTCCTTAGGACTATTTAGATTCGATAAAGAGAGGATTTATCGATTAGTCCTTAAAACTATTCACGACCAAATGATAAGCAGTTAATAAGGATGACAGCTTCTATCGAGCATAGGTCACTGTAGGCCATATGGATTGGTTGTCCTCTTAACCAAGGAGTGTGGAGACACTGGTATGGTATACAGGTGAGATGTAAGGGTACATCATCATTGAACGTGACCAACTCCAGAGTATTCTGCTGTCGAGAATGTCTCTGATGGGATATAGGTATAAGTGTCCCTTAGACTTGAGATCGCCTCAGTGACTTGCAAGCAACACACTGTGCTTTGGTACTGGACTAACTGAATTTCTAATTCAAGGATGGAAGGCTTCTGGGCACAGTCAAGTACTTACGAAGTCAGAGTGTGATCGAGATGGGATTGATTACTCCAAGAGTTGGAGAAGAATGAGTCGCTGTATTTCAATTTAGCAAAACCTTAGTCAGGGTAATCCATCAGATGGATTTGATATTTTGAAATACAATGTGAACAATCTGATCAGAGTTGACAGTTGAACTCTGGGGTGTCCTATGATCATTTTGGTCAAGGGGATGAATTATATGAAAACTATATCCGCATGGGTTCTAAGGATGTTGTTCTATACATTCGACCTATCCGGTCATCGGGTACCATTGCTAGATGGTCACTTCGATTGGTACAAAAATTTATTCCTGTGCTACCAGCTTAGGTTCGGACCTATGAGATCATATACATTAGAGTTCATGATCCGATCAGATGGTTGATCAATGATTAAGAATCATTCTAGGGTTAAATGATCAATACGATTGATATTTAACCCACGATTAGCAATTTGATTGCTAATTGGCTTAATTTCATTAAGCCAATGGGCTGAGATTAAGTATAATTAAATATGATTTAATTAGATTTGGTTTGGGCTTGATTGGATCAAGTCTAATTGGTTTATTGGATAAGCCAAGTGCAAGGAAAAATTAGTCCTAGTTCAACTAGGACTTGGGTCAATCTAATTTCTAATTTGATTAGAAAATTAAATCAGATTTAAATCTAATTTAATCTGATTAAATTAGGTTTTTAATTGGGTTAAGACCTATTTTAATTAGGTTGATCTAATTTTGGTTTGATTTGGTTTGGAAAACCAAATTAAAACAAGTCATAAGATAGAATCCTAGTAAGACTAGGATTCCACCTTGCGCCACATAAGCCTTCCCCACGCCCTCTCTCTTATTCAATGCTAATCTCCACTTATTTTGTGCGACAAAAGCCCTCTCCCAGGTCTCTCCCACATTCACAAAAGGTTTCCTCTCTTCTTTCTTACATGGAAGGTGGTTTGGATCAAATCAAAAAGGAATAAGTTTGGATTTCGAATTCTATGAGATAGAGTTTTAGAAATCCAAAACTCTTTCAATTTTGCACCGAATTTGTCCAAATTTTTTTTGGAATTTTCATGGATTTTAGGGTATACATTGTGAACCCTTTGTTGGTGATCCATGCATGAAAATATAGAGGAGGTGCTCAAGAGTTGGGCGCCCCTTAACTTGCCATGTTTGGATAAGCCTTGACTAGGTATTTGACCTAGATAAGGACTCTATCATATCTCTCTGTATAAAATGAGTTTCTTCCTGAAATTTTTGGAAAAGATAGAGATTTGAGAGACTTTGATCCATCCAAAAATCAAAGATAAATACCTTTGGGTTGTGGAGATATAAAAGATACAAGTTAGGGTGTCTAGAGAGAAAAATGAGAAGAAGAAGAGGGTCTTCTTCTAGGATTTTTTGTTTTCATATCTTTCCTCCCTCCATCTTGAGTTTCCTGAGAGCGTCTCACATTTGAAACTCCTCCTTCTACTTTTCATCTTTGGAAGAGTTCAAATCAAGAAGAAAGAGGCACCTGATCAACCATCAAAGAAGGATCAGCGCAGTACTAGCATATTGTGCTGATTTTCTGAAGCAGGACTTCTGATCGAGATTCGTGGGCTCGTGTGGATGACTCCTAGAGACCGGACACATGTGCGGCTTGCAACATCATCCTCAAGCCCGGATCAGTGAGGTTAGAACGTCTAACTTGCAAGGTAATAGATCTGATCTATTGTTTAATACATACATTAGATGTAGTATAGAAACTTGTTGATATGATCAACATGTAGTTCATGCTATATTTATATATTTTAATTTCTGATTTAATGCTATGTAATAATCATGTAATAGGATCTTAGATCTAGGGATTCTTTGGTTTTAGAAAATAAATTTTGATTTATTTTAGTCTTCCGCTGTATGATCTTGAAAAAGTTTCAAGATCTAACCCTGAAACCCTAGATCTGGTTCCTACATATGCTTCATTAAATAGACATACCCATACCTCGATAGGTCATCTGTGAAGGTTATGAAGTAGAAATATCCACCTCTTGCACTTGAGCTCATGGGTCCACATACATCAGAATGTACCAAACCCAAGAGTTCATTGGCTCGCTCACTTTTTCCAGTAAAAGGTGATTTGGTCATTTTACCAAGAAGACAGGACTCACAGGTTGGAAGTGATTCACAATCACCTACTTCAAAAATTCCTTCTTGAGCCAACTTGTTTATCCTATTCTTATTGATATGACCTAGCCTACAGTGCCAAAGGTAGACTTCTGACACATTATCTATTTTAGGGCATTTATCAGAGGTTTGAACCACATTAACAGGTTGTGATAGAAAGTAAATTCTATTATTAAGTTGTCCAACCAACATTGTAACACCATTCAAAATGATATTGTAAATATTTTCTTTTATTAAAAATTGATAACCGTTCATGGACAAAAGGCCTACAGAAATAATATTTAATAAAAAGCTTGGACAATAGTGACATTCACTCAGAATTATATTTCGAGAATTGATTACAAGGTTCATGATTCTTAATGCTAGAACTGGAACTTTGCTTCCATCTCCAACGTTCAGGAATCTATCACCTTCATCAAATCTCCTACTGACCTGCAGACCCTGCATCGAATTGCAAATATGATAAGGGCTTCCGGTATCCAATACCCAGGCAGTAGTATCACAAATAGAAAAGTTGCAAGGTGTTATCATATAAGTACCTTGCTTCTTCTTCGGCCTGTTCGGGTCCAGGGAGGCAATGTATAGAGGATAGTTCCTCTTCCAGTGCCCCTGCTTCTTGCAAAAGAAGCACTCCACCTGGCTCTGGTCGGGCTTGCGTTTCTTGGTCTGACCCTGTGCAGACGTCCCAGCATGCAGCTGCACCTTCTTATTCTTCTTCTTCTTGTTCTTCTTCTTCCCTTTCTTAAAGGGTCGACGACCAGAAGAAGACCCTCCCACAATATTCACCGACTCCTTATGGAGCTGGTGATCCTTCTCAAAGTTCTGCAGCAACCCCAACAAGCCGTGGTAGTTCACTGCAGGCTTTGTCATCCGAAAATGAGTAAGGAAGGGGAGGAAAGACTTGGGCAATGAATTAAGGATCGCATCCTTACCGAGCTGCTCGTGCAAGGGAAAGCCCAATTTACTTAGGCGCTCAATCATTTCGATCATGTACAGTACATGATCAGTGACTGAGGCTCCATCCCTCATCCGAGCATTGAAAATGACACAACTAGTTTTGTGCCTTTTAATGTCATCAGGCATGCCAAAGGAGTCATTCAACATTTGAAGCATCTCCTGTGGTTGGGCATTCTCGAACCTGCGGCTGAACTCATCATTCATTGCCGCCAGCATAATGCACCGAACGGTGGTGCGATCGTTGAGCCACTTCTGGTAAGTATCTCGAACCATTCCTCGAGCGTTCGGGGCTAGCTCCTCAGGTGCTGGATCCGTTACTACATGAAGGATCTGTTCATGCTCAAGGATGATTTTTAATTTTCGATACCAGCTATCGAAATTAGGTTCCAAGAGCTTGTCATTATCTAATAATGATCGGAGCGATAGGGTAGTGGCCATAGCTGCATTAAGAAAAACCAGACCTCTATTAGTACATAAATTATAAATACTAAAGACTTGGACTTTAGTCTAAAGTTTCTCCCAGTATTTTTACGAACTGGTAGCCTCAACCTCCAATTTGAGGAATTACTTTAATTCCTTAGTGGATACTAGAATCCACACAGACTACACACGAGCCCAACTTTGGTTGGTCAACCCATGTGCATCTATGGGTAGGTTCATAACCAGTTGTTTCTCTAAACAACTTATAGTAATTGATTTTGCTCCAGAACCTAATCAGTAGGCTTTGGCCTCCACTGAAAAAATCTAGTTAGGTCCAACCATTAACATGATTTGATTTGGTGAATCGGACCAATAAATGATCAGGCCCGACTTTAGCCAGCCAACCTGATCACCATCAGAAAGACTCAAACCAAATTATCATATTATGAATGATAATTCTATTAGTCAATAAGCACCAGCCCTTTGGACCTCCAATGATTATTAAACTAATGGACTCATTATCACTCACTTAATGGGAGGCTATGACTTAGTTATCAATATAACTTAATCATTTTTAGAGACCTAATAATTTTTTTTTTGAAGATTTTATTAAAGGATAGATGAGAAGAAAATATCCAGCCAATTTCAATCCTCCCACTGACTTCACCAAGTCAGATTAAAAAGGATTTAATTAAAGCTGGCATTAGGAGCACCTAAATCAGTCAAACTGATTTACCTAATGACATGGGTGAGCCCTAATCACCAAGTGATCTAATCAAAACCTAATTCACCAGGTTGGCAAAGTAAGTGAGATCAGTGGTGGGGATAAGCCATTAACTCATCAGAGATCAAATCACTGCGAGTAGCTCCCGCTTAAAAACCATGGTCAAACTGCCAAACTTACCTTAGACACCAACTGGTTCATTAGTTTTAATTTGATCAACTTAGTAAATAGGGTTCCACCGCGTAGCCATGAATTAAGTCCATCTTGGTCTAGTTAAAGACATGGACCCATTCAACTACAACTATTGGAGTTGAGTCTAGAGTATCCTTGACCTAATCTAATTTAACTTTTGATTAGATTTGACCAATTACTCTAATTTAGTACATTTCTTTAAGCTAACCTTAGGTCTAACTCAATTATGGATCTAATCTATCTAACCCATTGACCCACAAGTTTATGCAATTGTCTTAGGTCTTAATTCACAATTCTAGACCTACTAGACAATACTTAATTCTTTTAATTAAGTATTTGGGCTGATGGGTCAGGGTTTGGCATTTCGAAAATAATTTTCAAATTTGAAAGGTCTTATTTTTTGTTCACCAAATATGTTGACTCATTTCACAAATAGATCAGTACATTTCATAAATAGCAATCCTATTGCTAATTACATAATAGAAAATAACTCAATCAAAATAAATCATGAATATTCCTTTAGATCTAATCTAACATATTCATGATAAATTTTATAATTGAACCTTTAAAATTAATTTCTTTCGCTGCTTCATCTGCATGGGATATAATTGCAGCGGCACCCCTACCGCCATAGGAGACCCCATCGAATGGGAGGGGAGGGCCTTTAAACCCTACTTTTCTCCTATGATCGGACGGCCATGGCAACCAACCCAATTCGATTACTTGCTACTTGGATCAAGTATATCTAAATATACCAATTTCAAATTTTAAATTTCAAATTTTAAATTTTAAATTTTGAATTTCAAATTTCAAATAAATTTCAAATTTCAAATTTTTGAATTTTAAATTTTGAATTTCAAATTTTGAACTTTAAATTTTGAATTTTAAATTTGAAATTTCAACCAAATTTCAAATTTCAAATTTTAAAATTTGAATTTCAAATTTTTGAATTTTGAATTTCAAATTTCAAAATTCAAATTTTAAATTTTGAATTTCAAATTTTTAAATTTTGAATTTTGAACAACTTTCAAAATTCAAAATTCAAAATTTTAAATTTTAAATTTTAAATTTAAAATTTTTGATTACAACTTAATCTATGCATGCAAATATATATATCATATCTAAGAACCCGCTCTGATACCATTTGTGGAAAAATTCATTGCAGGGGTAAAATAGTAATTTTAAAATTTTTTAAAATCATAATTTTATAGTGGAAATTATTAATTAATCTAATTAATTAACATGAATGTACCCTATACTAGGATTTAAATATGATATATAGCATGCATTCATTTAAATTTGAAATTTAAATTCGAACAGTAAATACTTTACTGTAATGTGTTCAAAACACAATACCTTTGTGCGGGTAGTAGATCACCATAATCTGATCACCGTCGGAAGAGTCTGATCATCGTGATGCAGCCACACAGTATGTCTGACCTCTGTAGATCATCCACACGAAGCTTCCGGTCTGATCGACTCCTCACGAGTGCTAGCTCGTTGTAGATCCCTTTTGACGGTCGATGCTGATCGAACTCTTTTGATCGATGTTTGTCGATTCTTCAGATACTTCAGATTGTCAATAGACATGCTTGAGAGGATGTTAAAGATCTTTTTGAGATTTTGTGGGCTCACGACACTCGTAGCTCACTTTCTCACTTTTCGAACCCCCGACTAAAACTCTAGGGAACTCATCGAAAACCTTGCACCCACTTTTCTTTCTTTTCTTTCTTTTTCTCTTGGAAGGATATGGACTTCCTTCTCATGCACAAGACTTCTCATGCCCCAAAATTTTTCTCCAAAAATCTTCTTCTTACATGCCCCACTCTTCTCCTCCTTTTATAACAACATCAAACATCATATCCAAAAGAAAGGATAAAGATGAGTAATTGCACATTTGAATTCATATCAAATTTTGAATTCAAATGGACACCAACTCATCCCTTATCCACTAAAGGCATGAGGTGTGACTTAAATTGTGCATAGAGTAATTTCATGAGAAACTTTTTCTCGTGTAATAAATGGAGCGTAAAAAAAGGGATAAGGTGCAAAGATTGATTGCCCATTCAAATTCAAACTTTATTTTGAATTTGAATGGCTAACCAATCATCCTTATCCATTCATTTGGCACATTAAAGTGGAAAGTGGAGAAAGGCTTGGCGTGAGAAAAAAATTCATGAGAAGTTCCTTCTCATGAATTCAAATGGGTGCAATAGAAGTGAGGTGGTGCATGGAGATTGGGTCAAGGTGGTTTAATTATTTAAACCAACCTAATTGAACCAAATAAGTTAGGTCCAATTAGAATAATTTAAACTCAACTTAATTAGGCATAATTAGGCTCAATAAAATCTTAATCAAATCAGGAATTGACTAAGCCCAATCCCTGATCAAATCAGGGACCAAACCATCTTGACGATTAGGTCAACTCTTAACCTAATCAGATCAAACCCAACTAAATCTAATTCAATTGGACTTGATCCAAAAATAATTACTCAATCAAATTGAGTTAATTAGTGATCAAATCACTAATTAAACCTCTCATAAATATTGAGTCCAAATCGATGGGTAATCGGGCATCAGAATTTATCGATATGTAACCCTGATCGAAAAGTCCCAACCCGTGGGACTCTTGATCCCGGTATCCATAATGTGTGGAACTCATGATCAGAGAATCCTGATTCTCGATCACTGAGTCCCAAACATGTAGGATTCTACACCAGCCATCAGATCAGATAGGAACCTTTAATGTGTGTGACCCCACAGGTTCGAACCTAAGCCAGTAGCACAGGAACCAATTTCTGTACTAATCGAAGTGACCATCTAGCAGTGGTACCCGACATCCGGATAGGTCGAATAGTCGTAATCACAACACTCAGAACCTACATGAATATGGTTACTGTATAATTCATCCTTTTGACCCCTATGTTTAGGATGACTCAGGGTTAAATTATCAACCCTGATCAGATCATCCAAATCATGCTCAACTCAAACAGTCCTGTGACTCCTCACAAGGACTACCCTGGTCAAGGTTTTGCTAAATTGAAACATGACTGTACACAACTCCTAAACTGGAGTGGTCAATCTCATCTTGACACACGCACCGACAAGTCAAGTACTTGACTACACCCAGCAGCCTTCCGTCACTGAATTAAAAATTCAGGTAGTCCAGTGCCTAAGTACAGTGAGTTGCTTGCAAGTCACCGTGGCGGTCTCAGCTCGGAGGGATATTTATACCCATATTCCATCGGAACAAATCTTGACAACAGAAATAGCTCCGGAGTCGGTCACGTTCAGTGCAGATGTACCCTTACATCTCACCTGTATGCCATACCAGTGTCTCCACACTCATTACTTAAGAGGACAACCAACCTATATGGCACACAACGACCTATGCTTGATAAACATTGTCATCCTTGGTAACAACGTATCATTTGATCGCGAACAGATTTAAGGACTAAACGACAAATCCTCTTTTGTCGAGTCTAAATAGTCCTAAGGACTTCACCACAACTTAGGAGTTCATTAGAAGATAAAATATTTTATGATGAAAAATGCTAAAATAATTTTTATTAATTCATAATTCTTGTACATATACAGAAATGAGCACAACCGTCAACAGGCTGATGATTGGCTTTGGGACACTATTCCCAACACAGGCTCTTTCCGGGGTTGATTGTTTTCAGCTAGTTACAGTGGCTCAGTTGCACCGAAAAGATGCAACCATGTCCATTAGGCATTGGATGCTATAAATTAGAGGATGGGTTGGGCTCAATATTTTGGATATGGTGAGGGATCCAATCAGAAATCTAGTTCGTGCAAATGGTGGGTCTGACTTAACTAAAGATTGGAGCAATATTCCAGACACGATGAGCTTCATGAATTAGAGAATAAGTTTACGGTGCACCATGATTAGAGAATCATTGGACAAGAGTTGTCCACTCATCGGTTGACCCATCATCAATAACTGTTAGGTGAGGTGGTAAGCCAGTCGGTGAGACCGCACCACCCACTAGAAATCACTGATCACAGAGATTTTTACATCTGTACCAAGGGAGTGTATGGATCTGAAAAAATAGTGGGAGATTAATTTGTTTAAAAATGAAACCCCTAAACAAATTGGTTAAGTTTGATTATAAAATCTAATTAAAAATTTTTGACTCTCTACAGGAAACATGTCTGCCTCAAACCCCCTGACTAAAATACTAGACACCCACAGATTGACTAGATCCAATTTTAAGGACTGGTTGAGGAACTACAAAATTATTCTAGATTTCAAAAAATTGACTCATGTCTTGGACCAGGACCCACTTGCCATGCCAGCACGTCTGACTGCTGAACAGAGAGCATCTCTGGAAAAGTGGATGGATGATGATAACAAAGCAAGGTACTACATGTTGGGTGCAATGTCTGATGACTTGCAGCACCAGTATGAGAATATTTTGACTACCCGCCAAATGTTGGCTCACCTACAAGAGTTGTTTGGTGAACAGAGTCGCGCGATCAAGTATCAAGTCTGTCAAAGACTTTTTAAGGTTAAAATGCGTGATGGACAATCAGTCCAAGATCATTGTTTGACAATGATCAAGGATCTTGAGGAGCTTGAGAAGCTCGGTATCATCTTAGATAAAGATTTTCAAATTGATATGATCCTTCAGTCCTTGTCCAATGCATATGGTCAGTTCATCATGAACTTCTATATGCATAAGCTGCAGTGTACCTTGGCCGAGTTAATGAACATGCTGGTTACAGCTAAGCTTTCTATGAAGGGTTCAAAAGGCTCAGTTCTTACTGTGGAGCGGACTTCTTCCAAGAGAAAGTCTTTTGGAAAGAAAAAGAAGCCTGCAAAGAAGTAGAAGGTGGATGGCAAGAAGAAGAAGACAGAACCGAAGAAGAAGGCTGCTGATAAGAAAAAATATTTTCACTGTCAATCAGACAGCCATTGGAAGCGGAACTGTCCTCAGTACCTAGCCACCCTAAAGAACAAGAAGGATGGTCCTTCTGGAGGTATGCTCATTTTAGAATCTAATCTTACGATTTCTTCTGCATCCAGTTGGGTGCTTGACTCTGGTTCTAATACTCATTTGTGCACTTCTATGCAGGGTCTTGAGGAGAGCAGGAGGCTGAGGGATGGGGAGATGATCCTACATGATGAAAATGGAGCAAGAGTTGCTACTGTGGTCGTGGGAACCTACCCTCTGTGATTACTGTTAGGATTAGATTTATTTCTTAGAGACTGTTATTATGTGCCTGCAGCAAGCAGGAATTTAATTTCTGTTTCATGTTTAGCACAAGAAGGCTATGTGATTAGCTTTCATAAGAACCATTATAACATATTTTATAAAATAATAAAGTTGCAGATGGTTTTCTTATTAACAGTCTCTATCAGCTACATATTGATGTATCTGTATTTAATATCAAGCAAAATATGAATGCCATAGGAATTAAAAGGCCTAGAGATAGTCTAAATGATAGGTATCTATGGCACCTAAGGCTAGGTCATATAGCGGAAGACAGGGTTAACAAATTGGAGAAATCTAGACTATTGAGTCCGTTGACTTTCGCGTCATATCCAGTTTGTGAATCATACCTTCAAGGCAAAATGACCAAGCTTCCTTTTATGGGACATAGAGAAAAGGCCACATACCTACTTGCCCTAGTACATATGGATGTGTGCGGCCCATTTGATGTGCCGGCTAGAAGCAACTATGTCTACTTCATTACCTTTATCGATGATATGTCTAGGTACAGGTATGTGTTTCTAATGAAACACAAGTCTGAAGCCTTTGAAAGGTTCAAAAAATTCAGACATGAGGTAGAAAAATAAATAGGAAAGCCCATTAAGGTTCTTCGATCAGATCGAGAAGGTGAATACCTTAGTCGGGAGTTCTTAGACTATCTTAAGGATAATGGTATAGTCTCTCAATGGACTCCATCTGGAACGCCTCAACTCAACGGGGTTTCAGAACGGAGAAATCGAACCCTATTAGATATGGTCCATTCCATGATGAGCTTCACAGACCTCCCTGAATTTTTTTGGGGACATTGTCTCATGACAGTAATTTATATATTGAATAGGGTTCCCTCTAAAACCGTTCCTACCATACCATATGAGATATGGCATGGTAAGAAGCCAAGTCTGAATCATCTCAGAATTTGAGGTTGTCCAGCTCATGTCAAGAGACAGCAGGCGGATAAGTTAGAGTTCAGATCTTTTAGAGCTCGATTCATAGGATATCCTAAAGAGTCATTAGGATACTATTTCTATATTCCGAAAGACCATAATGTGATTGTGAGTCAAAATGCTATTTTTCTTAAAAAATAGTTTATTCAAGATGGTGGCATCAAAAGAATAATTAAGCTCAAGGAGAATGTCCCCAAAGAGCAACGAGCTAAAGAACCTGAGGAACCAATTCAATTAGAACCAGTCCTAACACAACCTCTTCTACCTCGTAGATCAACTAGAAGTTTTCGTCCTCCTGAAAGATACTTAGGTACCATACAAGAGAATATAGAGAAAATGTTCCTCACAGAAAATAAAGCTCATGGTGATGATCTCAAGACCTATGACGAGGCGATATCGGATATCAACTCCAAAAAATGGTTAGAGGCAATGAGATCAAAAATTGACTCGATGTACTCAAACCAAGTCTGGAACTTGATAGATCCACCTGAAGGTATTGTACCTATTGGGTGTAAATGGATCTTCAAGAGAAAGATAGGTGCATATGGAAATGTGGAGACATTCAAAGCTAGGCTCGTAGCAAAATATTATAGTCAGCATGAAGGCATTGACTATCAGGATACCTTCTCGCCTGTAGCCATGCTAAAATCCATCCGCACATTGCTTGCTGTTGCAGCCTATTTTGATTATGAAATATGACAGATCGACATGAAAATGACATTCTTAAATGAATATCTTGAGGAAGATATCTATATGGAACAGCCACTTGGTTTCACATCCAGTGATGATGATCACAAGGTCTGCAAGCTGCAAAGATCCATTTATGGACTTAAGCAAGCATCTCAGAGCTGGAATACTCGTTTCAATGATGTGATCAAAATATTTGGTTTCATCAAGAATGAGGAGGAACCATGTGTGTTCAAAAAGATCAGTGGGAGTACAGTTGACTTCCTCATATTGTACGTAGATGACATCCTCCTAATTGGGAATGACACTCCCATGTTGACCTCAGTCAAAGTATGGATGTCTAAGGAGTTCTCTATGAAAGATCTAGGAGAGGCATCCTTTATACTGGGTATTAAGGTCTATAGAGATAGACCAAATAGGATGCTGGGACTTTCACAGAAGATGTACATAAAGGAGGTGCTAAAAAGGTTTAGCATGAAAAATTCTAAAAGAGATTTAGTACCTTTTAGACATGGCATTCATCTCTCCAAAAAGATGTGCCCTAGCACACCTGAGAAGATTGAACGCATGAGCAAAATCCCTTATGCTTCGGCAATAGGGAGCCTCATGTATGCCATGCTATGTACACGACCTGATATAGTCCATACTGTGAGTGTCACAAGCAGATATCAGTCGAATCCAAACGACGAGCACTGGACTTCTGTGAAATATATCCTTAAGTACTTGAGAAGGACTAAGGATATGTTTCTAGTCTCTGGGAATGGAGAACTCCAAATTTAGGGATATACAGACTCAGACTTTATGTCTGATATAGATGATAGAAAGTCGACATCTGAAAGTCTGTTTATTTGCAATGGTGGTGTAGTTGCTGGAAGAGTTCCAAGCAGACGGTGATTGCTGATTCCACCATGGAGGCAAAGTACATTGCTGCATCGAAAGCTGTGAAGGAGGCATTCTGGTACAAGAAGTTTGCCGCAGAGCTCGGAGTGATGTCATCGGATGCCATCCCTCTTTACTGTGATAATAATGGCGCCATAGCCCTAGTAAAGGAGCCAAGGTCTCACCAGAAGTCCAAACACATCGAGCGGTGATTTTATTTGATCCGTGATTACCTTGAAAAGGATTATGTCGAGGTCAAGAGAGTCGACTCCACAGACAATGTGGCAGACCCACTAACAAAGTCATTAGGCCAGCAGAAAATCGAAGCCCACTTTGAGAAGATGGAACTTAGATATGTAGCCAATTAGCATTAGGTCAAGTGAGAGTTTGTTAGATATGTGCCCTAGATGCCAAATTGGCTGACACATTCCTGTACAAATCTAAGGGCAAATTTATAATTTTAACTATAAATTAATAAATAGGTTATTCTTCTATCACATTGTGTACATTGTGTCTGTGATACATCCTTTGAGTTAGTAAAAATGTCAATTCATATTTTTAAGAGTTAAAAATTTAAGGCATGAATTTACATAACTAACTCATAAACAGCTCCTGACCATAGGATCATCACGAGGATGGTGATCGATCTGAAAGGTTGGTGTACGATCATTTTTTTAAGATAGATGTATCTTGAGTCTACAGTGTGGAGACACCAGAGCGAGAGTACAGGTATTCATTGAGAACGAGAGTACTGAGCATGACCATATCGAGTAGTCATAAGGAAGTCTACCTTCTCGTCGATGACTAGCTCGATGCTGCAGTTGTGTGTCTAGTTTTTTGACCTGAGGTGCATCGACAATTCACCTTGAGTATATTATTGTTTGACTACACCATAACTCAGTCTCCTAGCCATTCGAAACCCTGAGGTGTATGTTGGCTGTAGCATATTCATTATAGGAACTAGGTCGCACCAAGATGGGATCTATCAACCTCGATAGATGAGAGGAGTAGTCCTATGATGATCGAAAGATCGAGTCCTTAAGCCCATGGCCATGGTAAAGTAAAATAATAGAAAAAAAGTTTTTCATTGGAGTTTCATATCAGACTCAGATCGATCGATTGATTCATATGACTGATGTTGGATTTGACGAGTTCACCTTAATCCTAATTCAGTTGGGACTCATGATAGAGGAACTCAATCACACAGGTAGCTGCACCGAGAGGTTCGTCTTCAATTCTGATGGGTTGCCATCATATACTGTTAGGTGTCACTAGTAGATTTTGGGAGCAATTAGAATGATCTTGATGATCGATCATTCTAATTATCTGAATCAGAAGAGTTCTGGTCCATCGAAAGGAGTTTCGATGATGTCGATGATGAGATCACGACATGTCTCATTACCATATGAAATTGAACCTAACTAAATCACACAAAGAAGGATTAGGATCTGGATGTCATCAATTGGGCTAGCCCAATTGATTTGGATTAGATCCAATTAGGTTCAAGAAAATCGTGCTAGCACTCGATTGAGCCTAACTTTCTCCTCATATAATCTTTTTCATCTCGACTGAGCCAAATATGATTTGACTCACCCAGAGAATCTTGAAAAAGTTTTTCTCAGTCTAAATAAAGCTTGTCCAGCTCAGAAAAGATTTATCTTAATTCATGAGATGAATTTAAGACAACACCTGCTAATTCCTGACATCAGCCATTTTCATTTTAGGACATCTGGCAAATGTTGACATATGGGTCTTAAACTGAAGGTCACTTGGCAAGAGCTCATTGAAGGATTATTGTGGAGTGTCCACATACCAAAACCATATTTAATTGGGTGCCATAATCAGATTATGGTGTGAGCCCAATTGGATTAAAGTGGGCACCCCAAATGGATAAGGATGAAGAGTCCTGATTAATATGGACTCTTTGGCGCCAACCCTTGCTTGTGCTTATCCAAAGTTGGCACCAATATAGGAGAGAGGGTGGAGTTCTTATCTAATGAGATCAGATGACATCACTCCACCAATCAGAATTTTTTCAAAATTAATTAGAATTTTTTGATTGGTCGAATAATGTGGCACTGTGCAGCGCAGCAGGGTCTATATAAACCCTACCTGTGCCTCGGGTTTTAAGTTTTTGTGAAAAACCATCAAAGATACCACCCCCTCCCTTCTTCTCCACATCCTCCCTACTCTCCTATCTCCCCTCTTCACATCCAAGGAGTTGGACGTTCATCTGGTGCAAGGAAAAGGCGTGGTGATGCCTGGAACAGGAAGGCTGCAGGACATCTTCGACAGGCTGCTGCTCCAACTTCAGAAGGAGTTCTAAAGCACTTCCAAATCAGATAGAGATCTGATTTTTGGAGCATAGATTCATGAGGAGAAGACATTCTAGGTCCTACCTAAGTGGATATCGGTAGAGGTCAGGCGCTTGCGTGGCTACATTAGAACCTTGGGCTGTGTTGAGATCATCTACAGGGTAATCAGATTACCCTTGAGGTATGTCTATACTTCTCATACTTTTAGATTTAATTTTAGATTTAAAATATTAGATAATAAAATTAGATCTAATAGACATTAGATCTGAAATAGTGTAGGATAAAATTTTTAAATTATTCTGTCCCAGATTTGATGAAATCTGGAAGATCCTACAAAGGAGAAAGATAGTTTTTCCTTCACGCCCAACCTCTTGGACGTGAAGAGGGGAGGGAAAGGAGCAGAGAGGGCATGGAGAAGTGGAGAGGATTTAGGCTTTTGCTGGTTATTGAGCAGAGTCTCTCAACCCTAGGTGCAGATAGGGTTTAAATAGACCCTGCTGTGCCATGCAGTGCCACATCATTCGACCAATCAAAAAATTTTAATTAATTCTAAAAAAATTCTGATTGATAGAGTGATATCATCTGATCATATCAGATAAGAATCCCCACAATCTCTCCTACAATTGGTGCCAACACTGGATAAGCACCGTGAGATTGGCACCCCACAGTCCAAGTTGATCAAGGGATCAGAGTCCTCATCTCGTGGGACTCTATCCTTATCCACTTGGGGCGCACGCCCAAACTGAATATGGAACCCACTTTGAGGTCCAATTTAGCATGTGGACACTCCATAAAAAAACTCCAATGACCTCTTGCCAAGTGGCCTTCAGTCCAAGGTCCATGGGTCAATGTTTGACCAATGTCCTATAATGAAAATGACAGGTGATAGGAATTTGCAGGTGTTGTCTTAAATTCATCTCATGAATTAAGACAAATTTTTTCTGAGCTGGACTGGCTCCAGTCAGACTGTAAGAAATCTTCTCAAGATTTTCTGGATGAGTCAAATCACATTTGGCTCAGTCGAGATAGAAAAGATTACACGAGGAGAAAGTTAGGCTCAATTGTGTGCTAGCATGATTTTCTTGAACCTAATTGGATCTAATCCAAATCAATCGAACTGGGCTAGCTCAATTGATGACATCCAGACCCTAACTCTTGTTTGTGTGATCCAGTTAGGTTCATTTCTGTATGGTAATGAGATATGTCGTGATCTCATCATCAACATCATCGAAACTCCTTTCAATGGACCAGAACTCTTCTGATTCAGACAATTAGAATGATCGATCATCAAGATCATCTAATTGCTCCCAAAATCTACCAGTGACACCTAGCAGTATATGATGGCAATCCATCAGAAATGAAGATGAACCTCTCGGTGTAGCTACCTGTGTGATTGAGTTCTTCTATCATGAGTCCCGACTGAATTAGGATTAAGGTGAACTCGTCAAACCCAACATCAGTCATATGAATCAATCAATCGATCCGAATTTGATGTGAAACTCCAATGGAAAACTCTTTTCCATTATTTCACTCTACCATGGCCATGGGCTTAAGGACTCAATCTTTCGATCATCATAGGACTACTCCTCTTATCTACCGAGGTTGATAGATCCCATCTTGGTGCAATCTGGTTCCTACAATGAATATGCTACAGCCAACATACACCTCAGGGTTTCGAATGGCTAGGAGACTGAGTTATGGTGTAGTCAAATTATAATACATTCAAGGTGAACTATCGATGAACTAGACACACAGCTGCAGCATCGAGCTAGTCATCGACGAGAAGGTAGATTTCCTTATGACTGCTCGAGGTGGTCACGCTCAGTACTCTCATTCTCAATGAATTCCTATACTCTCGCTCTAGTGTCTCTACACCATAGACTCAAGATACATCTACCCTAAGAAAGCAATCATACACCAATCTTCCGGATCGATCACCATCCTCGTGATGATCCTATGGTCAGGAGCTGTTTATAAGTTAGTTATGTAAATTCATGCCTTAAATTTTCAACTCATGAAAATATGAATTAACATTCTTACTAACTCAAAGGATGTATCACAGATATAATGTACACAATGTGATAGCAGAAAAACTTTTTTATTCATTTATAGTTAAAATTATAAATTTATCCTTACATTTGTACAGAAATGTGTCAGTCAATCTGGCATCTAGGGCACATATCTAACAAACTCCCATTTGATCTAATGCCAATTGGCTACATATCTAAATCCTATCTTCTCAAGGTAGGCTTCGATCTTCTGCTGGCCTAATGACTTTATCAGTGGGTCTACCACATTGTCTGTGGAGTTTGTGGGGAAAATTTAAAGCAGGGATAAAATGATAATTTTAAATTTTTTTTAAAATCATTATTTTATAGTGAAAATTATTAATTAATCTAATTAATTAATAAAAATTTATCCTACACTAGGATCTAAATATGATATATAGCATGCATGCATTTAAATTTGAAATTCAAATTTGAACAGTAAACACTTTACTATAATGTGTTCAGAACACAATACCTTTGTGTGGGTAGTAGATCACCGCAATCTGATCACCGTCGAGAGAGTCTAATCATCACAATGCAGCCACACAGTATGTCTGGCCTCTGTAGATCGTTCACACAAAGCTCCCGATCTGATCGACTCCTCACGAGTGCTAGCTCGTTGTAGAGCCCTTTCGACGGCTGATGCTGATCGAACTTCTTCGATCGATGTCTACCGATTCTTTGGATGCTCTAGATCATCAGCAGACATGTTTGAGAGGATGTTAAAGATCTCTCTAAAATTTGGTGGGCTCACGACACTCGTAGCTCACCTTCTCACTTCCCGAACTCCAGGCTGAAACCCTAAAGAACTCACTGAAACCCTGCGCATACTTTTTCTTTCTTTTCTTTCTTTTTCTCTCGGAAGGATATAGACCTTCACCTTGCACACAAAGATTCCTCATACCCAGATTTTCTCTCCAAAATTTTTCTTTTACATGCCCCACTCTTCTCCTCCTTTTAAAACAATGTCAAACGTCTTATCCACATGAGAGGATAAAGATGAGTAATTGCACATTTGAATTCAAATCAAATTTTGAATTCAAATGGAAGCCAATTTATCCCTATCCACTAGGGTGTGAGAAGAGGAGGGCATGGCTTAATTTGTGTGTGAGTGATTTCATGAGAAATATTTTCTCATGTAATAAATGGGGCACTAAAAGAGGATAAGGTCAAGGCTCTAAGATTGGTTGCTCATTCAAATTCAAACTTTGTTTTGAATTTGAATGGCCAACCAATCATCCTTATCCACTCATTTGACGCATTAAAGTAGGGCGTGAGGAGGGCTTTGCATGAGGAAAAATTCATGAGAACTTTCTTCTCGTGAATTCAAATGGGTGCAGTGGAAGTGAGGTGGCGTAGAGAGAATGGGTCAAGGTGGTTTCATTATTTAAACCAACCTAATTGAACCAAATAAGTTAGGCCCAATAAGACTAATTTAAATCCAACTTAATTAAGCTTAATTAGGCTCAATAAAATCCTAATCAAATCAAAAATTGATTAAGCCCAACCCCTGATCAAATCAGGGACCAAACCATCTCGACGATTAGGTCAACTCTTAACCTAATCGGGTCAAACCCAACTGAATCCAATTCAATTGGACTTGATCCAAAAATAATTACTCAATCAAATTGAGTTAATTAATGATCAAATCACTAATTAAACCTCTCATAAATATTGAGTCCAAATCCAATGGGTAATCGGACATCAGAATTCATTGATATGTAACCCTGATCGAAGAGTCCCAAACCAGTGAGACTCTTGACCCCGGTACCCAAAATATGTGGGACTCATGATCAGAGAATCCTGATTCTCGATCACAGAATTTCAGACACATAGGACTCATAGTCCATGAGCAATAGGACTCTTCATCAGCCATCAGATCAGATAGGAACCTCTAATATGTGTGACCCCGCAGGTTCGAACCTAAGCCGGTAGCACAGAAACTAATTTCTGTACTAATCGAAGTGACCATCTAGTAATGGTACCCGATGACTGGATAGGTCGAATAGTCATAATCGTAATACTCAGAACCTACGTGAATATGGTTACTGTATAATTCATCCTTTTGACCTCTGTGTTTAGGATGACTCATGGTTAAACTGTCAACCCTGATTAGATCATCCGAATCGTGCTCAACTCAAACAGTCCTGTGACTCCTCACAAAGACTACCCTGGCCAAGGTTTTGTTAAATTAAAACATGACTATATATAGCTCCTAAACTGGAGTGGTCAATCCCATCTTGACATACGCACTGACAAGTCAAGAACTTGACTACACCCAGCAGCCTTCCGTCACTGAATTAGAAATTCAGGTAGTCCAGTGCCTAAGTGCAGTGAGTTGCTTGCAAGTCACCATGGTGGTCTCAGGTCGGAGGGACATTTATACCCATATTCCATCGGAGCAAATTTTGACAGCAGAAATAACTCCAGAGTCAGTCACGTTCAGTGCAGATGTACCCTTACATCTCATCTGTATGCCATACCAGTGTCTCCACACTCATTGGTTAAGAGGACAACCAACCTATATGGCACACAATGACCTGTACTTGATAAATATTGTCATCCTTGATAACAACGTATCATTTGGTCGCAAACAGATTTAAGGACTAAACGACAAATCCTCCTTTGTCGAGTCTAAATAGTCCTAAGGACTTCACCACAACATAGGAGTTCACTAGAAGATGAAATATTTTGTGATGAAAAATATCAAAATAATTTTTATTAATTCATAATTCATGTACATATACAAAAATGAGCACAACCGTCAACAGGCTGACGATTGACTTTGGGACACTATTCCCAACAATCTCCCACTTGGTCTAAAGCCAATCGGTGCAGTATCTAATACCCATCTTCGACTTGTAGTCATCGAACTCCTTCACCGCAATGGCTTTAGTGAATGGGTCGGCCAGATTATCCTTTCCGTCGATCTTCAGAAGGTCGATGTCACCTCGATCCATAATTTTCCGAATAAGATGGTAGCGGCGCAGAATATGCTTCGTCCGCTGGTATGCCTTGGGTTCCTTCGCCTGAGCAATGGCTCCAGAGCTGTCACAGTAAAGCAAAACTGGACCAACAAGGGAGGGTGCTACTCCGAGCTCGGTGATGAATTTTCTCAGTCACACCACTTCTTTGGCAGCATCAAATGCAGCGACATACTCTGCCTCGCAAACTGAATCAGCCACTATGTGTTGCTTGGAACTCTTCCAACAGATAGTCCCACCATTAAGGGTAAAAATAAATCCCGACACACTTTTGTTGTCATTGTGATCAGACTGAAAACTAAAGTCTGTAAACCCTATAAGTCTCAAGTCTGATTCACCATAAACAAGCCACTGGTCCTTAGTATTTCTTACATACTTCAGGATGGTTTTAACAACCTTCCAGTGATTCTCCCCTGGATCAGATTGGTATCTACTCACTACCCCTAGTGAGTATGCCACATCTGGTCGTGTACATGTCATGGCGTACATGATAGATCCCACTGTCGAAGCATATGGAATCCTACCCATACGCTCTCTCTCTTGAGGTGTTGTCGGACAATCCCTCTTCGAGAGAAAAATTTCATGGCCTGTCGGTAGATAGCTTTTCTTGAAATTTTCCATGCTGAATCTCTTCAGCATAGTATCATGTACGTAGACTGGGATAAACCAAGCAACCTTTTAGATCTATCCCTATAGATCCTCATCCCTAGGATGTAGGAAGCTTCTCCCAAATCCTTCATGGAAAAATGTGATGACAGTCAAATCTTTATTCCCTGTAATGCAGGGACATCATTCTCGATTAAGAGAATATCATCCACATACAATACAAGAAATACTACTACTGGATCATTAGCCCACTTATAAATGCAGGACTCTTCTCCATTCTTAACGAAGCCATACGTCTTGATCGTCCTATCAAAACGTATGTTCCAACTCTAAGATGCCTGCTTAAGTCCATAAATGGACCTCTGTAGTCTGCACACCTTAGACTCATCAGTGGATGTGAATCTTTCAGGTTGTATCATATACACCTCTTCATTCAGCTCTCCATTTAGAAAAGCTGTCTTCACATCCATCTACCAGATTTCATAGTCCAGATAGGCAGCTATCAGAAGCATAATCCGAATGGATTTGAGCATTGCCACAAGAGAAAATGACTCATCATAGTCTATACCATAACGTTGATGATATCCCTTAGCAACCAGACGGGCTTTATAGGTTTTCACCTTTTCGTCTGCGCCCCTCTTCCTCTTGAAGACCCACTTACACCCTATGGGTTTTACTCCTTCGGGTGGGTCAACCAATGTCCACACATAATTGACCTTCATGGACTCCATTTCGGATTTCATGGCCTCTAGGCATTTCTCAGACTCGGGTCTCTGCATTGCATCCATGTAGGTGATCGGATCCTTATCATTTTCATCAAGTTTGATAGGATCATCATCCCGGACCAAGAAACCATAGTATCTGTCCTGTTGACGTGGTACTCTACCAGATCGCCTTAAGGGTGCTTGAACAATGGGCTTCGAATCTGATCTAATCAAATCTGATTCAGGTTCAGCAACTTATGTCGATTTTTCCACCTGTCGAACTTCATCAGTTCGACCTTAGAGGCAACAGTCCCTTCACCAAGAAACTCTTTTTTCAAAATGATTGCCTTAAGGCTGACAAACACCTTTTGCTCATCAGCCAAGTAGAAATAATACCCTTTGGTCTCTTTTGGGTATCCTATAAAATTATACTTGTCAGACCTAGGTCCTAGCTTGTCTGTAATTAAACGTTTAACATAAGTCGGACACCCCCAAACCCTAAGGTGCGAGAGTACTGGCTTACGTCCTATCCATATCTCATATGGCATTTTGGTTACAGACTTACTCGGAACTCTATTTAGAAGGTAACAAGCCGATTCGAGTGCATATCTTTAGAGAGAGATTGGTAGACCAGCAAACCCCATCATGGATCGAACCATGTCCAACAAGGTCCGATTCCTCTATTCAGATACTCAATTATGCTGTGGTGTTCCAGGAGGAGTCCATTGAGAGAGAATCCCATTCTCCTCAAGATATGTCAGAAACTCATTGGAAAGATATTCACCTCCTCGATCAGATCGAAGAGTTTTAATATACTTTTCAGTTTGTTTTTCTACCTCATTTCGAAATAGTTTGAACATTTCAAACGACTCCGACTTATGCTTCATTAAATAGACATACCCATACCTCGATAGGTCGTCTGTGAAGATTATGAAGTAGAAATATCCACCTCTTGCACTTATGCTCATGGGTCCACATATATCAGAATGTACTAGACCCAAGAGTTCACTGGCTCGCTCACCTTTTCCAGTAAAAGGTGACTTGGTCATTTTACCAAGAAGACAGGACTCACAGGTTGGAAGTGATTCACAATCACCTACTTCAAGAATTTCTTCTTGAGCCAACCTGTTTATCCTGTTCTTATTGATATGACCTAGCCTACAGTGCCAAAGGTAGACTTCTGACACATTATCTATTCTAGGGCATTTACCGAAGGTTTGAACCACATTAATAGGTTGTGATAGAAAGTAAATTCCATTATAAAGTTGTCCAGTAAACATTGTAACACCATTCAAAATGATATTACAAATATTTCTTTTTATTAAAAATTGATAACCGTTCATTTTCAAAAGGGTTATAGAAATAATATTTAATAAAAAGCTTGGACAATAGTGACATTCACTCAGAATTATATTTCGAGAACTGATTACAAGGTTCATGATTCCTAATGCTAGAACTGGAACTTTGCTTCCATCTCCAACATTCAGGAATCTCTCACCTTCATCAAATCTCCTACTGACCTGCAGACCCTGCATCGAATTGGAAATATGATAAGGGCTTCCAGTATCCAATACCCAGGCAGTAGTATCACAAATGAAAAAATTGCCAGGTGTTATCATATAAGTACCTTGCTTCTTCTTTGGCCTGTTCGGATCCAGTGAGGCAATGTATAGAGGACAGTTTCTCTTCCAATGCCCCTGCTTCTTGCAAAAGAAGCACTCCGTCTGGCTCTGGTCGGGCTTGCGCTTCTTGGTCTGACCCTGTGCAGACGTCCCAACATGCAGCTGCACCTTCTTATTCTTCTTCTTCTTGTTCTTCTTCTCTTTCTTAAAGGGTCGACGATTAGAAGAAGATCCTCCCACAACATTCACCGACTCTTTATGGAGCTGGTGATCCTTTTCAAAGTTCTATAGCAACCCTAACAAGCCGTGGTAGTTCACTGCAGGCTTTGTCATTCAAAAATGAGTAAGGAAGGGAAGGAAGGACTTGGGCAGAGAATTAAGGATCGCATCCTTACCGAGCTGCTTGTGCAGGAGAAAATCCAGTTTACTTGGGCACTCAATCATTTCGATCATGTACAGTACATGATCAGTGACTGAGGCTCCATCCCTCATCCGAGCATTGAAAATGGCACAACTAGTTTTGTGCCTTTCAACATTGTCAGGCGTGCCAAAAGAGTCATTCAATATTTGAAGCATCTCCTGTGGCTGGACATTCTCGAACCTGCGACTGAACTCATCATTCATTGCCGCCAGCATTATGCACCAGATGTTGGTGCGGTCGTTGAGCCACTTCTGGTAAGTGTCTCGGACCGTCCCTCTAGCGTTCAAGGCTGGCTCCTCAGGTGCCGGATCCATTACTACATAAAGGATCCGCTCATGCTCAAGGATGATTTTTAATTTTCGATACCAGCTATCGAAATTAGGTCCCATGAGCTTGTCATTATCTAGTAATGACTGGAGCGACAGGGTAGTGGCCATAGCTGCATAAAGGAAAACCAGACCTATATTAGTACATAAATTATTAATACTAAAGACTTGGACTTTAGTCTAAAGTTTCTCCCAGTATTTTTATGAATTGGTAGCCTTAACCTCCAATTCGAGGAATTACTTTAATTCCTTAGTGGGTACTAGAATCCACGTAGACTACACACGAGCCCAACTTTGGTTGGTCAACCCATGTGCATCTATGGATAGGTTTATAACCAGTTGTTTCTCCAAACAATTTCTAGTAATTAATTTTGCCCCAGAACCTAATCAGTAGGCTTTGGCCTCCACTGAAAAAATCTGGTTAGGTCCAACCATTAACATGATTTGATTTGATGAATCGGACCAATAAATGATCAAGCCCAACTTTGATCGGCCAACCTAACCACCATCAGAAAGACTCAAACCAAATTATCATACTATGAATGATAATTCCATTAGTCAATAAGCACCAGGCCTTTGGGCCTCCAATGATTATTAAACTAATGGACTCATTATCACTCACTTAATGGGAGGCTATGACTTAGTTATCAATATAACTTAATCATTTTTAGGACCTAATAATTTTTTTAAAAAAAAAATTTATTAAAGAATAGATGAGAAGAAAATATCCAGCCAATTTCAATCCTCCCATTGACTTCACCAAGTCAGATTAAAAAAGATTTACTTAAAGCTGGCATTAGGAGCACCTAAATCAGTCAAACTGATTTACCTAATGACATGGGTGAGCCCTAATCACCAAGTGATCTAATCAAAACCTAATTCACCAGGTTGGCCAGGTAAGTGAGATCAGTGATGGGGATAAGCCATTAACTCGTCAGAGATCGAATCACTGCGAGTAGCTCCCACTTAAAAATCACTGGTCAAAATGTCAAACTTACCTTAGACACCAACCGATTCATTAGTTTTAATTTGATCAACTTAGTAAATAGAGTTCCACTGCATAGCCATGAATTAAGTCCATCTTGGTCTAGTTAAAGACATGGACCCATTCAACTACAACTATTGGAGTTGAGTCTAGAGTATCCTTGACCTAATCTAATTCAACTTTTGATTAGATTTGATCAATTACTCTAATTTAGTCCATTTCTTTAAGCTAATCTTAAGTCTAACCTAATTATGGACCTAATCCATCTAACCCATTGACCCACAAGTTTATGCAATTATCTTAGGTCTTAATTCACAATTCTAGACCTACTAGACAACACTTAATTCTTTTAATTAAGTATTTGGGCTGATGGGTCAGGGTTTGGCATTTCAAAAATAATTTTTAAATTTGAAAGGTTTTATTTTTTATTCATCAAATATGTTAACTTATTACACAAATATATCAGCATATTTCATAAATAGCAATCATATTGCTAATTACATAATAGAAAATAATTCAATCAAAATAAATTATGAATATTCTTTTCGCTGCTTCATCTGCATGGGATATAATCGTATCGATATTTCTGCCATAGGAGACCCCATCGAATGGAAAGAGAGGGCCTTTAAACCCTACTTTTCTCCTATAACCGGACGGCCATAGCAACTAACCCAATTCGATTACTTGCTACTTGGATCAAGTATATCTAAATATACCAATTTTAAAATTTAAATTTCAAATTTCAAATTTTAAATTTCAAATTTTAAATTTTAAATTTCATATTTCAAATAAATTTCAAATTTCAAATTTTTGAATTTTAAAATTTGAATTTTAAAATTTGAATTTCAAATTTGAAATTTCAATCAAGTTTCAAATTTCAAATTTTAAATTTTGAATTTCAAATTTTTAAATTTTGAATTTTGAATTTCAAATTTTAAAATTCAAATTTTAAATTTTAAATTTTGAATTTCAAATTTTTAAATTTTGAATTTCGAACAACTTTCAAAATTCAAATTTTAAATTTTAAATTTTAAATTTTAAATTTAAACTTTTAGATTACAACTTAATCTACGCATGCAAATATATATATCATATCTAAGAATCCACTCTGATACCATTTGTGGGGAAATTTCAATGCAGGGGTAAAATGGTAATTTTAATTTTTTTTCAAAATTATTATTTTATAGCAAAAATTATTAATTAATCTAATTAATTAATAAGAATTTATCCTACACTAGGATCTAAATATGATATATAGCATGCATGTATTTAAATTTGAAATTCGAATTTGAACAGTAAACACTTTACTATAATGTGTTCAGAGCACAATACCTTTGTGCGGGTAATAGATCGCCATAATTTGATCACCGTCGGAAGAGTCTGATCATCACGATATAGCCACATAGTGTATCTGGTCTCTATAGATCATCCATACGAAGCTCTCGGTCTGATCGACTCCTCACGAGTGCTAGCTCATTGTAGAGCCCCTTCGATGGCCGATGCTGATCGAACTCCTTTGATCGATGTCTGTCGATTCTTTGGATACTCTGGATCATCAAAAGATGTGCTTGAGAGGATGTTGAAGATCTTTCTAAAATTTGGTGGACTCACGACACTCGTAGCTCACCTTCTCACTTCCCGAACTCCAGGCTGAAACCCTGAAGAACTCATTGAAACCCTGCGCACACTTTTTCTTTCTTTTCTTTCTTTTTCTCTCGAAAGGATATAGACCTTCACCTTGCACACAAGGATTCTTCATGCTCAGATTTTCTCTCCAAAATTTTTCTTTTACACGGCCCACTCTTCTCCTCCTTTTAAAACAATGTCAAACGTCTTATCCACATGAGAGGATAAAGATGAGTAATTGCATATTTGAATTCAAATCAAATTTTAAATTTAAATGGAAACCAATTTATCCCTATCCACTAAGGGCATGAGCAGAGGATGGCGTGGCTTAATTTGTGCATGAGTGATTTCATGAGAATCATTTTCTCGTGTAATAAATGGGGCACTAAAAGAGGATAAGGTCAGGGCGCTAAGATTGGTTGCTCATTCAAATTCAAACTTTGTTTTGAATTTGAATGGCCAACCAATCATCCTTATCTACTCATTTGGTGCATTAAAGTAGGGTATGAGGAGGACTTTGCATGAGGAAAAATTTATGAGAACTTCCTTCTCGTGAATTCAAATGGGCGCAGTGGAAGTGAGGTGGCGCAGGGAGAATGGGTCAAGGTGGTTTCATTATTTAAACCAACCTAATTGAACCAAATAAGTTAGGCCCAATTAGACTAATTTAAACCCAACTTAATTAGGCTTAATTAGGCTCAATAAAATCTTAATCAAATCAAAAATTGATTAAGTCCAACCCCTGATCAAATCAGGGACCAAACCATCTCAACGATTAGGTCAACTCTTAACCTAATCGGGTCAAACCCAACTGAATCCAATTCAATTGGACTTCATCCAAAAATAATTACTCAATCAAATTGAGTTATTTAGTGATCAAATCACTAATTAAACCTTTCATAAATATTGAGTCCAAATTTGATGGGTAATCGGGCATCAGAATTCATCGATATGTAACCCTGATCGAAGAGTCCCAAACCAGTGGGACTCTTGACCCCGGTACCCAAAATGTATGGGACTCATGATCAGAGAATCTTGATTCTAGATCACAGAGTCTCAGACATGTAGGACTCATAGTCCACGAGTATTAGAACTCTTCATCAGCCATCAAATCAAATAGAAACCTCTAATGTGTGTGACCCCACAGGTTCGAACCTAAGTCGGTAGCACAGGAACCAATTCCTGTACTAATCGAAGTGACCATCTAGAAATGGTACCCAATGATCGGATAGGTCGAATAGTCACAATCGCAATACTCAGAACCTAAGTGAATATGGTTACTGTATAATTCATCCTTTTGACCTCTGTGTTTAGGATGACTCAGGATTAAAATGTCAACCCTGATTAGATCATCCGATTCGTGCTCAACTCAAACAGTCCTGTGACTCCTCACAAAGACTACCCTGGTCAAGATTTTGCTAAATTAAAACATGACTGTACATAGCTCCTAAACTGGAGTGGTCAATCCCATCTTGACACACGCACCGACAAGTCAAGTACTTGACTACACCTAGCAGCCTTCCGTCACTGAATTAAAAATTCAGGTAGTCCAGTACCTAAGTGCAGTGAGTTGCTTACAAGTCACCGTGACGGTCTCAGGTCGGAGAAACATTTATACCCATATTCCATCAGAGCAAATCTTGACAGCAGAAATAGCTCCGGAGTCGATCACGTTCAATGCAGATGTACCATTACATCTCACCTGTATGCCATACCAGTGTCTCCACACTCATTGGTTAAGAGGATAACTAACCTATACGGCACACAACGATCTATACTTGATAAATGTTGTCATCCTTGGTAATAACGTATCATTTGGTTGTGAACAGATTTAAGGATTAAACGACAAATCCTCCTTTGTCGAGTCTAAATAGTTCTAAGGACTTCACCACAACATAGGAGTTCATTAGAAGATGAAATATTTTGTGATGAAAAATACCAAAATAATTTTTATTAATTCATAATTCATGTACATATACAAAAATGAGTACAACCATCAACAGACTGACGATTGGCTTTGGGACATATTCCCAACAGAGTCAACTCTCTTAACCTCGACATAACTTTTTTTGAGGTAATCACGGATCAGATAGAATCACCGCTCGATATGCTTGGACATCTGGTGAGACCTTGGCCCCTTAGCTAGGGCTATGGTGCCATTATTGTCGCAGTAAAGAGGGATGGCATCTGATGACATCACTCCAAGCTCTGTGGCAAACTTCTTATACCAGAATACCTCCTTCGTAGCTTTCGATGCAGCAATATACTCTGCCTGCATGGTGAAATCTGCAATCACCATCTGCTTGAAACTCTTCCAACTAACTACACCACCATTATGAATGAATAGACTTCCAGATGTCGATTTTTGATCATCTATATCAGACATAAAGTCTGAGTCTGTAAATTTCTGAACCTGAAGTTCTCTATTCCTAAAGACTAGAAACATATCCTTAGTCCTTCTCAAGTACTTAAGGATACATTTCACAGAAGTCCAGTGCTCTTCGCCTGGATTCGACTGATATCTACTTGTGACACTCACAGCATGGGCTATATCAGGTCGTGTACATAGCATGGCATACATGAGGCTCCCTGTTGTCGAAGCATAAGGGATCTTGCTTATGCATTCAATCTCCTCAGGTGTGCTAGGGCACATCTTCTTAGAGAGATGAATGCCATGTCTAAAAGGTACTAAACCTCTTTTGGAGTTTTTCATGCTAAACCTTTTTAGCACCTCCTCTATGTACATCTTCTATGAAAGTCCCAGAATCCTATTTGGTCTATCTCTATAGACCTTAATATCCAGTATAAAGGATGCCTCTCTTAGATCTTTCATAGAGAACTCCTTAGACAATCATATTTTGACTGAGATCATCATGAAAATATCATTTCCAATTAGGAGGATGTCATCTACGTACAGTACAAGGAAGACAACTGTGCTCCCACTAACCTTCTTGAACATACATAGTTCCTCTTCATTCTTGATGAAACCAAACATTTTGATCACCATCATTGAAATGAGTATTCCAGCTCTGAGATACTTGCTTAAGTCCATAAATGGACCTTTGCAGCTTGCAGATCTTGTGATCATCATCGTTGGATGTGAAACCAAGCGGCTATTCCATATAGATATCTTCCTCAAGATATCCATTTAAGAATGCCGTTTTCACGTCCATCTGCCATATTTCATAATCGAAATAGGCTGCAACAGCAAGCAATGTGCGGATGGATTTTAGTATGGCTACGGGCAAAAAGATATCCTGATAGTCAATACTTTCACGCTGGCTATAATATTTCACTATGAGCCTAGCCTTGAATGTCTCCACATTTTTATCTGCACTTATCTTTCTCTTGAAGATCCATTTACACCTGTTAGTGCAGAATTTTGCCGAAGCCAGAGTTGCTGGAGTTGAGATGACCGCGATCACTGTCGGGACCTGCAAGGGAAGTCTAAACTGGAGTTGGAGGTGCTCCGGCAAGACCCTCCGATGCTCAAGTCAGTACTCTGCCTCAACAGAAATGGAGTGCTCGAGTGAAAATTTTAGCAGAGTTTTGGGATAGGGTTTAGAGCTTAGAGAAGAACGTATCTGGGGGTTCCTTTTTATAGATAGAGAGCGTAACCAATTGACAGCGACGTCTGTAACTGCCTGGTAGTGAGCCGTTCAGAGCCGTGCAGAGTTTGTTACGGAGAGTAGTGGCGTCAGGGGTCGTTTAGGGCCATGTGGAGTTTGTTACGGAAAGTGGAGTGGTGTCTGTTGTGGTGGAGCTACATGGAATCCGTTGCAGAGAGTGTGCTGGAGCTACGCAGAATCCATTGCAGAGAGTGAAGTAGGGTAGTGGCCATTGTCATGACTTGCCGGAGAGTTTGGATCTGCCAGCTGGAGCTTGATTGAGATGTCTGATGGAGCAGAATGGCTCTCTATCCCAATGATCTAGGAGAAGCTCAAATGTTTTCGAGGCTGCTGACGAGTCTACTGTTGTCGGATGTCTCAGGCGCTGATGCCACAGACGGGAGTCATCTGCTGTAGAAGTTCGGATGAAGGCTTTCCGTTGGTGAAGTCCAGTAGGAGTCCAATTGCTAGAGAAGTCCGTCTGGGATTCACCTGATGTGGAAGCTTGTCTGAAAATTATCCATCGGAGAAGTCTGGCTTCATGAAGAATCTGATGGAGGGTCGACCGATGGTGGACTTCGGATGGTGTTGGAGAGGTTTGGCAGACATCGAAGGCAATCGGTCGTTGTAGAAATCCAGCTGTCAGGGTTCGTCCGTCGTAGAAGCTCGTCCGATATCCATCTGCTATGGAAGTTTGGACGGAGTCTGGTTCTTGTAGAAGGCTGAAAGAAGACCGCTTATTATAGAAGCTCGGTCGAAGGTCAGTTGTCGTGGGAGCTCGGAGTAGCGACCTGGCTGGTGGGTCCTGTTCCATTGTAGAAGCTCGTCTGGGATCCAGCTACGAAGAAGCTCGGCTGAAGTCTACTTGTAATAGAAGTTTGGAAGAAATGTGTTTATAGTAGATGCTCGAATAAAATTTGCTTACAGTAGATATCTGGGGTAGACCGCCCCCTGTGGGAGTTCGGAGTAGACCGCTTGTAGTAGAAGTTTGGAGTAGATCACTCATAGTAGAAGTTCGGCTCTCGCAAGAGCTCGGTTGGAATCCTGAAGGCGGTTGACCACCGTAGAAACTTGGATGGAGTCTGATTACTGTAGCAATCTCGTTGTCGAAGAAGCTCGGATATCGACGAAGTCTGGGAGAAGTTCGGAGAATAGTTGATCACTGTAGAAGGTCGGCTGATAGTGAGGCCTAGAGAGCCTTTGGAGCGGCCCGATAGATGGATGGAGAAGCTCATTGTCGGAGAAGTCCGGAAGCTCGGACGATCGAGGGGGTTCAGAGAGACGCTACACAAGGTCGGAAGCTAGAAAAGCCCTGGAAGGGTTGGTCTTTTACAAACTTTGGCCGGGGGGTATTTTATACCCAACACCAGTCCCCCCACTTCCAAGTTCGGGTTTTGAATAAAGGAAGTACAGAGAAATTCTCATGATCGAAGTTGCCCCCCTCGATTTTTGCACTCGGTGGTTGTCAGATATTTTGGTGTTTGGCGTGCTGGTATCAGAGTCTTTTCAAATCAAAGCGATCCGAAAAGATTTTTTCAGAATTCTCATTGGGGCATGGCTCTAGGTATGGTGCAATAATGACTTTGTCAGCTGTCAGCCATTTTCAATAGCCAGTCATAGTGAGTGGGACATGCGGCAAGTGTAGGTCGGCCAGAGGAGATCCGCGATCATAACTACTCCAGGCCCTGTTGCCTATTTAAACACGTGCTCCTCCTTCAAGGGTTTCACTTTGCCTGAGAGAGTCCCTCAGTTTCCTCCTCTTCTCCGAGAGCTCCAGCCTCCTTTAGCATCCTTCTCGTTCTTAGGCATCCTTCGGGTCGACTTCCACCGTTCTTGCCATCTTCCTGCACTCCTCGGGCCAACCTAGGTTAATTCCGGAACTTCTTGCCATTTTTCTGTTCTTTCTTCTTTGTATTTCGTTCGTTTAGCTCCCTCGAGAGCTTGTTCACTGTTTTTCTCAATTTTTTTTCAGGATTTTTGTGGCTTCTATTTGATCCAAAATATCTTCCGATATCCCCTCTTCTAGCGGTTCTAGGAGCTCGTCAGCCCCAGTTTCTCAGAGTCCTTGTACCATAGACGGACCCGTAGTCGGGATTGAACCTCATCCGATCTTTGCACCGGACACCATCCCCAGCTCTTTGACTTCGGATGAACTCTCACTGATAAGGATTCAGCATGGAGTTCCTCCGGAGTACGAGCTGGAGCTTTCTGGGCCAACCGATCGGGCTAGCACCCCTCCTCTCGGCCACTTCTATCTGTATCAGGAGGCCTTCTAGGGACGTCGAGCCCCTCCACTTTTGCCCCAAAGGTCTGGAACCTCTAGCTTTGTATTTTCCCTTTGTGGTGATTTTTCTTCATTCTCTTGTACTTCAAAATTATTTAATCAATGAAATCAGATTCTTCTTCACAGAGGGCCCCCTCTTTTTTTTCTGTATTCTTTTTCTTCTCTTTTGTCTCCTTGTACTAATTTGAGTCATGGCGCTTTTGTCTCCCAACGATAGTGTCCTACCGAAGCTCTTCCCCTACCATAAAGGGTTCCTCTGAAGTCGATGATCCGAGACCTCAGAAATAAAGTTCGTCAATTGATGAAAAAATCTAAGAAGCTGGAAAATGAACTCCATCGGCTGAGGAAGAGCCATTCAGAAGTCACTGCTGAGGCTATTCGCTTTCAGGACCTCCACAGAAAGGGTCTCATGGAATACACCCAGAGGAAGGCCGACTTCGTGATGGAGCTTGAGGAACTCCAAAAACATGCCAGCGATCGATCTTGGACTCAGGCTTCCAAGATCATTTCCCTTGAAGTCGAGCTGATGGTCGCACGGAAGAAGATCGGCCAGTTGGAAGGGAGCTCGTCCTGGCTCACAACCCAAGCCGACCGTGATCGAGGCTGGTCGAAGAAGTTCTCCGACCTTCAAAGCAGCTGCAGGATGCTGAGGCAAACTACAATACCTACCGAGTTAGCTGGAGCGAACAAGTAGAGGACTACCGAAGGAAGCTCCAGATGGCGACCGACGAAGTTACCCACCTTCGGAGGCAATTGTCTGAGAGAGTCCAGCTTGCCTCCGCACAAGGCTCCGACGAGCTCCGCTCCTTGAGGGGGACCATGGCAGAGCTATCTGTGGCCCTTGGGTGGGAGGAGGCCGAACTGCAACGGCTGAAGATTCAGCTGGTCCACGAGCAGTAGGCGGTCAAAGATGTCGAGGCAGAGTCCGAGGTCCTGAGGAAGAGGCTTCGAGAGTCGGAGGGCGAGAGCCGACGATTCCACCAGATATACCGAGATATGCTGCTGAGAAAGATAGAACTAGAGGAAGAAGTTGAAAACTTGAGGCAATCCCTAATAAGGACCGAAATCGAGAGCTCGAAGTTGGAAGAAGCTGGGCTTCCTTAGAGCTCCTTTCTCTTCTTTTTTTTTTTTTTTTTTTGTTGCCTTTGATCCTTCCATGTATTCTTTTTCTTTTCTTGTCATCTCTCTTTTTGGCCTTCAAGGCTTTGTAATATATACTTCACTAATGAAATAAAAAAAAAATTCCATTACCTTATCCATTTTGGTATTGAGTTGTCGTTTACTGAACTCCTTTTGTCTTTTGTCTTGTTCAATGCCGTCGTTGTTTGAAGGTTCCCGATCGCCGCCATGTTGATTTGCCTTTTTGGTTCATGATCGCAGGTCTTTTTGAGGCCATTGGAGTTTGACACTTCCTCCCGATCCTCGAGCTTGGGGACCCGAACTTCTCGTTACTTTGAGGAAGTCGATTTCTCCTCAGCCTGTGTCGAGTTTCCTTTTAGTGACTGAGGGTTTTTTGATAAAAATATCCTTCCTCGTTGAGACGAGGTCCCTTGTGTCTTTGATGTATTTTATTTTTCACTTGTCGCTAGTATAGTTCGTCACTTTCCCTTTTCATCTCCTCCTCTTTTTTTTTTGTGTTCGAGTGAGGGTTTTCCCTCTACTTTTAATGGGGTCATGAGAGCGTAGAGGAGCCGTTGAGGAGGCCTTCCTCCTCATCCGATCTTGATCGATTGGGTCTTTGTTTGCGTCAGGACGAGATTCTCCTCTTGTTTCCAACAATCAATTTCAGCTCATATTAGGACAAGGTTCTCCTTCTGTTCCTAACAGGGCTGTGGGGGCACGTAAGGGCCGCTGCAAGGGCCTCTCCTCCCATCCGATCTTTAAGTAATCGGGCCTTCGACTTTGCTCATGTTAGGATGAGGTTCTCCACCTGTTCCTAACAAGGCTGTGGGGGCACATAAGGGTCGTTGCGCGGGCCTCTCCCCCCATCCGATCTTTAAGTAACCGGGCCTTCGACTTTGCTCATGTTAGGATGAGGTTCTCCTCCTGTTCCTAACAAGGCTGTGGGGGTGCATAAGGGCTGTTGTGCGGGCCTTTCTCCCCAACCGATCTTTAAGTAACCGGGCCTTCGACTTCACTCATGTTAGGATGAGGTTCTCCTCCTGTTCCTAACAAGACTGTGGGGGCACATAAGGGCCATTGCGTGGGCCTCTCCCTCTATCCGATCTTTAAGTAACCAGGCCTTTGACTTTGCTCATGTTAGGACGAGGTTCTCCTCCTGTTCCTAACAAGGCTGTGGGGGCACATAAGGGTCATTGCGCGGGCCTCTCCCCCCATCCAGTCTTTAAGTAACCGGGCCTTCGACTTTGTTCATGTTAGGATGAGGTTTTCCTCCTATTCCTAATACGCTTAATTTCGATTGAATAAGGGAGTTACTTCCTGTCGTTATAAGTTCATGCCAAAAGGATAAATATGTAAATATAAAATTTTTATTTAAGGCAAAACTATTGGTAATACATCCGTAGATTTTTCGGATCTTATAGCCGCAAAAGGTCTGCTCCCCATCGGGGTCCTCCTGAGATGGAGTTGATAATCCCAATCGTAGGCCGATCTTCAGGCTGCTCCTCCCTCCTTGGCGGCTCCGACTGCGGTAGGGCCCTAGGCCGATCTTTCCTACCTTCAGGTCGGCATCGAATGAATCTGTCGAGCCGACCTCGTCTGATGAGCTCCTCGATCTCATCTCAGAGCTGAATACACTCCTCCGTGTCGTGGCCGTGGTCATGATGATAGAGGCAGAACTTGTTAGGATTGCACTTTTCGAGATATGTGTGCATCCTTTCCGGCCTTGGCAGCTGCTCCCTAACCTCCATCAGCACTTGAGTTTTCGATGTGTTGAGAGGGGTGTAGCTATAGAATCTTTTCGGGGGAGAGCTCTGCCGAACTTTATGGTCCGGGCTCCTCTGCCTACGAGCCTGGGGAGGAGTTTGGACACAGTTGTGTTCGGAGGGAGTTCGAGAACATGGCCGAGCTTCACTTGGCCCTTTCTCAACTGCGGGCTTGCTGGAGTCCCCCACCTACCGCTGCTTCATGGCCTCCTCATCCTTCATCTTGAAGGCTTCTTTTGCTCGGGCATATCCTTTGGCTCGAGCCAGCAAATCAGCAAAGTCTCTAGGATATTTCTTTTCTAGAAAAAATAGAAGATCGTTCTTTTGAAGATCGCCCTTTAGGGCGGCCATCACGACCAATTGGTCTAAGTTTCGGACCTCCAGCGTGGTGACGTTAAAGCGATTGATGTAGGCTCAGATGGATTCTCCCTCTTTCTGCTTGATGTTGATAAGGGACTCCGAACCTCTCCGGAGACGTCGGCTGCTAACAAAATGAGCTGCAAACTGATGGCTCATCTGATCAAAGGAGAAGATAGTACCTGACTTCAGTGTCGAGTACCAGTTCCTCGCTGCTCCCTTCAAGGTAGATGGGAAAGCTCGACACAAGATGGCGTCTGGCGCGCCATGGAGCAGCATCATTGTCCGAAAGGCCTCTAGGTGGTCAACCGGATCTGAGGTCCCGTCGTAACTTTCGAATTGGGGGAGCTTGAAGTTTGGCAGGATCAATTCCTATATGATCATTTGAGAGAAAGGAGGGTCAGTACAGATGTCCTCACCATAAGCAGGGGGAGCATGGCGGAGCTCTTTGATCTATCGGTTCATCTCCTGGAGCCTTCGATCCAAGAGGTCCTCTCGACTGCGAGTCTCAAGGGTCTTCTGGTAGAGCGGAGGTAGGGATCCTCCAGGAGTAGAATCATGATCAAACTGAGGGCTCTCCACCCTCAGATTCTCCTTTCTGGGGAAGACAGGACGACTGGCCCAAGTGGCCCACCCTACTACCAGATCTTGGAACTCCGACGATGCTCTTTCTAACCGCACTGACACCTACAGCTGTTGCTGCTGCTGCTGCATGGCCTGCACTGCTTCGGTGAGGCCTCTGACCTGCTGAACCAACAGGTCGAACTACTCCATACCGACCGCCGTTGCCGGAGGAGGAGGAGGAGCCTGGGAAATTGGAGGCGAGGTTGGAGCCTGAGATCTGGCTGCAGAGGCCGTGGATCGCCTGGTGGATGCCTTTTAGGGAGGCATCAGGTGGAGATCCAGTAGGAGAAGGAGAAGAGGATGTCGGAGAAGATGATCGGAGATAGTCTCGTTGAGCACTCTTTTAAGAACAAGGGTACTGCGAAGACACAGCCGTCGTTCCTCTAGCATCAATTCTGTTGGTGAAGAATTACGCCGAAGTCGAAGTTGCTGGAGTTGAGATGACCGCGATCACTATCGGGACCTGCAAGTAAAGTCTAAACCAGAGTTGGGGGTACTCCGACAAGACTCTCTGATGCTCAAGTCAGTACTCTGCCTCAACAGAAATAGAGTGCTCGAGTGGAAATTTTAGCAGAGTTTTGGGATAGGGTTCAGAGCTTAGAGAAGAACGTATCTAAGGGTCCTTTTTTATAGATGGAGAGCATAACCGATTGATAGCGACGTCTGTAACCACCTGGTAGTGGGTCATTCAGAGCCGTGCAGAGTTTGTTACGGAGAGTAGTGGCGTCAGGGGTCGTTCAGGGCCACGTGGAGTTTGTTATGGAAAGTGGAGTGGTGTCCATTGTCGCGACTCGCCAGAGAGTGGTGGAGCCACGCAGAATCTGTTGCAGAGAGTGGAGTAGGGTAGTGGCCGTTGTCGTGACTTGTCGGAGAGTTCGGATCTGCCAGCTGGAGCTCGACTGGGATGTCTGATGGAGCGAAATGGCTCTATATCCCATCAATCTAGGAGAAGCTCGAATATTTCTGAGGCTGCTGATGAGTCTATTGTTGTCGGATGCCTCAGGCGCTGATGCCACAAGCGGGAGTCATCTACTGTAGAAGCTCAGATGAAGACTTTTCATTGGTGAAGTCCAATAGGAGTCTGATTGCTAGAGAAGTCCATCTGGGATTCGCCTGATGTGGAAGCTCATCTGAAGATTATCCATCAGAGAAGTCTAGTTTCATGAAGAATCTGGCAGAGGGTCGGCCGGCGGTGGACTTTGGATGGCGTTGGGGAGGTTCGGCAGACACCGGAGGCAATCGATCATTGTAAAAATCCAGCTGTCAGGGTCTGTCTGTCGTAGAAGCTCATCCGATATCCATCCGCTATGGAAGTTCGGATGGAGTCTGATTCTTGTAGAAGGCTGAAAGGAGACTACTTATTGTAGAAGCTCGGTCGAAGGTCGGTTGTCGTGGGAGCTCGGAGTAGCGACCTGGTCGGTGGGTCCTGTCCCATTGTAGAAGCTCGTCTGGGATCCAGCTATGAAGAAGCTCGACTGAAGTCTACCTGTAATAGAAGTTCGAAAGAAATATGTTTGCAGTAGAGGCTCGAATGGAATTTACTTATAGTAGATATCCGGGGTAGACCGCTCGCTGTGGGAGTTCGGAGTAGATCGCTCGTAGTAGAAATTCAGCTCTCGCAGAATTTTGGTTGGAATCCTGAAGGCGGTCAACTGCTGTAGAAACTTGGATGGAGTCTGATTACTGTAGCAATCTCGTTGTCGAAGAAGCTCAGATATCAATGAAGTCCGAGAGAAGTTCGGAGAATAGTTGATCACTATAGAAGGTCGGCTGATAGTGAGACCTAGAGAGCCTTTGGAGCGGCCCCGTAGATGGATGGAGAAGCTCATTATCGAAAAAGTCTGGAAGCTCGGACGATCGAGGGGATTCAAAGAGACGCTACACAAGGTCGGAAGCCAAAAAAGCCCTGGAAGGGTCGGTCTTTTACAAACTTCGGTCGGGGGGTATTTTACATCCAACAACATCTAATTGGTACAATACCTTCAGGTGGATCTACCAAGGTCCAGACTTGATTTGAGTGCATCGAGTCAATTTCTGATCTCATTACCTCTAACCATTTCTCGGAGTCGATATCTGATATCGCCTCGTCATAGGTTTTGGGGTCATCACCATGAGCCCCATTTTTTGTGAGGAATATTTCCTCTACTTCCTCTTGTATAGTACCTAAGTACTTTTCAGGAGGATGAAAAACCCTAGTCGATCTACGAGGTGGAAGAGGTTGTGTTAGGACTGGTTCCAATTGATTTGGTTCTTCAGGTTCTTTAGCTCGTTGCTCTTGGGAGACATTCTCCTTGAGTTTAATTATTTTTCTAATGCCACCATCTTGAATAAACTATTTTTTAAAAAAAATAGCATGTCGATTCACAATCACATTATGATCTTCCAGAATATAGAAATAGTATCCTAATGACTCTTTAGGATATCCTATGAATCGAGCTCTAAAAGACCTGAACTCTAACTTGTCCGCCTGCTATCTCTTGACATGAGCTGGACAACTCCAAATTCTGAGATGACTCAAACTTGGCTTCTTACCATGCCATATCTCATACGGTGTGGTAGGAACGGTTTTAGAGGAAATCCTATTCAATACATATATTGCTGTCATGAGATAATGTCTTCAAAAAAACTCAGGAAGGTCCGTGAAGCTCATCATGGAACAGACCATATCTAATAGGATCCGGTTCCTCAATTCTAAAATCCCGTTGAGATGTGGCGTTTCAGGTGGAGTCCATTGAGAGACTATGCCATTGTCCTTAAGATAGTCTAGGAACTCCCGACTAAGGTATTCGCCTCCTCGATCTAATCGAAGAACCTTAATGGACTTTTCTATTTATTTTTCTACCTCATGTTTGAATTCTTTGAACTTTTCAAAGGTTTCAGAGTTGTGTTTCATTAGAAACACATACCCGTACCTAGATATATCATCGGTGAAGGTAATGAAGTAGACATAGTTGCCTCTAGCTGGCACATCAAATGGGCCGCACACATCTGTATATACTAGGGCAAGTAGGTCTGTGGCCCTTTTCCCATGTCATGTAAAAAAGAGGTTGGTTATTTTGCCTTGAAGGCATGATTCACAAACTGGATATGACTCGAAAGTCAACAGACTCAATAGTCTGGATTTCTCCAATTTGTTAACCCTGTCTTTCACTATATGACCTAGCCTTAGATGCCACAGAGATCTATCATTTAGACTATCTCTAGGCCTTTTAATTTCCATGGCATTCACATTTTGCTCAATATGAAATACAGATACATCAATATGTAGCTGATAGAGACCATTTATAAGAAAACCATGTGCAACTTTATTATTTTCATAAAATATGTTACAATGGTTCTTATGAAAGCTAATCACATAGCCTTCTTGTGCTAAACATGAAACAGAAATCAAATTCCTGCTTGCTGCAGGCACATAATAACAATCTCTAAGAACTAAATCTAATCCTAATAGTAATCGCAAAGGGTAGGTTCCCACGGCCACAGCAACAACTCTTGCTTCATTCCCGATGCGTAGGATCATATCCCTATCCCTTAGCCTCCTGCTCTCCTCAAGATCCTGCATAGAAGTGCATAAATGAGCACTAGAACCAGAGTCAAGTACCCAACTGGATGTAGAAGAAACCATAAGATTAGATTCTATAATGAGCATTCCTCTAGAAGGACCATCCTTCTTGTTCTTCAAGGTGGCTAGGTACTGAAGACAGTTCCGCTTCCAATGGCCGTCTGAATTGTAGTGGAAATATTTTTTCTTTTCAGTAGCCTTCTTCTTCAGTTCTGTCTTCTTCTTCTTTCCATCCATCTTCTACTTCTTCGCAGACTTCTTCTTCTTTCCAAAAGACTTTCTCTTGGAAGAAGTCCATTCCACAGTAAGGACTGAGCCTTTTGAACCCTTCAAAGAAAGCTCAGCCGTAACCAACATATTCATGAACTCAGCCAAGGTACACTGCATCTTATGCATATGGAAGTTCATAATGAACTGACCATATGCATCAGACAAGGATTGAAGGATCACATCAATCTAAAAATCTCTGTCTAAGATGACACCGAGCTTCTCAAGCTCCTCAAGATCCTTGATCATTGACAAATAATGATCTTGGACTAACTGCCCATCATGCATTTTAGCCTTAAAAGGCCTTTGGCAGACTTGATACTTGGCTGCACGACTTTGTTCACCAAACAACTCTTGTAGGTGAGCCAACATTTGGCAGGTAGTCATAATATTCTCATGCTGGCGCTACAAGTCATCAGACATGGCACCCAACATGTAGTACCTGGCTTTGTTATCGTCATCCATCCACTTTTCCAGAGATGCTCTCTATTCAGCAGTCGGACGTGCTGGTATGGCAGGTGGGTCCTGATCCAAGACATGAGTCAGTTTCTTGAAACTCAGAACAATTCTGTAATTTCTCAATCAGTCTTTAAAATTAGATCCAGTCAATCTGTGGGTGTCTAGTATTTTGGTCAGGGGGTTGGATGCAGACATATTTTCTGTAGAGAGTCAACAGTTTCTAGTTAAATTTTGTAATCAGACTTAACCAATTTATTTAGAAATTTTATTTTTAAATAAATTAGGCTCCCACTATTTTCTCAGATCCCTACACTCCCTAGGTAGAGATGTGAAAATCTTCGTGATTAGTGATTTCTAGTGAGTAGTGCGATCTCACCGATTGGCTCACCATCTCACCTAACAGTTATTGGTGATGGGTCAATCGATGAGTGGACAACTCTTGTCCAATGATTCTCTAATCATGGTGTATCCAAAATTTGGTCTCTAATTCATGAAGCTCACCATGCCTGAAATATTGCTCCAATCTTTAGTTAAGTCAGACCCACCATTTGCATGAATTAGATTCCTCATTGGATCCCTCACCATATCCGGAATATTGAGCACAACCCATCCTCTAATCCGTAGCATCCAATGCCTAATGGATATGGTTGCATCTTCCCGATGCAACTGAGCCACTGTAACCAGCTGAGAACAATCAACCCCGGGAAGGATCCGCACATCCACAATGGTGGAAGACCTTAGACTTAATATTTTCTTAGGGAGATTTGATTTAGGTCTCATTATACTTGACTTGACATAGTCATAACAATTATGACTAACCTAGTGGCATGGGTTAGCTCAAATTGTTAGCCACCTCAAATCAGAACTGGGTTGACACATATGGCCTGGTAAGTGAGACCGATGGAAGGGATATGCCATTAACTTGACAAAAATATATTTGAGTCGAGTAGCTCACAATTAAAAACCAGTCGGTCACATCTACTCAACTTACCTTAGACATCAAATTATCGAACCAGAACCAATTGGGTTAGTCTACAATCCAGGCTCTAACCACTGAGCCAAATTAGATCTTAACTTGATCGAGTCACATCTAAATGTGATTCGACCTTGACCTAGACTTAATCCTATTAGGTTGGTCAATTATTAGCTTTCATGATCCCACCTAACCAACTTTTGATTCGGTTTGATCAACCACTAGACCCAATTGAGCTACCCAAGCCCGAACCCAATTTTATGAAAATAACTTAGATCTGAAATTCTTAATTTTAGACCTAATTTAATTTCATAAGTTTAATTTATTAATTAAGTCTTGGGTTCATAAACAAAATATGTAAATAAATCCTAGAGTTTTAGGATCTAGGATTTTGCAGAAAAGTAAATTTTGATTTCTGATTAAGGATGAACACGCAGCACCCCTACACGCCATAAGAACACCCCATTGAATAGGAGGAGAGGGTCTTAAACTCTATTTTATTCTTATGACCGGATGGCCATGAGGAACATCTTAATCAGAAATATTAATTTAACTACAAAACTAGTTAGATCTAAATTACATATCATATATATAATTTCAGATCTAACTTATACATGCTTTGCATACATCTCATGTATTAAAATCTGATCTAATTAGCATGCTTTCAGATCTGATACATCACATATAATATCTAAAAAATATGATTTAAATTGAACTACTCAATATAAAATCTATTCTAGACAGTTACTAAAATAATTCTACAACTAGTCTAGGCATGCAACAAATTAATCTTATGTATTAATTAAAATTTTATTTTTTATTTTTTGATCTGAATATAATATTTATAATATCAAAAAAATAGAGAATAAATTAGATCTAATTTATATTTTAATCATATTAAAATATAAAACTAAAAGACTATTCATAGATTAAACTATTCCTAGTCTAGTCATGCATCTCATACATGTTAGATCTACTTAGATTTAATTTTAAATTTTTTTGATTTCAGATTCTATCATATCTGATGTGACATTTAAAATCTATTAATATCAAATAAATAAAAATAAAAATTAGATATAAATTAGATCTAAAATAGAGTCATCAACTTGGCTCTAATACCAGTTGAAGAAAAAATCGGCTTTTTTCTTGTAGGATCTTCCAGATCTAATGAGATCTGGAGTGGAATATTTTAAAAAATTATTCTATAATATTTTAGATCTAAGATCTATTAGATCTAATTCTTATTATCTGATATTAAATCTAAAATTAAATCTAAAAACATGAGGAATAGAGAAATACCTCTAGGATAACTAGATTACCCTATAGATGATCGCAGCAATGCTCGAGGTTCTAAAATCGCCATGCAGTTGCCTAGTCTCTACTAGTATCCACTCGAGTAGGATCTAGATTGTCTTTCCCTTGCAAATTTTTGCTCCAAAAATCAGATCTGGATCTGATCTGAAAGATCTTCAAAAGATCTTCTGAAGCTGGAGCAGCAGCTTCTCGATAAATCTCTGCAGCCTTCTAATCAGGAAGCCACCATGCCTTGGACAAGCACCAGATGGATGCCCAACCTCTTAGACATGAAGAGGGGAGGAAAAAGAGTAGAGGGGGCATGGACAAGTAGAGAGAATTCAGGCTTTTGCTGGTTATTGAGCAAAGCCTCTCAACCCTAGGCGCAGACAGGGTTTAAATAGACCCTGCTGCGCTATGCAGTGCCACATCATTCGATCAATCAAAAAATTCTAATTAATTTTAGAAAAATTTTGACTGATGGAGTGATGTTATCTGATCATATTAGATAAAAATCCCCACAATCCCTCCTACTGTTGGCGCCAACACTGGATAAGCACAGTGAGATTGGCGCCCCACAGTCCAAGTTGATCAAGGGATCAGAGTCCTCATTTCATGGGACTCTATCCTTATCCACTTGGGGTGCATGCCCAATCTGAATATGGCACCTACTTTGAGGCCTAATTTAGCAGGTGGACACTCCACAAAAAATCTCCAATGACCTCTTGCCAAGTGGCCTTCAGTCCAAGGTCCATGGGTCAACATTTGACCAACATCCTAAAACGGAAATGGCAGGTGATAGGAATTAGCAGGTGTTGTCTTAAATTCATCTCATAAATTAAGATAAGTCCTTTCTGAGCTGGACTGGCTCTAGTCAGACTGTGAGAAACCTTCTCAAGATTCTCTGGATGAGTCAAATCATATTTGGCTCAGTCGAGATAGAAAAGATTACATGAGGAGAAAGTTAGGCTCAATCGTGTGCTAGCATGATTTTCTTGAACCTAATTGGATCTAATCCAAATCAATCAAACTGGACTAACTCAATTGATGACATCCAGACCCTAACTCTTGTTTGTGTGATCCAATTAAGTTCATTTCTGTATGGTAATGAGACATGTCGTGATCTCATCATCGACATCATCGAAACTCTTTTCCATGGACTAGAACTCTTCTGATTCAGACAATTAGAATGATCGATCATCAAGATCATTCTAATTGCTCTCAAAATCCACCAGTGACACCTAACAGTATATGGTGGCAACCCATCAAAAATGAAGACGAACCTCTCGATGCAGCTACCTGTGTGATTGAGTTCTTCTATCATGAGTCCCTACTGAATTAGGGTTAAGGTGAACTCGTCAAACCCAACATCAGTCATATGAATCAATCGATCAATCCGAGTCTGATGTAAAACTCCAATGGAAAACTCTTTTCCATTATTTCACTCTACCATGGCCATGGGCTTAAGGACTCAATCTTTCGATCATCATAGGACTACTCCTCTTATCTATCGAGATTGATAGATCCTATCTTGGTGCAATCTAATTCTTACAATGAATATGCTACGAATGGCTAGGAGATCGAGTTATGGTGTAGTCAAACTATAACACACTCAAAGTGAACTGTCGATGTACCTCAGGTCAAAGAACTAGATACACAGCTGCAACATCGAGCTAGTCATCGATGAGAAAGTAGATTTCCTTATGACTGCTCGAGGTGGTCACGCTCAGTACTCTCATTCTCAATGAATACCTGTACTCTCACTCCGATGTCTCCACACTGTAGACTCAAGACACATCTATCCTAAGGAAGTGATCGTACACCAACCTTCCGGATCGATCACCATCCTTGTGATGATCCTATGGTCAAGAGCTATTTATGAGTTAGTTATGTAAATTCATGCTTTAAATTTTTAACTTTTGAAAATATGAATTAATATTCCTACTAACTCAAAGGATGTATCACAGACATAATATACACAATGTGATAGTAGAATAACCCTTTTATTTATTTATAGTCAAAATTATAAATTTATCCTTATATTTGTACAAGAATGTGTCAGCCAATCTGGCATCTAGGGCACACATCTAACAAAAGGACCCTCTTTACCATATCTCTCAGTAGTGGTGATCATCAATCTGCACTCAAGTATCAAATTCTGAACTCAGATTAGATATAGATTTGATCTACTACTTACATCCATGCATGTAGATTTTATCTTCTAGATTTTTTAGATTTTATATGCAACATATCATATCATAGATTCTAGAATATGTTGATTTATTGATCTGATCATATGCATGTTAGATTAATAAGATTAATCTAGTTGCTTTTCGCTGTATTTTATTTCAAAATTTTTTGAAATATATGCATGAAATTTTCTATATTTTTTCATATATTCATAGATCTGCATACATCAGTATGTATTAGACCTAGAAGTTCACTGGCTCGCTCATCATTTTCAGTAAAAAGTGATTTGGTCATCTTTCTAAGAAGACAAGACTCATAGATTGGCAATGATTCACAATCACTAATTTTAAAGATTTTCTCTTATGTCAGCCTGTTTATTCTATTTTTGTTAATATGATCTAGCCTACAGTGCCAAAGATAGATATCGGATACATTATCTACTCTAAGACATTTGCTGGATGTGTACACTGCATTAACAAGATGTGATAATATATAAATTCTATTGTTCAATTGTCTATTCATAATAATAATACCATTCAAAATGACATTACAAAAAAAAAATATTGATATTTCATAACAATTTTTGGCCAAAAGGCCTACAGAAATAATATTCAATAAAAAACTATGACAAAAGCAACATTCATCGAGAACAACGATATTAGACTTGAATACAAATTTGATAATCTCTATATCCAGAACTGAAACTGATCTTCTATCTCCAACATTAAAGAATCTCTCATCTTCTTCAAATCTTCTACTGACCTGTAGACCCTGCAATGAATTACATATGTTAATAGGACTTTCAGTATCTAATACCCAAATAGTAAAATCATAAATAAAGAAGTTGCAAGGAGTTATCATATAAATATTTTGCCCAGCAACAGCTTGCTTCTTCTTCTTATTCGGCCTATTCGGATCCAGAGAGACAATGTACTAAGGATAGATTTTCTTTCAGTACCCCTGCTTCTTGCAATAGAAGCATTCTGCCTGGTTTTGATCGATCTTGGGCTTCTTGATCTGATCGAGCTAAGACGTCCTAGCACTTTGCACCTTCTTCTTCTTATTCTTTTTTTCTTTCTTAAAGTGTCGACACCTAGAAGAAGATCCTCCTACTAAGTTCACCGACTCCTTATGGAGTTGGTGATCCTTCTCAAAGTTTTGCAGTAATCTCAATAAGCCATGATAGTTCATTGCTAGCTTTGTCATTTTGAAATGAGTAAGGAATGGGAGGTACAATTTAGGCAAAGAGTTCAAAATCACATCTTTTTCAAGCTGTTCGTGCAAGGGACACTCGAGCTTGTTTAATACTCAATCAACTCTATCATGTATAGTATATGATCCGTAATTAATATCCCTTCCCTCATCCAGGTGTTGAAGATAGCACAACTGGTCATGTGCCTCTCAATATCATCAGAAGTGCCAAAAGATTGGTTCAACATTTGAAGCATGTCCCCACCTAAGCATTCTCGAATCTGCAACTAAACTCATCACTCATCACTGCTAACATGATGTAATGCATAGTGGTTCGATCGTTGAGCCATTTTTGGTAAGTATCTCGGACCGCACCACAAGCATTTGGAGCTAGCTCCTTAAGTGCCAGATCTGTCAGAATATATAAGATCCACTCGTACTCCAAGACTATCTTTAATTTTTGATACTAGCTATCAAAATTGGATCCCATCAGCTTATCGCTATTCAATAGCGATTAGAGTGACAAAGAAGTGACCATATCTGAAAGAAAAAATAAGGTCTAATTAGTATATGAATTAATTAAGTCTAAAAATTTAAACTTTAGTCTAAAGATTCTTTCACTATTTTATATAAATTAATAGCCTCTATCTTTAATTTGAAGAATTATTTTAATTCTTTAGTGGGTGCTAGAATCCATATAGACTGCATTCGAGCCCGTGTGGCTCAGCCAACCCTTGTGCATCTATGGATAGGTTTATAACTAGTTATTTTTTTAAATAATTTTTAGTACTTTATTTCATCTTAGCTACATTTCAGTAGGCTTTGGCCTCCATTGAATGTGCTAGTTAGGTCAACCATTAATATGACAAAATTCAGCACATCAGACTAACGAATGATCAGGTCCAAGTGTGGCTTGGCTAACCTGACCATCTATTAGAAAGATACAACTAAATTATCATATTATGAATGACAATTCCAATAGTTAGATGTGCACCAAGCATGTGGCACCATCTAATGATTATCTAGACTGTTAGATCCATTACCAACTAACTTAATCGGAGGCTATGATTTAGTTGTCCTTATAACTTTTTCATTTTATGGACCTAATAATTTAGAAGATTTGATTAAATCATTTTTAAAAAATTAAAAGGACTAACCAGCTAATCATAATCCTCCCATTAACTTCACCAAGTTGGATCAAAGTAGACTAAATACAAGCCGATCTAGGGGTACCTAAATCAGTCATACTGATTTACCTATATGACATGGGTTAGCTTGAGTCAATGAGCAACCTAATTGAACATAAATCAACCATATTGGTTAGGTAAGTGAGATCGGTGGGAGGGATATGCCATTAACTTTTCATAGACTCAATCTATGCGAGTAGCTTCCAATTAATGACCACCGATCAAGACTGCCAAACTTATCTTAGACATCAATCAGTTTATTTGTTTTAATTCGATCTGCCTAAAGACTCAGACTCGATCATTGAGTTACGATTGAAGTCTATCTTGGTCTAATCAAAGATATAGACTTTGACCAACTACAATATTTGAAATTGATCAAGAGAAGAATTGACCCAATCAAAATTAACAGTTAATTAGATTTGATCAAATGCTTAACATAGTCTATTATCTATGTGATTTCTAACCTTAGATCTAACATAGTTAAACGGACCTATCTCGAGCTAACTCATAAACCCATGATTTATGAAAATGGCCTTAGATCTTTGATTCTCAAATCTAGATCACTTAATTCTCAATTAAGTTTAAGGTTGACATAGGTTGGGGTTCGGTATTTGAAAATAGTATCAAATTTTATAAAATATTTTACAAGTTTTCATGCAATTAACTGTAAATTGATTTCAGATCTGTCATATGATATGTTAGATCTAAAATTAATTTCAAAGCTCCTTTTATTGTTCATCTTCATGAAAATAACTGCATCGGATCCCTACATGCCATAGGTGAATCCCATCAAATGGAAGGAGAGGACCATGAAACCCTACATTCTCCTATAACCGGACGCCGTGGTGATCTTTCTAATCTGACTACTATCCTACTCAGAATTAAAACTAATTATTTAGATCTAATCTAAATAATTAAAATTTAGATTTTATAAAACTACATGCAGAATATACATGTCATAAGAAACGCAGATCTGATACCACTGTTGGAAAATTGCAATGGTTTCATGCATGCATTTTAAAACTTTTTACAGTGAAATAAATTTTGATTAAATATTTTAATCTAAAATACAAGCATATGATTTGATCATAAAATATCCTACATATGGATCTATGGTATGTATATATGCATGTAAAATCTGAACATAAAAATCTATATGATGTGCATGAAAACTAGTAAAGTAGTAGATCTAATCTATTATTATAAGGGATCCGAACCCTATACTTGAGCGTGAATAGTCAAACACCATGATCATGAACATAGATCTGAAGATCTTCGCTAGTTGCTCACAGTTGCACAGCATGTCTGGCCTCTACGAATCATCCACACGAAGTCCTCGTACCGATCTACTATTTTCAGGAGTGCTAGCTCATGAAGATCGCTCTTGATGGCTGATCTGATTGGATCTCCTTCTTCAATCATCTTGGATCCTTTCACGATTGAAGATGAATCAACAAAGGTTGCTGGAGGATGGAGGAACAATAGGGAATGACCTAGATCTAATTTGGATTTTTCTCTCCAAAATAATTTAGCACCAAGGCTGAACTCTCACTAAAGAAGAGATAGATCTCTTCTAATCACAAGCCAAAAAGAAAATCATCCACCCCAGATCCTCATGCCCAAGACCCTTGGGTCGGGCCCTCTTTTCTTTTCTTTCTCTTGATGGAAAAATCAGATTATTTCATCGCATAAAAAAATAACTCCTTTTATGGTTGCCGAACAAGGGTGATAGGATGAGATAGGATAAGTGCTCATTCAAGTTTGAATTCGAATCTCATTTGAACTCAAACCAAACCAACTTTTTCTCCATCCTTTCCTTGATTAAAGAGGTGCCAAACATGAGCAGATGGGCATGGAAAAAACTCAAGAATACTTCCCTATTGTTGCACAAACAAGATCCCTTCACAAGGGGACAGTGGGTGGAATAGATAAGATGGGATTAGGGTTTAGTTAGGGTTTAAATTTAAATCCAAATTAAATTCAAACTAACTAACCTCTACTCACAGACTTTGTAAGTACTTGACTATATCCAGTAGCCTTCTGTCACTACATTAGAAATGCAGGTAGTCTGGTACCTAAGCACAATGAGTTACTTACAAGTTATTATGGTGATCTCAGATTTGAGAGACACTTATGCCCATATATTTTGTGAGCTGCTCTTGACAGTAGAGCGCTGAAAGGTGAGTCACTCATTCAGTGACAATGTACTCTTATATCTCATCTGTATGCCATACCAGTGTCTTCACACTCCTTGGTTATGAGGACAACTAACCTATGTGGCACACAACGATCTATACTCTATAAATGTCATCATCCTATTAATGACGTATTATTTGATCATGAATATGTTTAAGAACTATTCGACAAATCTTTTTTTATCAACTATAATATGGTTCTAAGGGCTTTATCACAATACAAGAGTTCTAATAGCGAAGATGTACACCTTGTGATGAACATACCAAAATAATTTTATTCATTAATCAATAATTTATATATAAAATTTAATTATTTATAATAATCTAATTGACTTTAGGACATAATTTCTAACACAAGACTCTTGGTTCGGCCCCTCTCTTTTTTCTCTTTCTCTTGGTGAAAAAATCAGATTATTTCATTGCACAAAAAATAACTCCTTTTACGGCTGTCGAACAAGGGTGATAGGATGAGATAGGATAAGTGCTCATTCAAGTTTGAATTTGAATCTCATTTAAACTCAAACCAAACCGACCTTATCTCCATCCATTCTCAGATCAAAGAGGTGCCAAACATGAGTAGATGGGTGTGGAAAAAACTCGGGAACACTTTCTTATCGTCACACAAATATGATCCCTTCATAAGGAGCCAACAAGTGGAATAGATAAGATAAGATTAGGGTTTAGTTAGGATTTAAATTTAAATCTAATTTAAATTCAAACTAACTAACCTCCACCCTATCACTAATGGACAACAACATAGGGTGTTTGCTGGAGATTTCTCACGCACAAACAAGCTTTGTGCGATGAGAAATATCATGAAGAAGAGAAGATGGCGCAAGGGAGTTCAAACATTTGAATTTTGAATTCAAATTTAAATTTGAAATTTAAGTTGATTTTAAATTCAAATCAAGTTTGATTTAATCAAACTCTATCTGATTAGAAGTGATTGAACTAAATTTGATTTGATCCTAACTCAATTAAGAATTAACTGGATTCAAGTCTTCATCAAATCAGGGCTTAATCTCCCTTGGCAATTAGGTCATCCTATAACCTAATTGAATTTGATCTAATTAAATTTAATTCAGTTAGACTTAGTCCAGACTTTAACACTCAATCAAATTAAGTTAATCAGTAATCTAATTATTAATTAATTCTCTTAAATATCATTGACTCTCAATGAATCAATTTATTTATTGCAACTATTGCATAGGATTAATCATCAATCTTATTGATAATTTTACCCTCGAATGATTCTCAATCATCGATCAGTCATATGATCGAGGAGGTACTTCTTATGTGTGTGACCTCATATGTTCGAACCTAAGTTGGTAGTACAAGAATAAATTTCTATACCAATCGAAGTGACCATCTAGCAATAATACCCGATGTCCGGATAGGTCGAATGTGTGCGAAGCAACATCCAAGAACTTAATAGACTATGGTTATCGTATAATTTATCCCTTTAACCTTTGATGCTCAAAATGACTTCAGAGTTAACTGTCAACTCTTGATCAGTGCATCCTAATTGTATCTCAATCTAATTAATCCTGTGACTCCTCATAAAAACTATTTTGGCCAAAGTTTTGCTAAATTGAAATATATTGAGGCATACTCTCCAATGACTTAGAGTGGTTAATCCAATCTTAACTTACACACCAACTTCACAAGTACTTGACTGCATCCAAAAATCTTCTGTCACTGAATTAGAAATTCAGATAGTTCGGCACCAAAGTACAGTGAGTTGCTTGCAAGTCACTGTAGTAATCTAAGGTCGGAGGGACACTTATACTCATATTCCTTCGGAGAAACTCTTGATAGCAGAATGCTTTGGAGTTAGTCATGTTCAGTGAGATGTACTCCTATGTCTCACCTGCATGCCATACCAGTATCTTCATATTTTTTTGGTTAAGAGGACAACCAACCTATATGGCACACAACGACCTACACTTGATATAGCTACTGATCTATTAATAGCATATCATTTAGTCACAAACACGTTTAAGGACTAAATGATAAATTCTCCTTTATTAATTTTAAAATAGTCCTAAAAACTTCATCACAACACAGGAGTTCAATAAAGAAGATATATAATTTATGATGAAAAAATCAAATAATATTTTATTAATAATTAATTTATATACATTTACATCAATGAGCTCCACCGCCAAAAGGTGACGATTGGCTTTGGAATACAATTTCTAACAATTTGAGATTGAAGTTAGGATGAGGCTAAAGTCAGGATCGGCTGGTCCTGAGTATTTTGCTTAAGGGGATCGCTAGAAGCCAAAGATCGTCAGAGGCCAAGGCTAGGATCAAGAGGTCCCAGATTATGCATTGGATGATTTTAGATGATTCTTGTATGGTACATGAGAAATATATTCCTTCAGAATCGCACATTTGCATTCCTAACTGCACCGTGACATCAGCCTTGCATAACATATCATATCATCTGCCCTTTTGTTAATCCATATCTTCAGCTTAAGGAACAAATTTTCTCCCAATACCCTCATATCACTTCATTTGATCATAATCCTTGAATTTTGATACACCAAGCAACTCATTTACCATTATCAAGAGAAGATTTTGGCATGTGTAATGCATGTGAGGGAAAAGATGGACATATGTGACATTTTAAATTATTTATATAACTGGATGAATGCGCTCCCATTTTGGACTTGTACACTGCTAAAAGAAAGGAGAGTTTCACTTGTATATATTTTTTTATAATAATAATGATTATTATTATTATTATTTTAAAAAGGATAAAAATTTGTGAGGAAGTTTATTTGATGATACGAAGTGTTTTTTAAAAGCTTTTAGATCATGGGAAGTTCTAGCCGTTGGGAATTTCTACAACATTAAAAAATACATAGAATCGCATCATGATATGTATGCAACTTTAAGACTTTAGAAAGTTGTATCGCTTTGGACATATGTGATCTTTGGACTCTTATAAATTTACCAGAATATGAGTGTTGGTGCAAAAATCCGCTTGCACCGGAGAAGCTGGAGTCGAGGGAGTCGCAGTCGCCGCCGGGACCTACAAAAGAAGTCTAAATCGGAGGTGGGGTTGCTCCGGCAAGACCCTCCGATGCTCAAGTTAGTTCTCTGCCTCAACAAGAATGGAGTGCTCGAACGGAAATTTTAGCAGAGTTTTTAGGTAAAAACGAGAGCTTATATAATAATGTATCTGGGGTTTTCCTTTTATAGACGGAGGGGGCAACAAATTGATAGCGACGCCTGTAACCATCTAGTAGTGGGCCGCCCAGAGTCAGGAGGAATTTATTGCGGAGGGTAGTGGAGTGGGATCATGGCTATCACCGTGGCTCGCCACGTGGAATCAGTTACGGAGAATTGAGCGGCGTCCACTGTCGTGACTCGTCAGGGAGTGGTGGACTCGCACAGAATCCGCCGCAGGGAGTAGAGCAAAGTCGTGGCCGTTAATACGGCCTGTCAGGGAGTAATGGGGCTACGTAGGCTCCGCCGCAAGGAGTGGAGCAGTGGTGTCCGTTACTGTGGCTTGTCACGGAATCCAGACTTGTTGGCCGAAGTTCGGTTGGAGTCGGTAGCGAGGTCCGGCACTCGTAGGAGTTTGGACGAGGTCTTCCCGCAGCCGGGATAGAAGACGGAGTCTGACTCTCGTAAAAGTCCGGACGCAGTCTTCTTGCAGTTGGGGGTCGTAGGTGGAGTTCGGCTCCCGTAGGAGTCCGGGTGGAGTCTTCCTGCAATCGAAATCAAAAATGAAGTCCGGCTCCCGTAGAAGTCTGGATGAGGCTTACCAGTGGCAGAAGTCGTGGATGGAGCCTGGCTCCCGTAGGAGCCCGGGCGGGGTCTTCCTTGCTGCAGAAATCGTGGGCGAAGTCCGGCTCTCATAGGAGTCCGGGCGGAGTCTTCCTTGCTGCAGAAATTGTGGACAGAGCCCGGCTCCCCGTAGGAGTCCGGGCGGAGTCTTCCTTACTGTAGAAGTCATGGACGGAGCCCGACTCCCGTAGGAGTCCGGGCGGAGTCTTCCTTGCTGTAGAAGTCGTGGACGGAGCCCGACTCCCATAGGAGTCCGGGCGGAGTCTTCCTTGCTGTAGAAGTCGTGGACGGAGCCCGGCTCCCGTAGGAGTCCGGGCGGAGTCTTCCTTGCTGTAGAAGTCATGGACGGAGCCCAGCTCCCGTAGGAGTCCGGGCGGAGTCTTCCTTGCTGCAGAAATCATGGATGGAGCCCGACTCCCGTAGGAGTCCGGGTGGAGTCTTCCTTGCTGTAGAAGTCGTGGATGGAGCCCGGCTCCCGTAGGAGTCCGGGCAGAGTCTTCCTTGCTGTAGAAGTCATGGACGGAGCCTGGCTCCCGTAGGAGTCCGGACGGAGTCTTCCTTGCTGCAGAAATCATGGACGGAGCCTGGCTCCCGTAAGAGTCTGGGTGGAGTCTTCCTTGCTGTAGAAGTCGTGGATGGAGCCCGACTCCCGTAGGAGTCTAGGCGGAGTCTTCCTTGCTGTAGAAGTCGTGGATGGAGCTCGGCTCCCGTAGGAGTCCGGGCGGAGCGACGGGAGTTCACCAACAATTGTTGAAAGTCGGAAGAGACTCGCGAGGGTCGACCCTGCCAAGAACTTCGGCCGAGGGTATTTTATGCCCTACACCAGTCCCCCCACTTTCGAGTTTGAATTTCGAATGAAGGAAGTATGGAGAGGTTGTCGCAGCCAAAGTTCTCCCCCTGACGTTCGGGCGCAACCATCCTCGGATATGTCGGCATTTAATGCGTGCATGCCAGAGCCCTTTTTCTGATTAGGGTGACCCGAAGAGTCTTTTCGGGACTCCCACCGAGATGTGATACCAAGCATCGCGCCATGGAAATTTGCGAACAGTCAATCCTCGATAGTGGCGAGTGGGACATGCGAGATACGTGGTAAGCACCGGTTGGTCTAGAGATGCCCGCCATCATAATCGTGCTAAGATCCACTGCCTATTTAAATCCCCTACCCTTCCTTCGGGGTTTTACTCTGCCAAAAGGATGACACCTTTCTTTCGTCTGAGAGCCTAGCTACTCAGCCACTCCCTCGGTGCCCCTGTCAACTCTGAGCGTCCTCCGCATCGGTCTTTGCCGTCTTCAGCCCCCCGATTCCTCTCTAAGGGGTTTCCCCGCCATGTCCTCCACTCTGGAGGCCATCCTCAAGGGGATGTCAAGGGCTTGGAGGAAGGCAAGGAGGAGAACTGCGGTCCGCGAGTTCTCCGATCATCGAGCGGCCGCTGAAGGTCCCCGTCGTTTCAAAGGGGGCTCGAGGAAGAATTCCTTCAACAACAGGGGTTTAATAACGAGGACCGTCGGTAAAGGCATTCTGCCCGAGAATTTTGGAGTAGCAAGATGGGGTGATACCGGTCAGGAGGACAGAGCTGTCGTCATAAGCTGTGGCGAGATCCTTGATGTCGTCGGAGCTGAGGGACTAGAAGCGGTCGGCATCGACGGTGGGGCAGTAAAACTTGTTGCGGAGATGGTGGAAGTAGCGCATGCCGACCTTGCCGGAGCATTTTGGACGGCGGCTGTCGCAGAGCATTCGGTGATGGCGCATATCTCTGGCACCACCGCTGCCTCCAGGGTGACTCCGGTTCTTCTTGAAACAGGTCTTCGTCGCTGCTGCCGTTGCCCTTACTGCCCCCTGGAATCTATCCCATGCTTTTCCCCCTGGGGTTGGGACTTCGGAGGTGGAGCGAAACAAGACGGGGCGAGAGCCGATAGGCCTGCCACATGCACTGAAAAATACAGCTGGGAAGGACAGAAACGGGAAGAGAAGTTTGTAGCTTGAAGCGGCCTCCGGTGTATCCTTTCCAAGCCGTGTTCTCAGGCCTTGTAATAATGTATTCTTTTCTGGCCCTCCGGGTCTTGTAACGTACATCTTGTTAGTTGAAAAATGAGAAGGAGATTTTGTTACCTCGTCCGCACCTTGCATCAAATTGTTGTCTGTCGAACTTCCTTCCTTTTCTCATCTTTTCTTCTTCTTTCTTCTCTCTTCTTCTTTTTTTTTTTTTTTTAACATCATCTTAAGGCCACCGGTGGCCCTTTTATTCATGTTGAATTATCGTTTGCCAAGCTCCTTTTTGATTTTTGCATCGTTCGAAGATATCCGGTTGCCATCGCATCGACCCATCTTCTCCGTCAATGGCCACAGACTCGCCTGGGGGCCATTCGGGCTTGGTGTCCCCCTCAAGGCTTGAGCTTGAAGGTCCGAGCTTCCGTCACCCTGAGGAAGTTGTCCTACCTTGGATTTGCGTCGAAAGCTTCCTTGAAAGCTGGGACTCCTGATGAGAGCCCCAATCCCTGTTGTGACAGGGTTCTCTGCACCTTGGACGCTGTTTGTTTTCCAATCGTCTCTGATGTGGTCCATCGCCTTCTTTTTTTTTTTGCTTGAAATTTTTCCTCCACTCTCAGCGAGGCTACAGGAGTTCGGCTCCCGTAGGTGAAGTCGGGGTGAAGTTCGGCTCCCGTGGGAGTCTGGGCGAAGATCACTAGCAGTTGAAGTTGGTGACGAAGCCCGACTCCCGTAGGAGTCTGGACGGAGTCCTCCCTATGATTGGACTTGCGGATGGAGCCCGACTTCCGTAGGAGTCCGGTCGGAGCTTACCACCGATTGAAGTTGGTGACGGAGCCCGGCTCCCGTAGGAGTCCGATCGGAACTTACCACCGGTTGAAGTCGGTGATGGAGCCCGGCTCCCGTAGGAGTCCGGGCGAAGTCCTCCTTGCGGTAGAAGTTGTGGATGAAGCTCGGCTCCCGTAGGAGTTTGGGCCTTCGACTTCACTCAATCTAGGGTGAGGTTCTCCTCCTGTCCTTAGCAGGGCTGTGGGGGCGCGTATGGGCGTTGCAGGGCCTCTCCCCCCATCCGGTCTAAATAGAATCGGGCCTTCGACTTTGCTCAAGTTAGGCCGAGATTTTTCTCCTGTCCCTAACAGGGCTGTGGGGGCGCATATGGGCGTTGCAGGGCCTCTCCCCCCATCCGGTCTAAATGGAATCGGGCCTTCGACTTTGCTCAAGTTAGGGCGAGGTTCTCCTCCTGTCCCTAACAGGGCTGTGGGGGCGCATATGGGCGTTGCAGGGCCTCTCCCCCCATCCGGTCTAAACGGAACCGGGCCTTTGACTTTGCTCAAGTTAGGACGAGGTTCTCCTCCTATCCCTAACAGGGCTGTGGGGGCGCATATGGGCGTTGCAGGGCCTCTCCCTCCATCCGATCTAAATGAAATCGGGCCTTCGACTTTGCTCAAGTTAGGGCGAGGTTTTCCTCCTGTCCCTAACAGGGCTGTGGGGGCGCATATGGGCGTTGCAGGGCCTCTCCCCCCATTTGGTCTAAATGGAACCGGGCCTTCGACTTTATCGGGACGAGGTTTCCCTTTCGTTTCTGATGCAGTTTGTTTGAATTGTCCAAAGACATACAGGTATGCAACTTTCAATTAAAATGAAGTTACTGGTAGTACATCCATAAGTTTTTTGAGCTCCACGGTCGTGGGAGGTCAGCTCCTCCGAGTTCCTTAAGATAATAAGTTTCGGGCCGGACTACTTCTTTGACTTCATACGGTCCTTCCCAGTTTGGGGTGAGTTTCCTCCGATCCTGAGGTTGCGAGACAGTGGCTCGTCGAAGCACTAGATCTCCCACTCTAAAGGCTTTGTTCTTGACCCGGGCATTGTAATATCGAGCGACTTTCTGTCTGTAGGCTGCCATTCGAACCTGAGCTATCTCCCGCCTTTCTTCCAGCAGGTCGAGGTTGGCTCTAAGACTTTGCAAATTTTGATGTTCGTCAAATGCCACGACTCGTGCCGACGGGAGTTTAAGCTCGATTGGGATGACGGCTTCCGTACCGAAGGCTAAGGCAAAGGGGGTCTCCCCCATAGGTAGCCTCTGGGTAGTTCGATACGCCCACAACACATGATAAAGTTTGTCCGCCCAAGTTCCCTTTGCTTTTTCGAGCCTTGTCTTAATCCCCTGCAAAAGGGTTCTATTGGTCACCTTAGCTTCACCATTCGCCTGGGGATGGGCTACTGATGTGAAGTTGTGAGAGATGTTTAGATCTTCACAGAATTCGGCGAATTTCGCTCCCGCGAATTACCATCCATTATCAGTGATTAGGGTTCTAGACAGACCGAACCTACACACGATCGACTTCCGGACGAAATCTTGCACTTTTGCTTCTATGATTTTCGCTAGTGGTTCGGCTTCGACCCATTTGGTGAAGTAGTCGATCGCTACAAGGAGAAACTTTCTTTGCCCAGACGCCATGGGAAAGGGGCCAAGGATGTCCATCCCCCATTGTGCAAAAGGCCATGGGGCACTCAAGGGTGTGAGCTCGATGGCGGGCTGTCTCTGGACGTTGGCGTATCTCTGGCATCGATCATACTTTTTGACATATTCGATCGAATCATGATGCATTGTCGACCAGTAATACCCTTGGCAGAGCAATTTGTGGGATAAAGATCTAGCTCCCAAATGGTTTCCGTAGATTCCTTCATGCACTTCCCACAAGGCGTAGTCAGCCTCCGAAGGTCGGAGGCATTTTAAGAGGGGCAAGGAGTATAATCTCTTGTACAATTTGCCCTCATAAAGGATGTACCGGGAGGCTTGATTTCGGAGCTTCCGAGCTTCTTTCGCATCTTGGGGGAGAACTCCATCTCTGAGATAGATTATCAGTGGGTCGACCCAGCTGGGTTCGTGGTCAATCTCCATCACGGGCCGTGATTTTTCTGTACTCGGGTGTTTTAGAACTTCAAAGAGGATGCCTTTGGGCAATTCGGCCGGAGCCAACGTCGCCAGCTTGGAGAGAAGGTTAGCCCTGGTATTTTCCAACCTTGGGATCTGTCTAATGTTGAAGCTGCTAAAGGCGGGGGTGAGCCAAGGTAGCTCCTTAGTTCTTCGAATGCCTGTTGGCACTCAGAGGTCCAACAGAAGTTCTTTGGCTGCTTGAGGGTTTGAAAGAAGGGCAAGCACCGTTCGGCCGACCTTGCGATGAAGCGATTAAGGGCCACTATCCTCCCCGTGAGGTGCTGAACCTCTTTTATTGACTTTGGGGCGGCCATCTCCTGGATGGTGCGAATTTTCTCTAGATTGGCCTCGATCCTGCGCTCTGATACCATGAAGCCCAGGAACTTTTCTGAGGTTACGCCGAAAGCGCATTTAGTTGGGTTCAGCTTCATTCTATATTTTCGGAGGGCGTCGAAGGTCTCCTCGAGGTCAGCGACATGATCTCCGAAAGATTTGCTTTTTACGAGCATATCGTCCACGTAGACCTCCATGTTACGGCCGATCTGCTCCTTGAAAATTTTGTTCACCAACCGTTGGTAGGTTGCACCCGCATTCTTGAGGCCAAAAGGCATGACCCTGTAACAGTAAAGGCCACGATTAGTGATGAAAGCTGTCTTTTCCTCATCTTCCGGCGCCATTCTAATTTGATTATAGCCGGAGAACGCGTCCATGAAGGTGAGGAGCTCATGGCCCGAGGTCGCATCCACCAGTTGATCGATTCTGAAAAGAGGGTAGCTGTCCTTCGGACAGGCCTTATTCAGCTTTTTGAGGTCTATGCACATCCTCCACTTGCCGTTTGCTTTTTTGACCCGGACAACGTTAGAAATCCAATCAGGATAATTGACTTCCTTAATGAATCCGGCCTTAAGGAGCTTATCCACTTCCTCGGCTATCGCCTTCTGCCTCTCTGGAGCATGACTTTGGATTTTTTCTTTCGTCGGTCGATGCTGTGGATCGACGGCTAGATGATGCTTCATGACTTCCGTGTCAATCCCCGGCATGTCTACTGGCACCCAAGCAAAAACGTCCACATTCCTTCATAGAAAATCAATGAGATGCGTCCGCACCTCCTCCCCTAGGTTGGAGCCGATCATCGCTACATGCTCCGCGTTCCCGTCGTTCAAAGGGATTGATACCAGATCTTCGATTGGGGCACCCCTCTCTTCGGTGAGGTCATCGCGAGCATCCAGTCCATCGATGGGGTAGGAGTCAGATTGATCGCTTCTTCGCAAGGCTATATTGTAGCAGTGTCTGGCCAGGGCTTGGTCTCCCCGGACCTCTCCAGTCCCCTGGTTGGTGGGGAACTTCAACTTTAAATGGTAGGTCGATACGACGGCTCAGAGAGCATTGAGGCCAGATCGGCCGAGGATTACATTGTAGGCGGATGGCGCCTTCACCACCAAGAAATTCACCAGGGCCCTGGATTGCCTTGGATATTGACCTGCGGCCACAGTCAAAGTTATTATTCCTTCCGTCAGAACGGCGTCGCCGATAAACCCTACCAAAGGGGAGCTAATCGGCCTCAGATGGCTGTCAAGAGTGGACATTCTTGAAAAGGCATCGTAGAACAAGATGTCGGCCTAACTTCCATTGTCGACAAGAACGCGACGGACGTCGTAATTTGCTATATTCAAGGAAACTACGATCACATCGTTATAAGGGAATTGGACTCTCTGAGTGTCTTCTTCGGTAAAGGTTATGGGCTCTTCAGTCTTTTGCCGCTTGGGGGATACAGCCGGTATGTTGGTCATTTTCTGTCGGGATCCTCCCGAGATGGTGTTGGCGAAATCCGTCGGAGGCCGATCGCCCGGCCACTCCATGCCGGCGACCATAGTCGAAGGGCGCGACGCCTGGGAAACCAGAGGTGAGACCGGGGTCCGAGATATGGCTGCGGAGGCCGTGGGTAGCTGCGCGGATGCTTCGCGAGAAGGCATCGGGCGAGGATCCAGTGGGGGAAAGGAGGAGTGGGTGCCGGAGAAGATGACCGGAGGCGGTCCCGTTGAGCGCTTCTTTAAGAACAAGGATGCTGCGAAGATAGACCCTTCCTCTAGTTCCAATCCTGTTGGTGCAAAAATCCGCTTGCGCCGGAGAAGCTGGAGTCGAGGGAGTCACGGTCGCCGCCGGGACCTGCAAAAGAAGTCTAAACCGTAGGTGGGGTTGCTCCGGCAAGACCCTCCGACGCTCAAGTCAGTTCTCTGCCTCAACAAGGATGGAGTGCTCGAACAAAAATTTTAGCAGAGTTTTTAGGTAAAAATGAGAGCTTATATAATAACGTATCTGGGGTTTCCCTTTTATAGACGGAGGGGGCAACAAATTGATAGCGATGCCTGTAACCGTCTGGTAGTGGGCCGTCCAGAGTCAAGAGAAATTTATTGCGGAGGGTAGTGGAGTGGGATCGTGGTTATCATCGTGGCTCGCCACGTGGAATCAGTTACGGGGAATCGAGCGGTGTCCGTTGTCGTGACTTATCAGGGAGTGGTGGACTTGCACAGAATCCGCCGTAGGGAGTAGAGCAGAGTCGTGGCCGTTAATACGGCCTGTCAGGGAGTAATGGGGCTACGCAGGGTCCGCCGCAAGGAGTGGAGCAGTGGTGTCCATTACTGTGGCTTGTCAGGGGATCCAGACTTGTTGGCCGAAGTTCGATTGGAGTCGGTAGCGAGGTCCGGCACCCGTAGGAGTTTGGACGAGGTCTTCCCGCAGTCGGGATAGAAGACGGAGTCTGACTCTCATAAAAGTCCGGATGCAGTCTTCTTGCAGTTGGGAGTCATAGGCGGAGTTCGGCTCCCGTAGGAGTCCGGGCGGAGTCTTCCTGCAATCGAAATCAAAAATGAAGTCCGGCTCCCGTAGGAGTCTGGACGAGGCTTACCAGCGGCAGAAGTCGTGGACGGAGCCCGACTCCCGTAGGAGCCCGGGCGGGGTCTTCCTTGCTGCAGAAATCATGGGCGGAGCCCGACTCCCGTAGGAGTCCGGGCGGAGTCTTCCTTGCTGCAGAAATCATGGACAGAGCCCGGCTCCCCGTAGGAGTCCGGGCGGAGTCTTCCTTGCTGTAGAAGTCGTGGACGGAGCCCGGCTCCTGTAGGAGTCCGGGCGGAGTCTTCCTTGCTGTAGAAGTCGTGGACGGAGCCCGGCTCCCGTAGGAGTCCGGGCGGAGTCTTCCTTGCTATAGAAGTCATGGACGGAGCCCGGCTCCCGTAGGAGTCCAGGCGGAGTCTTCCTTGCTGCAGAAATCATGGATGGAGCCCGGCTCCCGTAGGAGTCCGGGTGGAGTCTTCCTTGCTGTAGAAGTTGTGGACGGAGCCTGGCTCCCGTAGGAGTCCGGGCGGAGTCTTCCTTGCTGCAGAAATCATGGATAGAGCCCGGCTCCCGTAGGAGTCCGGGCGGAGTATTCCTTGCTGTAGAAGTCGTGGACGGAGCCCGGCTCCTGTAGGAGTCCGGGCGGAGCGACGGGAGCTCACCAACAGTTGTTGAAAGTCGGAAGAGACTCGCGAGGGTCGACCCTGCCAAGAACTTCGACCGAGGGTATTTTATGCCCAACAATGAGAAATCAAGATACAACTTCTTCTGACTTTCTATTTTATAATTTTCTTTTTCTTAAATTTTCCTTCTACGCTTCATCTTTTTTGGATATGAATTCTTGACCAAGGTGATTAAAAAGTGCAATCTTATATGACTTTTGTGTTAGGTATTGTATCTTGGGAATAAGATTTTCAAAAGTTTTTTTACACTTATTAGTGCGGACACCAAAGCCATAAAAAATTGGCAACATAATTTAAATTCGATTTGGATCGAAGAAGCCTCATTAGATTAATTCTACTTCAGTTATTTATTTTCTGTCAATAAATTTTTAATGCATTTAGCTTTGAATCCATAGGGCCATACTTGGATTTGTCCATATCACCTTTGGAGCCACCACTCTCCATATGCCAAGAGAAAAAATATGCATGCCAGCGTGTGCCGTGCTCATGCCAAGTTGTGTCAAGCATCAAGCACTCACATGGAGTTTTATTTCTTCTCTAGAATTTCTTAAGAGTTCTTGGCTACTTATTTTGTTGAGGGCTAATTTTTTTCCCAAGGTAGATTATTTTATCACATATAATGCTTTACTTTTTTATGGAGGGCTGATTTCTTCTTTGTAAAAGGTAAAAGATTCCTAAAGAAATAGAATCCTTAGAGTCCTATATAAATCCTTGTATCTTTCATGAAGAGAATAATGAATAATTTTACGAACTTCACAAATACTTGTGTTAATCGCTCTGAGAAGAAGAGGGTGTGAGACCCAAAATCATCCCACAAGAGGAGGGAGTGAGGCCCACTTTCTATTCTACTCCTTCTACTTAAGATCCAGTGTTCCTGCGACTCTGATTCGACTCCACCATCTACCTACGCAAGCCTATTCTGTCAAGAGAAGATCTGTCTCCTCCAGAATTTTCATCTATCATGCTGAGAGGGAGTGATTTCTTATTCTACAGATCATATGCTGTCAAGGACCTTCATTCCTTAACAGTTGATCTTTGATTTTTTTTTATCCGATGTTGGTAAAGACCTAGTTCTTTATCAATGGATCTATTTGGTTAAAAGATTAAGAGTCTTAATTAGAGTAGTTTTTTAACTATCATGATCCAGATTCTTATCATCTTCTTGATTTTTTCTCATGGGTTTAATATTTTATTTTCTCTCATTCCATTCATATTTGTTTTTGTATTTACTCGTGAGCATGTTTAATTTCTGCTATCTGCTTATGAAATTCTCTATTGCTAGTTGTTTACTGATCTCTCGAATGACATTCATCTGTATCATTTAGATTGATCTTACTTTAGTCTCGTATCAATCAATCATACCTCCTGAGCAGAGTATAGGCAACTATACTGTCTATCCTGGGAATAATGAGCCCCTGGCCGGACGTGATTTGTTGTTGATGAACAGAAGAGAGCTTGATCATTAGGATTGATTTTTTTTTTTCTCTCTCCTTTAGGATTGTCCCGCATCAATTTGATATCAAAGCTGGTTGATTAGGGTTTTAGTTTAAATTCAGCAATTTAAATTTTTGCAAGTTAAATTTTTGCACTCTAAAATTTGTATTCAAGCATTTTAATTTTTATTACACCTTATTTTTGCATCCTAGAGTTGCATGACCACTAGATCAGGTATCTGGTACCAACATCCTACTTTTTCACCCAACACCAATATGGATCCCAATATAGTAGCCATCATTAATGCTCTTGTGGGAAAAATTTAGTATAGGGGTAAAATGATAATTTTAAAACTTTTTCAAAATTATTATTTTACAGTGAAAATTATTAATTAATCTAATTAATTAATAAAAATTTATCCTACACTAGAATCTAAATATGATATATAGCATGCATGCATTTAAATTTGAAATTCAAATTTGAACAGGAAACACTTTATTGTAATGTGTTCAGAACACAATATCTTTGTGCGTGTAGTAGATCACCGCAATCTGATCATCATCAAGAGAGTCTGATCATCGTAATGCAGTCATACAACATGTCTAACCTCTGTGGATCATCCACATGAAGCTCCAGATCTTATCGACTCCTCACAAGTGCTAGCTCATTATAGAGCCCTTTCGATGGCCAATGCTGATCGAACTCCTTGGATCGATATCTGTCGATTCTTTGGATACTCCAGATTATCAGCAGATGTGCTTGAGAGGATGTTGAAGATTTTTTTGAAATTTGGTGGGCTCACGACATTCATAGCTTACCTTCTCACTTCCCGAACTCCAGGCTAAAACCCTGAAGAACTCACTGAAACCCTGCGCACACTTTTTCTTTCTTTTCTTTCTTTTTCTCTCAGAAGGATATAGACCTTCACCTTGCACACAAGGATTCCTCATACCCAAATTTTCTATCCAAAATTTTTTTGCACACACCCCACTCTTTTCCTCCTTTTAAAACAATGTCAAACATCTTATCCACGTGAGAGGATAAAGATGAGTAATTATACATTTGAATTCAAATTAAATTTTGAATTCAAATGGAAACCAATTTACCCCTATCCACTAAGGGTGTGAAAAGAGGAGGGCGTGGCTTAATTTGTGCATGAGTAATTTCATGAGAAATATTTTCTCGTGTAATAAATGGGACGCTAAAAGAGGATAAGGTCAAGGCACTAAGATTGGTTTCTCATTCAAATTCAAACTTTATTTTGAATTTGAATGGCCAACCAATCATCCTTATCCACTCATTTGGTGCATTAAAGTAGGATGTGAGGAAGGGCTTTGTGTGAGAAAAAATTCATGAGAACTTCCTTCTCGTGAATTCAAATGGGCACAGTGGAAGTGAGGTGGCGCAGGGAGAATGGGTCAAGGTGGTTTCATTATTTAAACCAACCTAATTGAACCAAATAAGTTAGGTCCAATTAGACTAATTTAAACCCAACTAAATTAGGCTCAATAAAATCCTAATCAAATCAAGAATTGATTAAGTCCAACCCCTGATCAAATCAAGGACCAAACCATCTCGACGATTAGGTCAACTCTTAACCTAATCGGGTCAAACCCAACTGAATCCAATTCAATTGGACTTGATCCAAAAATAATTACTCAATCAAATTGAGTTAATTAATGATCAAATCACTAATTAAACCTCTCATAAATATTGAGTCCAAATCCGATGGATAATCAGGTATCAGAATTCATCGATATGTAACCCTGATCGAAGAGTCCCAAACCAATGGGACTCTTGACCCCGGTACCCAAAATGTGTGGGACTCATGATCAGAGAATCCTGATTCTCGATCACAGAGTTTCAGACACGTAGGACTCATAGTCCATGAGCATTAGGACTCTTCATCAGCCATCAGATCAGATAGGAACTTCTAATGTGTGTGACCCCACAGGTTCGAACCTAAGCCGATAGCACAGGAACCAATTTCTGTACTAATCGAAGTGACCATCTAGCAATGGTACCCGATGATCGGATAGGTCGAATAGTCACAATCGCAACACTCAAAATCTACATGAATATGGTTATTGTATAATTCATCCCTTTGACCTCTGTGTTTAGGACGACTCAGGGTTAAACTGTCAACCCTGATCGGATCATCCGAATCGTGCTCAACTCAAACAATCCTGTGACTCCTCACAAAGACTACCCTCGCTAAGATTTTACTAAATTGAAACATGACTATACACAGCTCCTAAACTAGAGTGGTCAATCCCATCTTGACACACGCACCGACAAGTCAAGCACTTGACTACACCCAGCAGCCTTCCGTCACTGAATTAGAAATTCAGGTAGTCCAGTGCCTAAGTGCAGTGAGTTGCTTGCAAGTCACCATGACGGTCTCAGGTCGGAGGGATATTTATACCCATATTCCATCAGAGCAAATCTTGATAGCAGAAATAGCTCCAGAGTCGGTCACGTTCAGTGCAGATGTACCCTTATATCTCACCTGTATGCCATACCAGTATCTCCATACTCATTGGTTAAGAGAATAACCAACCTATATGGCACACAACGACCTATATTTGATAAACATGAAGGAACCAGATATAGGATTTCAGGGTTAGATCTTGAAACTTTTTCAAGATCATACAGCGGAAGACTAAAATAAATTAAAATTTATTTTCTAAAATCAGAGAATCCCTAGATCTAAGATCCTATTACATGATTATTACATAGCATTAAATCAAAAATTAAAATATATAAATATAGCATGAACTACATGTTGATCATATCAACATGTTTCTATACCACATCTAATGTATGTATTAAACAATAGATCAGATCTATTACCTTGCAAGTTAGATGCTCTAACCTCACTGATCCAGGCTTAAGGATGATGTTGCAAGCCGAACACGCATCCGGCCTCTAGGAGTCATCCACACGAGTCTACGAATCTCGATCAGAAGTCTTGCTTCAGGAAATCAGCACAGTATGCTAGTACTGCGCTGATCCTTCTTTGATGGTTGATCAGGTGCCTCCTTCTTCTTGATTTGGACTCTTCCAAAGATGAAAAGTAAAAGAAAGAGTTTTAGATCTGAGACGCTCTCAGAAAACTCAAGATGGAGGGAGGAAAGATATGAAAACAAAAAACCCTAGAAGAAGACCCTCTTCTTCTTCACGTTTTTCTCTCTAGACACCCTAACTTGCATCTTTTATATATCCATGACCCAAAGGTATTTATCTCTGATTTTTTGATGGCACAAAGGTCTCTCAAATATCTATCTTCTCCTAAAATTTCATAAAGAAACTCATTTTATACAGAGATATATGATAGAGTCCTTGTCTAGGTCAAATACCTAGTCAAGGCTTATCCAAACATGGCAAGTTAAGGGGCGCCCAACTCTTGAGCACCTCCTCCATATTTTCGTGCATGGATTACCAGAAAAGGGTGCATAATATGTACCCTAAAAGTCATGAAAATTCTAAAAAAAATTTGGATAAATTCGGTGCAAAATTGAAAGAGTTTTGGATTTCTAAAACTCTATCTCATAGAATTCGAAATCCAAACTTATTCCTTTTTTATTTGATCCAAACCACCTTTCATGTAAGAAAGAAGAGAGGAAACCTTTTGTGTACGTGGGAGAGACCTGGGAGAGGGCTTTTGTTACACAAAATAAGTGGAGATTGGCGTTGAATAAGAGAGAGGGCGTGGGGAAGGCTTATGTGGCGCAAGGTGGAATCCTAGTCTTACTAGGATTCTATCTTATGACTTGTTTTAATTTGGTTTCCCAAACCAAATCAAACCAAAATTAGATCAACCTAATTAAAATAAGTCTTAACCCAATTAAGAACCTAATTTAATCAGATTAAATTATATTTAAATCTGATTTAATTTTCTAATCAAATTAGAAATTAGATTGACCCAAGTCCTAGTTGAACTAGGACTAGTTTTTCCTTGCACTTGCCTTATCCAATAAACCAATTGGGCTTGATCCAATCAAGCCCAAACTAAATCTAATTAAATCATATTTAATTAAACTTAATCTCAGCCTATTGGCTTAATCAAATTAAGCCAATTAGCAATCGAATTGCTAATCGATCCTTCTGCAACACTTGCACTGGGTTAAATGTCAATCGTATTGATCATTTAACCCTAGAATGATTCTTAATCGTTGATCAACCATCCGATCAGATCATGAACTCTAATGTGTGTGACCTCATAGGTCCGAACCTAAGTCGGTAGTACAAAAATAAATTTTTGTACCAATCGAAGTGACCATCTAGCAATGGTACCCGATGATCGGATAGGTCGAATGTGTAGAACAACATCCTTAGAACCCATGCGGATATAGTTTTCATATAATTCATCCCCTTGACCAAAATGATCATAGGACACCACAGAGTTCAACTGTCAACTTTGATCAGGTTGTCCACATTGTATTTCAAAATATCAAATCCATCTGATGGATTACCCTGGCCAAGGTTTTGCTAAATTGAAATACAGTGACTCATTCTTCTCCAACTCTTGGAGTGGTCAATCCCATCTCGATCACACTCTGACTTCGCAAGTACTTGACTGTGCCCAGAAGCCTTCCATCCCTGAATTAGAAATTCAGTTAGTCCAATACCAAAGCACAGTGAGTTACTTGCAAGTCACTGAGGCGATCTCAAGTCTAAGAGACACTTATACCTATATCCCATCAGAGACATTCTCGATAGCAGAATACTCTGGAGTTGGTCATGTTCAATGATGATGTACCTTTATATCTCACCTGTATGCCATACCAGTGTCTCCACACTCCTTGGTTAAAAGGACAACCAACCCATATGGCCTACAGCGACCTATGCTCGATGGAAGCTGTCGTCCTTATTAACAGTTTATCATTTAGTCGTGAACAGTTTTAAGGACTAATCGATAAATCCTCTCTTTATCGAACTTAAATAGTCCTAATGATTTCATCATAACAACGGAGTTTATTAGAAGATGAAAGCTTATGATGAAAATGCCAAATATATTTTATTTATTAACAAATCAATTACAATACTTGGTTGCTCAACCGTCAACAGCTTGACGATTGGCTTTTTTGGGACACATTTCCCAACAACTCCCACTTGTCCTAAAGCCACTCGACACAGTATCTAATACCCATCTTCGACTTGTGGTTGTCGAACTCCTTTATCGCCAGGGCTTTAGTGAAGGGGTCGGCCAGGTTCTCCTTTCCGTCGATCTTCTGAAGGTCGACGTCACCTCGATCCATGATCTCCAGATGGAAGCGGCGCAAGATGTGCTTCATCTGCTGATGTGCTTTGGGTTCCTTCGCCTGAGCTATGGCACCAATGCTGTCGCAGTAGAGCAGGACTGGACCATCGAGGGAGGATCCTACTCCGAGCTCAGTGATGGATTTCCTCAGCCACACAGCTTTCTTTGTAGCATCCGATGCTGCGATGTACTCCACTTCACAAACAGAGTCTGCCACAGTATGCTGCTTGAAACTCTTCCAGTAGATGACTCCACCATTCAGAGTAAAGATATAACCCGACACGCTCCTACTGTCATCATGGTCAGATTGGAAGCTGGAGTCTGTGAACCCCACAAGTTTCAGATCTGACTCGCCATAAACCAACCATTGGTCCTTAGTATTTCTCAAATACTTAAGGATGGCTTTAACCACTTTCCAATGATTTTCTCCAGGATCAGATTGGTATCTACTCACTACTTCTAGTGAGTATGCCACATCTGGTCTTGTACATGTCATGACGTACATGATAGATCCCATGGCTGAAGCATATGGGACTCTACTCATACGCTCTCTCTCTTCAGGAGTAGTCAGACAATCCTTCTTAGAGAGAGAAATTCTTTGGCCTATCGGTAGATAGCCCTTCTTTGAATTCTCCATGCTGAACCTCTTCAGCACAGTATCTATGTACATGGACTGGGATAACCCAAGCATCCTTTTAGATCTATCCCTATGGATCTTCATCCCTAGGATGTAAGATGCTTCACCCAAGTCCTTTATGGAGAACTGTGATGACAACCAAACTTTTATTCTCTGTAGTGCGGGGATGTCATTCCCGATTAAGAAAATATCATCCACGTACAAGACAAGGAATACCACAATTGGACCATTTGCCCATTTATAGATGCAGGGCTCTTCTCCATTCTCAATGAAGCTATACGTTTTGATCACCTTATCAAAATGCATGTTCCAACTCCGAGAAGCTTGCTTCAGTCCATAAATGGATCTCTGAAGCTTGCACACCTTGGACTCATCTGTGGATGTAAACCCCTCAGGTTGTATCATATACACCTCTTCGGTCAGCTCTCCATTCAGGAAAGCTGTCTTTACATCCATCTGCCAGATCTCATAATCCAGATGGGCAGCTATTGCAAACATTATCTGAATGAATTTGAGCATTGCCACAGGGGAAAATATCTCGTCATAGTCAATACCATAACGTTGACGATACCCCTTGGCGATCAGACGGGCTTTATAGGTCTCCACCTTTCCGTCTGCGCCCCTCTTTCTTTTGAAGACCCATTTACACCCAATGGGTTTAACCCCTTCAGGTGGGTCAACCAATGTCCATACATCGTTGACCTTCATGGACTCCATTTCAGATTTCATGGCTTCAAGCCATTTCTCGAAATCAGGTCTCTGCATTGCATCCATATAGGTGATCGGATCCTCATTATTCTCATCAAGTTCGATGGGATCACCATCCCAGACCAAGAAACCGTAGTATCTATCCAGTTGATGCGGTACTCTACCGGATCGCCTTAATGGTGCAGGTATATTGGGCTCCGAATCTGATCTAATCATATCCGACTCAGGTTCAGCTATTGGTGTCGGTCCTTCTACCTGTTGAACTTCATCAAGTTCAATCTTAGAGGCAACGGTTCCTTCACTAAGGAACTCTTTTTCTAAAAAGATTGCCTTAAGGCTGATGAACACCTTTTGTTCATCAGCATGGTAGAAAAAATATCTTTTTGTCTCTTTGGGGTACCCTATGAATGAGCATTTGTCAGACCTAGGTCCAAGTTTGTCGTGACTAATCGTTTGACATAGGCCGGGCACCCCCAGACCCTAAGGTGTGAAAGTGCTGGCTTACATCCCATCCATATCTCATATGGAGTCTTAATTACAGACTTACTTGGAACCCTATTTAACAGATAACTGACTGATTCGAGTGCATATCCCCAGAAGGATATCGGCAAGCTAGCAAAATCCATCATGGATCGGACTATGTCTAACAAAGTCCGATTCCTCCTTTCAAACACACCATTGTGCTGTGGTGTTCCTAGAGGAGTCCATTGAGAGAGAATCTCATTCTCTCCTAGATATGTGAGAAATTTACTAGAAAGGTATTCTCCTCCTCGATCAGATCGAAGAGTTTTAATACTCTTCCCAGTTTATTTTTCTACTTTACTTCGAAATCGTTTGAACATTTCAAATGAATCCGACTTATGTTTCATCAGATAGACATATCCATATCGGGATAGGTCATCCGTGAAAGTTATGAAGTAGAAATATCCACCTCTAACACTGGTGCTCATGGGCCCGCATACATCAGTATGTACTAGGCCCAAGAGCTCAGTAGCTCTTTCACCTTTTCCAATAAAAGATGACTTGGTCATTTTATCAAGAAGACAGGACTCACAGGTTGGAAGTGATTCATAATCACTGACTTCGAAGATTCCCTCTTGAGTCAACCTGTTTATTCTATTCTTGTTTATATGACCTAGCCTACAGTGCCATAAGTAGATATCTGACACACTATCTAATCTAGGGTGCTTGCCAGTTGAATAGACTCTTATCAGGCTTGATCCTTTTGGTCTGGCTCTGCACTGATGTCCCAGCCTGAACTTACACCTTCTTCACTTTCTTCTTCTTGTTCTTCTTCCCTTTCTTAAAGGGTCGAGAACCAGAAGATGAATCTCCCACTGAGTTCACCGACTCCTTGTGAAGTTAGTGATTCTTCTCAAAGTTCTGAAGCAACCCCAGTAATCCGTGGTAGTTTACTTCAGGCTTTGTCATTCTATAATGAGTGAGGAATGGGAGATAAGACTTGGGTAGCGAGTTCAGTATTGCATCTTTCCCAAGCTTCTCATGCAAAGGAAAGCCGAGCTTGCTCAATCGTTCCATCAACTCGATCATGTACAATACATGATCAGTGACAGAGGCACCATCCCACATTTTGGCGTTGAAGATGGCACAACTAGTCTTGTGCCTCTCCACATCATCAGGTGTGCCAAAGGCATCCTCCAACACTTGAAGCATGTCCTTTGGCTGAGCCGTCTCGAATCTGCGACTGAACTCGTCGCTCATGACAGCCAGCATGATACAGCGCACCATGGTCTGGTCACTGAGCCACTTCTGGTAAGTATCTCTGACTGTTCCACGTGCATTGACAGCTGGCTCCTCAGGTGCAGGATCCATTATCACATATAGGATCCATTAATGCTCCAGGACTATCTTCAACTTATAGTACCAGCTACCGAAGTTGGGTCCCACCAACTTATCATTGTCTAACAATGATCGGAGCGATAGGGAAGTGGCCATATTTACACAAAGGAGAACCATAACCTAATTAGTAATTGATTCATTAAACCTAAAGATTTGGACTTTAATCAAAAGGTTTCTCCCACTATTTTATTCGAATTGGTAGCCTCTACCTCTAACTCGAGGAATTATCCTAATTCCTTAGCGGGTACTAGAATTCACTTAGACTGCACACAAGCCCAACTTTGGTTGGTCAACCCATGTACATCTAAGGGTAGGTTCATAACCAATTGTTTCTCTAAATAATTTTTAGTAATTTTAATTTTGCCCCAGAAACCTAATCAGTAGGCTTTGGCCTCCACTGTAAGGATCCGGTTAGGTCCAACCATTAACATGATCATACTTGGTGTATCTAACCAACGAATGATTAAGCCCAACTTTGGTTGGCTCACCTAACCACCATTAGAAAGACACTTTCAAGTCATCATATGATGAGTGATAATTCCATTAGTCAACAAGCACCAGGCCTTTGGATCTGCAATGATTATTGAGTTAATAGACTCATTATCAAACACCTTAATGGGAGGCTATGACTCAGTTATCTCCATAACTTTATCATTTTAAGGACCTAATAATTTTAGAGAATTTAAATAATTTAGAGGATGAGGTCAGATGAACCAGCTTATCATGATCCTCCCACTGACTTCACCAAGTCAGCTTAAGGGAGACCATTAAAAGGGCTGGTCTAGGAGCACCTAAATCAGTCACACTGATTTACCTAGCTGACATGGGTCAGCTCGAATAGTCAACTGATCCGATCAAAACATAATTTCACCAAGAGGCCAGATAAGTTCGATCAGTGGGAGGGTCTGCCAAAGCTTGCCTTAGACACCATCAGAAATGACCAGGTAAGCGGGCTCCCAATTAAAAACCATCGGTCTGGTTTACCTTAGACACCAACTGATTTAATTAGTTTCGATTAGATCAACCTAACAGTTCGTGCTAGACCGCTTAGCCAAGAATCAAGTCCATTTGGTTCTCGTTAAAGACATGGACTTGACCAACTACAACTATTGTAATTGATCTAGAGAATTCTTGACCTAATCTAAGACAACAATTGATTAGATTTAGTCAATTCTCTAATTAAGTCCATCTTTAATCTAACCATAGGTCTAACCCAATTAATGGACCTAATTCCCACTAACCCATTAACCCAATGTGTTATGATTTGTGTCTTAGGTTCTTCAATTCACAATCCTAGAACCTAATCAAACAACTTCTTAATTCTTAATTAAGTTTTGGGCTGAGGGTTGGGTTTGGCTTTTCAAAAAATAATTTTACAATATGATTCTACCAACCATATTGCATGTTTGATTCATAATCAAGATACAAGTGAAATAAACATGAAACTACTTTAGATCTAATCTAAACAGGTTCATATAATTGAAATAATTTCAACTTTAAATAATTTCTTTACATAAAAATTATTAATAAAGAGATTTTATTTTAGATTTAAATATCTTTTAAATCTAGTAAATCATAAATTTAATCTAGATCATATCTAACAAATTTATAATTAAAGATAGATCTACACAAACTAGGACAACCTTTGCACTGTAAGGGGTAAACCTTACAGCAGGATAACCTTGCAGTTCGTGATTGATCTAAAATTTTAATTTCAGATTTAATAATCAGATTATAAATTAGATCTAATCTAAGAAATAATCTAAGCATGTATAAATAATCATGTAATAAAGAACCTAGGCTCTGATACCAATTGAAGGAACCAGATCTAGGGTTTCAGGGTTAGATCTTGAAACTTTTTCAAGATCATACAGCGAAAGACTAAAATAAATTAAAATTTATTTTTTAAAATTAGAGAATCCATAGATCTAAGATCCTATTACATGATTATTATATCATATTAAATCAAAAATTAAAATATATAAATATAGCATGAACTACATGTTGATCATATCAACATGTTTCTATACCACATCTAATGTATGTATTAAACAATAGATCAGATCTATTACCTTGCAAGTTAGACGCTCTAACCTCGCTGATCCGAGCTTAAGGATGATGTTGCAAGCCAGACATGCATCCGGCCTTTAGGAGTCATCCACACGAGCCCACGAATCTCGATCAGAAGTTCTGCTTCAGAAAATCAGCACAGTATGCTAGTACTGCGCTGATCCTTCTTTGATGGTTGATCAGGTGCCTCCTTCTTCTTGATTTGGACTCTTCTAAAGATGGAAAGTAAAAGAAGGAGTTTTAGTTTTGAGATGCTCTCAGGAAACTCAAGATGGAGGGAGGAAAGATATGAAAACAAAAAACCCTAGAAGAAGACCCTCTTCTTCTTCACATTTTTCTCTCTAGACACCCTAACTTGCATCTTTTATATCTCCACGACCCAAAGGTTTTTCTCTCTAATTTTTGGATGGCACAAAGGTCTCTCAAATCTCTATTTTTTTCTAAAATTTTATGAAGAAACTCATTTTATACAGAGAGATATGATAGAGTCCTTGTCTAGGTCAAATACCTAGTCAAGGCTTATCCAAACATGGCAAGTTAAGGGGCGCCCAACTCTTGAGCACCTCCTCCATATTTTCATGCATGGATCATCAGAAAAGGATGCATAATGTGTACCCTAAAAGCCACAAAAATTCCAAAAAAAATTTGGATAAATTCGGTGCAAAATTGAAAGAGTTTTGGATTTCTAAAACTCTATCTCATAGAATTCGAAATCCAAACTTATTCCTTTTTTATTTGATCCAAACCACCTTCCATGTAAGAAAGAAGAGAGGAAACCTTTTGTGAACATGGGAGAGACCTGGGAGAGGGCTTTTGTCACACAAAATAAGTGGAGATTGGCGTTGAATAAGAGAGAGGGCGTGAGGAAGGCTTATGTGGCGCAAGGTGGAATCCTAGTCTTACTAGGATTCTATCTTATGACTTGTTTTAATTTGGTTTCCCAAACCAAATCAAACCAAAATTAGATCAACCTAATTAAAATAGATCTTAACCCAATTAAGAACCTAATTTAATCAAATTAAATTAGATTTAAATCTGATTTAATTTTCTAATCAAATTAGAAATTAGATTGACCCAAGTCCTAGTTGAACTAGGACTAATTTTTCCTTGCACTTGCCTTATCCAATAAACCAATTGGGCTTGATCCAATCAAGCCCAAACTAAATTTAATTAAATTATATTTAATTAGACTTAATCTCAGCCCATTGGCTTAATCAAATTAAGCCAATTAGCAATCCAATTGCTAATCGATCCTCCTGCAACACTTGCACTGGGTTAAATGTCAATTGTATTGATCATTTAACCCTAGAACGATTCTTAATCGTTGATCAACCATCCGATCGGATCATGAACTCTAATGTGGGGATAAGCCATTAACTCATCAGAGATCGAATCACTGCGAGTAGCTCCCACTTAAAAATCACTGGTCAAACTGCCAAACTTACCTTAGACACCAACTGGTTCATTAGTTTTAATTTGATCAACTTAGTAAATAGGGTTCCACCGTATAGCCATAAATTAAGTCCATCTTGGTCTAGTTAAAGACATGGACCCATTCAACTACAACTATTGGAGTTGAGTCTAGAGTATCCTTGACCTAATCTAATTTAATTTTTTATTAGATTTGATCAATTACTCTAATTTAGTCCATTTCTTTAAGCTAACCTTAGGTCTAACCCAATTATGGACCCATTGACTCACAAGTTTATGCAATTGTCTTAGGTCTTAATTCATAATTCTAGACCTACTAGACAACACTTAATTCTTTTAATTAAGTATTTGGGCTGATGGGTCAGGGTTTGGCATTTCAAAAATAATTTTTAAATTTGAAAGGTTTTATTTTCTGTTCACCAAATATGTTGACTCATTACATAAATAGATCAGCACATTTCATAAATAGCAATCCTATTGCTAATTACATAACAGAAAATAACTCAATCAAAATAAATCATGAATATTTCTTTCGCTACTTCATCTGTATGGGATATAATTACATCGGCACCCCTACCGCCATAGGAGACCCCATCAAATGGGAAGAGAGGGCCTTTAAACCCTACTTTTCTGCTATGACCAGACGGCCATGGCAACCAACCCAATTCGATTACTTGCTACTTGGATCAAGTATATCTAAATATACCAATTTCAAAATTTAAATTTTAAATTTTAAATTTTAAATTTTGAATTTCAAATTTTAAACAAATTTCAAATTTTAAAATTTTGAATTTCAAATTTTGAATTTTAAATTTTAAATTTCAAATTTGAAATTTCAACCAAATTTCAAATTTCAAATTTTGAATTTTAAAATTTTTGAATTTTGAATTTCGAATTTCAAATTTCAAAATTCAAATTTTAAATTTTGAATTTCAAATTTTTTTTGAATTTTGAATTTCGAATAACTTTTAAAATTTAAATTTTAAATTTAAATTTTTAGATTATAACTTAATCTACGCATGCAAATATATATATCATATCTAAGAACACGCTCTGATATCATTTGTGGGGAAAATTTAGTGCAGGGGTAAAATGATAATTTTAAAATTTTTTTAAAATTACTATTTTACAGTAAAAATTATTAATTAATCTAATTAATTAATAAAAATTTATCCTACACTAGGATCTAAATATGATATATAGCATGCATGTATTTAAATTTAAAATTCAAATTTGAATAGTAAATACTTTACTGTAATGTGTTCAGAATATAATACCTTTATGCGTGTAGTAGATCACCGCAATTTGATCATCATCGGAAGAGTTTGATCATCGCAATACAGCCACACAGTGTGTCTAGCCTCTATGGATCATCCACACGAAGCTCCCGGTCTGATCGACTCCTCACGAGTGCTAGCTCGTTGTAGAGCCCTTTCGACGACCGATGCTGATCGAACTCCTTCGATCGATGTCTGTCGATTCTTTGGATATTCTGGATCATCAGCAGACATGTTTGAGAGGATGTTGAAGATCTTTCTAAAATTTGGTGGGCTCATGACATTCGTAGCTCACCTTCTCACTTCCCGAACTCCAGGCTAAAACCCTGAAGAACTCACTGAAACCCTGCGCACATTTTTTCTTTCTTTTCTTTCTTTTTCTCTCAGAAGGATATAGACCTTCACCTTGCACACAAGAATTTCTCACATCTAGATTTTCTCTCCAAAATTTTTCTTGCACACGCCCCACTCTTCTCCTCCTTTTAAAATAATGTCAAACGTCTTATCCACGTGAGAGGATAAAGATGAGTAATTGCACATTTGAATTCAAATTAAATTTTGAATTCAAATAAAAACCAATTTACCCCTATCCACTAAGGGCATGAGAAGAGGAGGGCATGGCTTAATTTGTGCGTGAGTAATTTCATGAGAAACATTTTCTCATGTAATAAATGGGGCACTAAAAGAGGATAAGGTCAAGGCACTAAGATTGGTTGCTCATTCAAATTCAAACTTTGTTTTGAATTTGAATGGCCAACCAATCATTCTTATCCACTCATTTGGCACATTAAAGTAGGATGTGAGGAAGGGCTTTGCATGAGAAAAAATTCATGAGAACTTCCTTCTTGTGAATTCAAATGGGCGCAGTGGAAGTGAGGTGGCGCAGGGAGAATGGGTCAAGGTGGTTTCCTTATTTAAACCAACCTAATTGAACCAAATAAGTTAGGCCCAATTAGACTAATTTAAATATAACTAAATTAGGCTTAATTAGGCTCAATAAAATTCTAATCAAATCAGGAATTGATTAAGCCCAACCCCTGATCAAATCAGGGACCAAACCATCTCGACGATTAGGTCAACTCTTAACCTAATCGGGTCAAACCCAATTGAATCCAATTCAATTGGACTTGATCCAAAAATAATTACTCAATCAAATTGAGTTAATTAGCGATCAAATCACTAATTAAACCTCTCATAAATATTGAGTCCAAATCTGATGGGTAATCAGGCATCAGAATTCATCGATATGTAACCCTGATCGAAGAGTCCCAAACCAGTGGGACTCTTGACCCCGGTACCCAAAATGTGTGGGACTCATAATCAGAGAATCCTGATTCTCAATCACAGAGTCTCAGACATGTAGGACTCATAGTCCATGAGCATTAGGACTCTTCATCAGCCATCAGATCAGATAGGAACCTCTAATGTGTGTGACCCCACAGGTTCGAACCTAAGTCGGTAGTAAAAGAATCAATTCCTGTACTGATCGAAGTGACCATCTAACAATGGTACCCGATGATCGGATAGATTGAATAGTCACAATCGCAACACTCAGAACCTACATGAATATGATTATTGTATAATTCATCCTTTTGACCTCTGTGTTTAGGATGACTCAGGGTTAAACTGTCAACCCTGATCGGATCATCCGAATCGTGCTCAACTCAAACAGTCCTGTGACTCCTCACAAAGATTACCCTGGCCAAGATTTTGCTAAATTGAAACATGACTATACACAGCTCCTAAACTGGAGTGGTCAATCCCATCTTGACACACGCACCGACAAGTCAAGTACTTGACTACACCCCGCAGCCTTCCGTTACTGAATTAGAAATTCAGATAGTCCAGTGCCTAAGTGTAGTGAGTTGCTTGCAAGTCACCATGGCGGTCTCAAGTTGGAAGGACATTTATATCCATATTCCATCAGAGCAAATCTTGACAGCAGAAATAGCTCCGGAGTCGGTCACGTTCAGTGCAGATGTATCCTTACATCTCACCTGTATGCTATACCAGTATCTCCATACTCATTGGTTAAGAGGACAACCAACCTATATGGCATACAACGATCTATGTTTGATAAATATTGTCATCCTTGGTAACAACGTATCATTTGGTCGTGAATAGATTTAAGAACTAAACGACAAATCCTCCTTTGTCAAGTCTAAATAGTCCTAAGGACTTCACCACAACATAGGAGTTCATTAGAAGATGAAATATTTTGTGATAAAAAATATCAAAATATTTTTTATTAATTCATAATTTATGTACATATACAAAAATGAGCACAACCGTCAACAGGCTGACGATTGGCTTTGGAACACTATTCCCAACAGCTCTGACTGAAAAGTTTGATGACATGAAAAATTTTATGAAAGCAATGGATGAGAGAATAGTGGTATTAGAAGAAGCTAGGCAGAAACAACCTGAACCTGAGTCTCTCCAACTACCTATAGGACAAAGAGGTAAGAATCTAGAACTTGATCGACCTATAGAGGCACGCCCGCATCATAACCAATTCGATCAAGATGAGCATATTCTTAAGAATGTGAAGGTTGAAGCTCCAAGTTTTGATGGTTGTCTAGATCTGAGAGAGTACCTAGATTGAAAATCAGGTATGGACCAGTATTTTGAATGGTATAAAATGTCTGAAGTAAGGAGAGTTAGGTTTGCTAGGATAAAATTGGTTAGGCAAGCCCGACTTTATTGAGAAAGTATTGAGCATCTTCTCAATCAGAGAAGACAAGATCCGATAGAAACCTGGGATAAGATGAAAGAAAAACTCAGAGAGAAGTACCTCCCCACCTCTTATCAACAAAGACTTTTAGATCAATGATAGAGGCTTACTCAAGGGAATAGATCAGTCATCGAATATATCACGAGGTTTGATGAATACCTCATGAGATGTGGAGTAGCCGAAGATAGGGTTGTTACCTTATCTAGATTTAGAGCTAGATTACGAGAGGATATTCAGCGTGAGCTCTTTCTGTGAGAGGTAACCATGTTGGAACAAGCTTATCAACTTATCTTAGACTTTGAAAGATTTTTTAGATATTCGACTCCCCGTCGTCCTGAACCCAGCCGAGTAACCCCTTCTGGATCGAGACCTAATATTAATTAAACTCCTAGTAACGGACTTCCACTTACAAATCCTATTGGGAGAAAAGAAGATAAAGAAAAAGGAGCTATAGGAGAGTTATCAAAAAGAAATAGCTCTCGATCTCATTGCTTCAAGTGCCATGGTTATGGTCATTTTGCTGCACAATATCCCAACCGATCATTATTCATAGAAGAATTAGAAGAAAAAACTCTAGAAAATATTGAGGAAGAAGTTTATGAAGCTGATCCAGATTTAGCCGAGCAATTTGAGAGTACTGAAGACATTCTGATTATGCCGCACCTGAGTCAGACCTTAGGCTTGGAGTCGTTAGGTATGTCCTAGCATAAACTAAGAAAAGTGAAGACTGACGTAGGACCTCTATTTTTTATACCTTCATAAAATTTGATGATAAAATTTATAAGGTGATCATTGATGGCGGTAGCTGTATCAAAGCCATCTCCACTGACACGGTTAAGCGATTAGGATTAACTCCTGTGGATCATCTCAGTCCATACCGTGTGTCTTGAATTGATTCCTCTTCTATTTCCATCAAATTTAGATACCGCGTGCCCATCCAGCTTCATTCCTATCAGGATCATGTGTGGTGCGATGTCTTACCCATGAAAGTCAAAAGTATCATATTAGGTCGGCCTTGGCTATTCGACAATGATGTTACGATTTATGACTAAACCAACTCCTGTAGCTTTACTCATCAGGGTAAGAAGATCACGATTAATCTTTCTCCACCTAAGGCTACTAATAGAAAGATAGGCGATGGACCAAAAGAAAATCTTAAGAAGAAAAGCCTCCATCTAATAGGTGCTAAAGAATTGGAGACGACCAGTTTGGATGCTTGCTACTAGAGAAGTTCGTGAAGATTCTAAGGTGGATTATCCTAAGTAGCTAGCCTTCTTAGTGAGTTTCATGATGTCTTTCCTAAGGATCTTCCAGATTACTTACCGCCTATGAGAAATATTCAACATGTCATTGATTTAGTTCCTAAACTACCCTACCCAACTTGCCCCACTATAGGTTGAACCCTAATGAGCATGCCGAGCTACAAAGACAAGTTGGAGAGCTGATAAAAAAAGAATTTGTGAGGGAGAGTTTGAGTCCTTGCACAGTTCCTACACTACTGACTCCAAAGAAGGATGGTACATGGAGGATGTGCATAGGTAGCCATGCCATTAACAAGATCACCATTAAGTATCACTTTCCCATCCCTAGGTTAGATGACATGTTAGATATGATGGTCGGATCCACTATCTTTTCTAAGATTGATCTTAAGAGTGGTTACCATTAAGTAAGGATTAGACCGGGAGATGAATAGAAAACTACTTTCAAGACAAAAAATGGTTTATATAAGTGGATGGTGATGCCATTTGGATTATCTAATGCCCTTAGTACCTTCATGAGGTTGATGATCCAAGTACTACGATTATTTATAGGAGTATTTGTAGTCGTATATTTTGATGACATTTTGATCTATAGTCGAACTAGGGAAGACCATCTAGATCATCTCCAAAGAGTGTATCAAGTTCTTAAAATAGAAAGCTTGTATGCTAATCCTAAGAAGTATATTTTTATGACAGACCATATCATCTTTTTAGATTTTGTTGTTACCCCCAATGGTGTATCTGCTGATCTTGAAAAGATTAGAGCAATAGTTAAGTGACCGGTGCCCAAGAGTGTGCATGACGTGTGGAGTTTTCATAGATTAGTAACCTTTTATCGTAGGTTCATAAAAGGATTTAGCACCATAGTCGCTCCCATCACTGACTACATTAGAAAAAAAAAATTGAATGGACTAGGACAGCTAATAGAGCCTTTCTAGACATTAAGGACAAGATGACCCATGTCCAAATCTTACGTCTCCCTGATTTTTCTAAGATTTTTGAAGTAGCATGCGATGCGTCAGGAGTTGGGATTGGTGGTGTCCTTAGTCATGAAGGTCATCTAGTAGCATACTTTAGCGAGAAACTTAATGATTCTAAACTCAAGTATTCTACCTACGATAAGGAGTTTTATGCGGTAATCCAAGCTTTAAGATATTGAAGGCATTATCTATTACCGCAAGAATTTATGTTGTACTCTGACCATGAGGCCCTTAGATTCTTGAATTCTCAAAAAAAATTGAATCATAGACACGATAGGTAGGTCGAGTTTTTGCAAGCCTATACTTTTGTTTTGAAATATCGTACAGATGAAGAGAATCATACTGCTGATGCCCTGAATCATCATCATACTTTGCTGTCCACCATTAGTATAGAAGTTGTTGGTTTTGATAAGGTTAAAGCAAATTATGAGGAGTGTCCAGATTTTGGTGACATACTTACCGCTTTACGAAAGGGACTATTTAGAGAATGTAGTGAATATATCCTTCAGGATGGTTACCTATTTAGAGAAACTAGGCTGTGTATCCCCCGTACATCTTTAAGAGATTTTTTAGTTTGGGAATTACATGCTGGAAAATTAGCTGGACACTTTGGTAGGAATAAAACTATAGAGTTGGTAGAAGCCCAGTTCTTTTGGCCAAGCTTGAAAAAAGATGTCGTTCGAATTGTTGCCCAATGTAGAACATGTGCCGTAGCCAAGCAGAGAAAATAAAACACCGGCCTATATACATCCTTACCTATACCAGACTATCCTTGGCAGGATGTTAGTATGGATTTTATTTTGAGATTACCTAGGACAGCTAGAAAGCATGATTCTATTCTAATGGTTGTAGATAGATTTTCAAAAATGGCCAATTTCTTGCCCTATTGCCAAATGTCTGATGCGTCGAAAGTTGCAAGAATATACTTTGATGAGATTGTTAGACTACATGGATTGCCTAAAACTATTGTTTCTGATAGTGATGTTAGATTTATGAGCTACTTTTGAAAAATTCAATGGCACCTTTTAGGCACAAAACTAAAGTTTTCTTCTGCCTATCATCCGTAAATAGATGGTCAGACCGAAGTGGTTAATAGGAGTCTTGGAAATCTTTTGCGTTACTTGATTGGGAAACATATGGGTAACTGGGATCTTTTGCTGTCCCGAGCTGAATTTGCATATAATAGCTCTGTTAATAGGTCCATTGGCATGAGTTCTTTTGAAGTAGTTCATGGATATCAACCTAGAAAACCAATAGACCTCATCCCACTACCCATGCATGCTAGGATTTTCGAATCTGCAGAGTCATTTGCACAGCATGTCAAGAGTCTGCATAAAGAGATCAGTAAAAAAATTAGTATGAACAATAAAGTTTATAAATAGAATACAGATTCTCATCGACGTGTCCAAGAATTTGCAGAAGGAGACTATGTGATGGTTCGATTGAGGCCTGAATGGTTTCCATCCGAAACCGTGAAGAAGTTACATGCCCGAGGAGCAGGTCCGTTTAAGATCATAAAGAAAATTGGATTAAATGCGTATGTTGTGGACCTACCTTCTAATTTTGGGATTAGCTTTACTTTTAATATTACAGATCTTGTCGCCTATAAAGAACCAACTCGGATACCTAGTGAGCCATTTGAGCCTGAACCAACCTTTGAGAGCGAGCCTGTCCCTGAGTGTCCACCAGCCAAAATGTCAGCAAAACATGATCAAATTGAGAGAATTTTGGATGAGCAGATCCTCTCCACCCGGAGTCGAGGCTATCAGTGGTATCTGGTCAGATGGCGAGATCGATCGGAGTCTGAAGGTACTTGGATCACTCGAGAAGAGCTGCAATGCATTGATCTCAATCTACTTGAGCATCACCATAGCAGAATCGATCCACACTCGACAGGATCGAGTTTTTCTTACCTCGAAAGATTTAGTGCGGACACCAGAGCCATCAAAAATCGGCAACATGATTTAAATTTGATTTGGATCGAAGAAGCCTCATTAGATTGATTCTACTTCAGTTATTTATTTTCAGTCAATAAATTTTTAATGCATTTAGCTTTGGATCCATAGGGCCATACTTGAATTTGTCCATGTTACCTTTGGAGCCACCACTCTCCACATGCCAAGAGAAGAAATATGCATGCCAGCGTATGCCGTGCTCATGCCAAGTTGTGTCAAGCATCAAGCACCTACATGGAGTTTCATTTCTTCCCTAGAATTCCTTAAGAGTTCTTAGCTACTTACTTATTTTGTTGAGGGCTGATTTCTTTCTCATGATAGATTATTTTATCACATATAATGCTTTACTTTTTTGTGGAGAGCTGATTTCTTCCTTGTAAAAGCTAAGAGATTCCTAAAGAAACAGGATCCTTAGAGTCCTATATAAATTCTTGTATCTTTCATGAAGAGAACAATGAATAATTTTACAAACTCCATAAATAATTGTGTTAATCGCTCCGAGAAAGAGAGGTGTGAGACCCAAAATCGTCCTACAAGGAGAGGGTGTGAAGCCCACTTTCTATCCTACTCCTTCTACTTAAGATCCAGTGTTCCTGCGACTCTGATTTGACTCCACCATCTATCCACGCAAGCCTATTCTGCCAAGAGAAGATCTATCTCCTCCAGAATTTTCATCTATCATGCTGAGGGGGAGTGATTTCTTATTCTACAGATCATATGCTGTCAAGGACCTTCGTTCCTTAACAGTTGATCTTTGATTTTTTTTTTTTAATCCGATGTTAGTAAAGATCTAGTTCTTTATCGATGGATCTGTTTGGTTAAAAGATTAAGAGCCCTAATCAGAGTAGTTTTTTAACTACCACGATCCGGATTCTTATCATCTTCTTGGATTTTTCTCATAGATTTAATATTTTATTTTCTCTCATTCCATTCATATTTCTTTTTGCATTTACTCGTGAGCATGTTTAATTTCTGCTATCTGTTTATGAAATTTTCTATTGCTAGTTGTTTACTGATCTCTCGAATGGCATTCGTCTGTATCATTTAGATTAATCTCGCTTTAGTCTCATATCAATCAATCACGCCTCCTGAGCAGAGTATAGGCAACTATACTGTCTGTCCTGAAAATAATGAGTCCCTGACCGGACGTGATTTATTATTGATGAACAGAAAAGAGCTTGATCATTAGGATTGATTTTCTTTTTCTCTCTCCTTTAGGATTGTCCCGCATCACTTATGAGAGGGGAAATCACTATTTTTAAGAAAGTTTTTTGGAATTGCCTTACCTAATTAAATTCTTTTTCTTGATTATGCTCCTTTTTATTTCCTTAGATCAGCACAACACATACGTATATCTCATTCAAGAAAAAAAAATATGCATTTAACCACCCACCCCCTCCAAAAAAAGCTACAGAAGTACACTAAAAAAAAATGATGATGGTCGAATACCGGTTGGTTGATTGTTACTCTAGAGTTTGCTTTATTTTACATTGCAGATCTGTTGTTACATTGCTAAATCTTTTCTGCTGTGTTTTTTCTAGCTGCTCATCCTGCCTATAAATTGCTAAGATTGTTGAAAAAGAGAGTTTGCTGAAGAACTGCAGATTTTATCGTGTGATGTTTTTGTAGGAGTTTTTTTGCATAAGAGGTACCCATTAGGTGTATTTAAGACAGGAACAGCACATACACCTGCTTCATTCTTCTTCTTACGTGTAAGATTTTTAATTTTTTTCTTTTTTACATGCATTTATGTGTACAATTAAAAATATATATATAACCGATCTAGCTGTTCTTATTAAAGTATCGAGATGCTTTTGTTTAGCACTTCCATTGCACTTCTCAGGCTGTTATCTAGCTGTCTGTTGCAATTTATTTGACCACACAGTCTTCAGTGTAATAATTTTTGACAGTTTCAGCTTTGAACCTTTTAATTTGGAAAGCCTGCTCTTATGCTTCTCATAGACTACCGGGGTATTTTTGTTCTTTTGTAAGCTAACTTGGTCTTCAAGTCTTCTTGTGTTCTTTCCTAGGAGCTGGCTTTTGGTCCAGTCAAAGTTTGCTCTGTACTGGACTGTCTCCCATGCTCCCGAAGGTCTATATTTTTTTTGGTAAAAACCCAAAGGTCTATATTTTGATGAATTCATAAAGCATATGGGTGGTGGTCAATGGCATCTCCTTGTTACATATATTATATCTGGCAGTGCAGTGGCCAGTTGGTGTACCAAAATTATAATTTTTTACCATGCTAACTGTTAGCCGAAAGCTGTATCCACCGTCCAACACTATTCAGCTTGTACCCACTGGTCAATGATCTCACAGTGGGAAGTCTATGATTGTGAATATGGACATGCATAGTGAGCAGATTGTCAAATTTAGGCTAGTTGTTAGTTGTAGTTAATCCATTATCTCTTTCATCAGCTATGATATGTCCTAAAGGCATCCCTCTTGAAGGGGGGTATGGAAGCCTCTACTTTGTGTTTGATCAGTTCTATTTGAAGACTTTGTTACTAATATTTTCAGGTGTAGGCTGAAGATATATAGTCTACGTGATGCTGATGTATTGACTAAAATATGGAGCTTGGTGCAACAATGTGGTGCATAGACCAAGCCAAGTTGGCCGCGAGCACCTTGGAGCGATCAAAGCTTGCTTTACTATGATGTCGAAAGAAACCTGGGTTTTGGTTTTATCGTAGTATATCTTACACGGGAATGGATCCTCTGCGGTACTAAAAAAATACTGCAAGATGCTCTGCATGCATGCCTCAGAGACATCCATCAAAAAATGAGTAACCGCGTATGCGTAATACTAAGAAAAGAGAAATGGATAAACCCCAGAGATATTTGAATAGTTTAGATAAATATCATATAACCGTCTTTTTTTTTATGGACATCCCAATATGTGCCCAGCATCGTGCAGTACTTTTTGAGTATCGCAAAAGATCTCATTCCACCTTGCGCTGTGTATGCAATACTCATTTTGCCTGACAAAAAATTTGCATGTGCAATGGATATGTCTATGAATTTGATTCGATACACGCACGTAATGGTTGAACACCCTAGGTCCCTAACTATGGGTGATGGACGATCAGAGTTCTCATTGCATGGTAAAAGACATGTATTACTTATGCATTTTGGAGATCTTAGATGAAACTCAACATCTAGTATTGCAAACCAAACTGCTGTGCAGGGACTCCGTGTTTCTCCCTTCATTTTCATCTCTATGCACGCACACAATCAACAATCTCCTTCGACATGCTTCCTGTGCGTTCATCTAATGTTTTAACATTTTTGCTCAGGGAAATAGTGGCTATCAATCAAATGCTTCTTAGCAAAACAGATACTAGTTAACTGCAATGCTCCAGTGTGTGGGAATATGGGATCATGTCTACAATTAGTAACTAGCATGGACATGCTCTCGGTTAACAAACGTCGTGCTAGTGTGAATATTTTAGCTAGGAAAGCTTTGCCTACACAGCGATATGCGTTCTGTCACGTCCCTTTAACAAATAAAAGTGAAAGCTAAACGTAAGACACTAAGACCACACGGCAATGCCTCCAACATGACTAACTTTTTCAGACAACCACAAATGGACCTTATGTGCCTTCGTGCCTTCATATGCCTCCATGGTACCTTAGTCTTAACTTGCGGAAAACTCACTATCTTCATTTCTTCTTTGCGTAGCACAATGGAGAGAAGCCATCATGCATTGCCTCAAAGAAAGCTCAGAACAGCGATGTGAGCCTGGTATGGGAGACATGTCCACGCTAACCACACAAAACCTGCAGGAAAATAAATGGCTTTCTATAAAGTTATGTAAAGCCATGGCCCATGCATGGCTTCCACTAGTTGCATTCAAAGGTTCTTTTGCCTCTCCTTGAGCCCCGTGATCCCATGTGCTTCCTTCACACCATCTACTTTGAGATGCTTCCTTAGGCCATGTCAACATATAATAATAGCAATAGTTGCAACAAAGTCCACGGAAGTAGTTCTCACGTGTACTGACTGCATAAATAAATAACACTGTGGACCCTTTGGATCATACGGATGCACGCATGCACCCCTGCTGCAATATTCTGACCTCAAGCAGAATCTGCCCTATTATGTGAGTCATATAGAAAATGCGAGTCAATGTAAACCTTTCCAACCGTGCACCTCGTTACGAGGGCAGCCAGATGAGCAAAGTATTGGTGATCAGCGTGCTCATGTTTGGCTCAAAATCAGGCCGGAGTTCAAGTCGCTCAATTAGCAAAAGAACCAAGTTAGTTTGGTGCAGCTCACTCAAATTCTGCTTACATAGTAATATAATATTATTTTTATATAAAATTATTTTTTGTATTTACTTAATGGAATGCATTTTTAATTGTAAAATTAAGATATAATCCAATTTGAATTATAATAAAAACTAAAATGTAAAATTTTTCTCTCTTAAACAAGTATTTTGGTAATTATAATTTAAGTTCGACTTTGAAGTTAAACAAGGTGGCTCGAGCTTGGATCAATTGCAAATGAGCCAAGCTTGAGGTAGACCTGGCTTCCTTGAGCTCAGCTTGTCTACTCTCTGCATGTTTTTTTCTATTTTGCAAAGAATTAGTCCTCACCAACAACTCCAGCAAGTTAGTAGTGACTTTGGTAGGCTCTGCCAGGTCTATACAAGTTAGATGGCTTGTATTACACTCACAGAGCAGGATGTACCTTTTCCTGCGAAGACTAAAGAGCAGGCCTCGTCAGGTCTTTGTGTTTGGTAAATGTCTAATAAAGGGCACAGAACAAACTGCAGGAAGAGACAGCAGTGTGAGTGCAAGCTGGGAAATTTGGCTCCAGTAAGAGAAGTACTACACTTTTCCTTTTCTTGCCAAACTCTTTAACAGTGTTGCAGTGCCACCAAGTCCTAATGCAATGAAGAAGAGAATCCTTCTAACAAAAGAAATGCCACGCTAGCACCAAGCCTCAAAACTTATGCATCGAAGAAAAGAATCCTTTCACCAATGTGCTTCCATTAGTGGAATGACATATCACGATGTGAACGGGAGGGACCCACCAGCATGGGTTGCGTGTTTCCCAAATTGAAGGATTTCACATTTTGTTTTTTAGGTAAGCTTCGTATTGGTTTTGGTTTACGAAGAAATAGGGCTGGTGGCTCCCAAGAAACCACCTGAACGCATTCGTGGAGCATTTGGGGGGTGGTGGCTTATTTTGGGAGTGTTCGCAAAAAAGATTTTAGAAGGTATATTGGTGGCAGCGGATGGAGTCAAACTTTGCAGGACAGCAGTCTCCATGCGGAGCGGACTGCATGGAAAGGATTGATGTAAGCAACAAAACATCTAAAAGCTTTCCAATGAAATTTGTTGGTAGTGATTGGGTGGTTATCTAATCCACTAAATATTGATATTTTTTATTGCGGTAGAATTTTATCTTGAAATCAGATTGACAGGAGTTAGACGGTGGTAGCAGGTTGGCAATGATAGGACCTAAAAGAAAAGTCTCTAACCAGATATAGCTCCAGTAGGGATCCTGAAACGCTCAAGTCAGAACTCTGAACAACAGAAGAAAGAAGTGAGCATATTAGAAGAGAAAAGATTTCATACCTTGACGATCTCTTGTGGGCCTTTATTTATAAACAAGGCTAAAGAGCCAGAAAAGAAAATAGAATCAGACGGTTAACCTTAACTTATCTAAAGAGGTACGGTTGTTATCTTTTTCCTCATCTACCTGATGTTGGCTATTACGTCATGGTTATTTAAATTTTGAAAGAGACAAAATTTTCAGATCAGATCTGATCCAACAAGGGATATCTAGGATCGATAGCCAAGCAAGGGTCAGAATTGTCGAAGTAAACAATCAGGAGTGGCTGGCCAAGCTTGAGGTACTTTTATATCCTTGTATACCTCACGTCTTCGACTAGTACGAAATTACCCGCAACATAAGCCTCCTACTATTGAGTCCGATTTAGAATTGAATCGGATGAAGGGAGTACTTCAGCTTTGTCAAAAATATGCCATGTCTGTAGCTCTCAAAGCATCACATCACCTTGATGTTTACAATTTTTAGTCATCGAGGTCTTCATCAGCTCCATTCGCTGAAAAGCGAGGGACCTTCGAAGATCCTGTAGATTATTTCTCGTTTGTTGTCGAAGTCGGTAGGCTGAGGGTCCTTATAGGTTCGCCCTCCGAAAGTCCTTATAGGTTAGCCTCTGCTTCTCACATGACTAAGATCTTCTTGGGTTGTTGGCTTGTTGAAAAGCGAGCGACTTTCAAGGATCTTTATAAGTTAGCCCTCGCTGCTTAGTCACTGAGGTCTTGAGTTATGAATCTGCACACAGAGGATGAGAAAACTTGTCAGATCGGCTCTAGCTAGGCCTTCCAATTTTTCAGTTAAGTCAAACTTTGGAGTAAAGAAAATAATAGATAATTAGACTTGAGTTATCCTACTTTAGTCGGTTTGTCTCTAGTCGACTTTCATTGATTGGTATTTTTAAATCACTTCACTTTGGCTTATGGGAGTTTGACTTCAAGAGATTAATTTTTGGGAGTTTAGCTTTCAGAAGCTTACTTTTGGAGGGTTGACCTTTAAAGGTCAATTTTTGGGCAGTCTACATCGAAAGCTTAGCCTTCTCAGATCGGCTTTAGGCTTTATCTTGGGATCGACCTTCTCTCCAATCTTGGTTCTTGATCTCAGCTATCGACCTTTTATTTGATTGTCCGATATTGGTGTTGTCCAGTGTTGGGTATAAAATACCCACAGCCGAAGTCTTCAACAGAATCAATGATTCCGCCCACGATGCCGACCTCAAAGGAAGACTCCGCCCGGACTCCTACGGGAGCTGGGCTTCATCCTCGACTCCAACGGCTGCAGACAGACTTCGTCCGAACTCCTATGGGAACCGGACTCCGCCGACGACTTCAACAGCAAGTAGACTCCGCCCCGACTCCTACGGGAGCCGGGCTCCGCCCGGACTCCTACGGGAGCCGGGCTCCGTCCTCAACGTCAACTGCTGGTAAGCTATCCGGACTCCTATGGGAGCCGAACTTGGCCTTTAACTTTGATTGCAGGAAGACTCCGCCCGGACTCCTACGGGAGCCGGGCTTCATCCTCGACTCCAATGGCTGCAGACAGACTTCGTCCGGACTCCTACGGGAGCCGGACTCCGCCGACAACTCCGACCTCAAGTAGACTCCGCCCGGACTCCTACGGGAGCCGGGCTCTATCCTCAACGTCAACTGCTGGTAAGCTGTCCGGACTCCTATGGGAGCCGAACTTGGCCTTTAACTTTGATTGCAGGAAGACTCCGCCCGGACTCCTACGGGAGCCGGGCTTCATCCTCGACTCCAACGGCTGCAGACAGACTTCGTCCGGACTCCTACGGGAGCCGGACTCCACCGACGACTTCAACAAGTAGACTCCGCCCGGACTCCTACGGGAGCCGGGCTCCATCCTCGACAACGACTGCCGGTAAGCCCCGTCCGGACTTCTACGGGAGCCGGACTTCGCCTTTAACTTTAGTTGCAGGAAGACTCTGCCCGGACTCCTACGGGAGCCGGACTTCGTCCTCAACTCCAACAGCTGCAGACAGACTTCGTCCGGACTCCTACGGGAGCCGGACTCCGCCAACAACGTCAACCGCAAGCGGACTCCGCCCGGACTCCTACGGGAGCCGGGCTCCGTCCTCAACTCCAACCGCTGGTAAGCCTCTGTCCGGACTCCGACCGCTGCCAAACTTCAGCCAGCAGATCTGCACTCCCAAGCCACAATCACGGCCACGATCCTGCTCCACTTCCTGCGGCAGACTCCGCACAGCTCCATCACCCCCTGACAGGCCGCAGTAACGGTCGCCACACTGTTTCACTCCCTACGATGGATCCCACGCGGCTCCATTACTACCTGACAGGCCACGATAAACGGCCATGATCCTGCTCCACCTCCTGCAACGGATACCGCACGATTCTTCCATCCGCTGACAAGATGCGACAGCAAACGCCGCCCCACTTTCCGCGGCAGATTCCACGTGGCACGCCCCAGTGATGGCCACGGGTCTACTCCACTACTCTTCACAGCAAATTCTGCCTGACCCTGGACAGCCCACTACCAGGCGGTTACAAACGTCGCCATCAATCCATTACCTCCTCCACCTATAAAAAGGAGGACCCAGATACGTTATTCTATAAGCTCATTTCTTATCTCAAAACTCTGCTAAATTCTCCGTTCGAGCGCTCCATTCTTGTTGAGGCAGAGAACTGACTTGAGCGTCGGAGGGTCTTGCCGGAGCAACCCCACCTCCGGTTTAAACTTCCCTTGCAGGTCCCGGCGGCGACCGCGACTTCTCCGACTCCAGCTTCTCCGACGCAAGCGAATTTTTGCACCAACAGGATTGACGCTAGAGGAAGGGCGGCGTCTTCGCAATACCCTTGTTCTTAAAGGAGCGCTCAACGGATCCACTTCCGGCCATCTTCTCTGGCACCCACTCCTCCTTCCTTCATCTAATGCCTTCTTGCGAGGCCTCTGCACAATTATCTCCAGCTATGGTCATCGATGAGGAGTGGCCGGATGACCGGCCTCTTCCGGATTCCGTCAATGCCATCTCGGGGGAATCCCGGCGGGGGATAACCAACATACCAGCTGCATCCCCCAAGCGGCAAAAAGTTGAAGAACCCATGACCTTTACCGAAGAAGACACCCAGGGAATACAACTCCCTCATAACGATGCGGTTGTGGTTTCCTTGAATATAGCAAACTACGACGTCCGTCGCATTCTCGTCGACAACGGAAGTTCGGCCGACATCTTGTTCTACGATGCCTTTTCAAGAATGTCCACTCTTGGCGGTCATCTGAGACCGATTTGCTTCCCCTTGATAGGGTTTACTGGTGACGCCGTTCCGACGGAGGGAATGATAGCTTTGACTGTGACCGCGGGTCAGTATCCAAAGCAGTCTAGGACTCTGGTGAATTTCTTGGTGGTAAAGGCGCCATCCGCCTACAATGCAATCCTTGGCCGACCCGGCCTTAATGCTCTTCGAGCTGTCGTATCGACCTACCATTTGAAACTGAAGTTCCCCACCAGCCAGGGGATTGGAGAGGTCCGGGGAGACCAAGCCCTAGCTAGATATTGCTACAGCATTGCCTTGCAAAGAAGCGATCAATCGGACCCCTGTCCTGTCGATGGATTGGATGCTCGCGATGACCTCACTGAAGAGAGGGGCGGCCCAATCGAAGATCTAGTACCAATCCCTTTGAATGATGGGAACGCGGATCATGTGGTGCTAATTGGTTCCAACCTGGGGGAGAAAGTGCGGACGCGTCTTATTGATTTTCTACGAAGAAATGCGGACGTTTTCGCTTGGGTCCCAACTGACATGCCGGGGATTGACACAGAAGTCATGGAGCATCATCTGGCTGTCGACCCAAAGCATCGACCGATAAAAGAAAAAATCCGGAGTCATGCCCCGGAGAGGCAGAAGGCGATAGCCGAGGAAGTGGATAAGCTTCTCAAGGCCGGATTCATTAAGGAAGTCAATTATCCTGATTGGATTTTCAATGTTGTCTTGGTCAAGAAAGCAAACGGCAAGTGGAGGATGTGTATAGACTTCAAAAAGCTGAATAAGGCTTGTCCAAAGGACAGCTACCTCCTTCCCAGAATCGACCAACTGGTGGACGCTACTTCAGGCCATGAGCTCCTCACTTTTATGGACGCATTCTCCGGCTATAATCAAATTAGAATGGCATCGGAAGACGAAGAAAAGACAGCTTTCATTACTAATCGCGGCCTTTACTGCTACAGGGTCATGCTATTCGGCCTCAAGAATGCGGGCGCAATCTACCAACGGCTAGTGAACAAAATTTTCAAAGAGCAGATCGGCCGAAACATGGAGGTCTACGTGGACGATATGCTTGTAAAAAGCAGGTCTTTCAGAAGTCATGTCGCCGACCTCGAGGAAACCTTTGACGCTCTTCGAAAGTATAGAATGAAGCTGAACCCAACTAAATACGCTTTTGGGGTAACCTCAGGAAAGTTCCTGGGCTTCATGGTATTAGGGCACGGGATTGAGGCCAATCCAGAGAAAATTTACGCCATCCAAGAGATGACCACCCCAAAGTCGATCAAGGAGGTTCAGTGCCTCACAGGGAGGATAGCGGCTCTTAATCGCTTTGTCGCGAGGTCGGCCGAACGATGCTTGCCCTTCTTTCAAACCCTCAAGCAGCCGAAGAACTTCTGTTGGACCTCTGAATGCCAACAGGCGTTTGAAGAATTAAAAAGCTACCTTAGCTCACCCCTAGCTCACCCTCGTTGCTGGCGAAGCCTGAACCTGGGGAGGAACTATTTTTGTACCTGGCGGTCTCTCCCACGGCCCTTGCGGCCGTCCTTGTCAAAGAAGAAATGAAAGTCCAGCGACCAGTCTACTACATTAGCCGCGCGTTGAGGGACGCCGAGATCAGGTACACCAAATTAGAAAAACTGACCTACGCCTTATTGATTGCAGCTCGAAGACTCCGACCCTACTTTCAAGGGCACACCGTGACGCTACTCACTGATCAACCGATTAAGGCGGTTTTGCACCAGGCCGACACCTCCGAAAGAATGGAAAAATGGACGATTGAGCTCACAGAATTCGACATCAACTACAGACCTAGACCAACAATAAAGGCCCAAATATTGGCAGATTTCATAGTAGAGTGCACTATCCCAGAGGAGGCCGAACCTGAGCAAGGCGAAGTTGACGACCTGAAGTCTCACCCGAACTCCCCCAACGAAGAGGCCAATCCCTCCGATTGCTTTTGGACCCTCTATGTGGACGGATCTTCCAACATGACAGGCGCGGGTGCAGGCCTGATCTTGGTCAGCCCGGAGGGAGTCATCGCGGAGTACGCTCTGCGTTTCGAGTTTCCCGCAACAAACAATGGAGTGGAATATGAAGCTCTGATCGCAGGATTAAGGATCGCCAAAGAGCTGGGAATAGGTCAACTCCGGGTACACAGCGACTCCCAACTAGTGGTGGGACAAGTCAGCGGGAGTTTCGAAGCGCGGGAGGACAGTATGACCAGATACCTTGAGAAGGTAAAGGAGCTCACCCCTGCCTTCATCAACTTCAGCATTAAACAGATTCCAAGGCTGGAGAATACCAGAGCCGATCTTCTCTCCAAACTGACGACATCGGCTCCGGCCGAATTACTCAAAGGCATCCTCTTTGAAGTTCTAAAACACCCGAGTACAGAAAAATCACGGCCCATAATGGAGATCGACCACGAGCCCAGCTGGGTTGACCCGCTGATAATCTATCTCAGAGATGGAGTCCTCCCACAGGATGCGAAAGAAGCTCGAAAACTCCAAAATCAAGCCTCGAGATACCTCCTTTATGAGGGTAAACTGTACAAGAGATCATACTCCTTGCCCCTCTTAAAATGCCTCCGGCCTTCGGAAGCTGACTACGCCTTATGGGAGGTACACGGGGGAGTTTGCGGAAACCATTTGGGAGCCAGGTCTTTATCCCACAAGCTACTCCGCCAAGGATATTACTGGCCAACGATGCATCATGATTCGATTGAATATGTCAAAAAGTATGATCGATGCCAGAGATACGCCAACATCCAGAGACAGCCCGCCACCGAGCTCACACCTTTGAGTGCCCCATGGCCTTTTGCACAATGGGGGATGGACATCCTTGGCCCCTTTCCCATGGCGTCTGGACAAAGAAAATTTCTTCTTGTAGCGATCGACTACTTCACCAAATGGGTTGAAGCCGAACCACTAGCGAAAATCACAGAAGTGAAAGTGCAAGATTTTGTCTGAAAATCCATCGTTTGCAGGTTCGGTTTGCCTAGAACCCTAATCACTGACAATGGGCGGCAATTTGCGGGAGCCAGATTCGCCGAATTCTGCGAAGATCTAAACATCTCCCACAACTTCACGTCAGTAGCCCATCCTCAGGCGAATGGCGAAGCTGAGGTGACTAACAGAACCCTTTTGCAGGGGATTAAGACAAGGCTTGAAAAAGCAAAAGAAACTTGGATGGACGAGCTTTATCATGTGCTATGGGCGTATCGAACTACCCAGAGGTTACCTACGGGGGAAACCCCCTTCGCTTTAGCCTTCAGAATGGAAGCCGTCATCCCGATCGAGCTTAAACTCCCGTCGGCACGAGTCGTGGCATTCGATGAACACCAAAATTCACAAAATCTTAGAGCCAACCTTGACCTGTTGGAAGAAAGATGGGAGATCGCTCAGGTTCGAATGACAGCCTACAGACAGAAAGTTGCTCGATATTACAATGCCCGGGTCAAGAACAAAGCCTTTAAAGCAGGAGATCTAGTGCTTCGACGAGCTGCTGTCTCGCAACCTCAGGACCGGGGGAAACTCGCCCCAAACTGGGAGGGACCTTATGAAGTCAAAGAAGTAGTCCGGCCCGGAACTTATTATCTCAAGGAGCTCGGAGGAGCCGACCTCCCGCGGCCGTGGAGCTCAGAAAACTTACGTATGTACTACCAGTGACTTCGTTTTAATCGAAAATCGCATACCCACATGTCTTTGGACAATTCAAACAAACTGTATCAAAAACAAAAGGGCAACCTCATAAAGTCGAAGGCCCGATTCCATTTAGATCGGATGGGGGGAGTGGCCTTACAATGCCCATTTGTGCCCCCACAGCCCTGTTAGGGACAGGAGGAGAACCTTGCCCTAACTTGAGCAAAGTCGAAGGCCCGGTTCCATTTAGACCGGATGGGGGGAGAGGCCTTACAACGCCCATTTGTGCCCCCACAGCCCTGTTAGGGACAGGAGGAGAATCTCGCCCTAACTTGAGCAAAGTCGAAGGCCCAGTTCCATTTAGACCGGATGGGGAGAGAGGCCTTACAACACCCATTTGTGCCCCCACAGCCCTGTTAGGGACAGGAGAAGAACCTCGCCCTAACTTGAGCAAAGTCGAAGGCCCGGTTCCATTTAGACCGGATGGAGGGAGAGGCCTTACAACGCCCATATGTGCCCCCACAGCCCTGTTAGGGATAGGAGGAGAACCTCGCCCTAACTTGAGCAAGGTCGAAGGCCCGGTCCTTTTTGACTGGATGAGGGGAAGGCCCTGCAACGCCCATATGCGCTAAGCCCTGTCCGGACTCCTACGGGAGCCGGGCTCCATCGCCGACATCAACTACAGGACAACCCCGCCCGGACTCCTACGGGAGCCGGTCTCCGCTGACAACAGCAACTGCCGATAAACCTTGTCCGGACTCCTACGAGAGCCGGACTTTGCCTATGACTTTGATTGCGGGAAGACTTCGCCCTGACTCCTACGGGAGCCGGGCTCTGTCCACGACGCCAAGGAAGGCTCCGTCCGGACTCCTACGAGAGTCGGGCTCCGCCCACAACTCCAACTTCAAGAGAGATTCTCCGTCTGGACTCCCATGGGAGCCGAACTTAGCCTCGACTTCAGTGAAAAAAAAAAAAACTCCAAGCAATAAAGGAAGGTAATGGATCGCAACAGTGATGATTGGAAAACAAACAGCGCCCAAGGGCAACTGAAGCTCGGATCCCCGAATTCAAGCCCTAGGAGGGACCCCGGGCCCGAGTGGCCCCAAGCGAACCTGCAGCCATTGACGGAAAAATGACAACCAGAAATCTTTGAACGACGTAAAAGTCGAAAAGGAGCTCGGCAGATAACAACCCCACACGGATAAAAGAAGTCGTCGATGACCTTAGGATGACGTAAAAAAAAAAAAAAAAGAGAAGAAGAAAAAAGAGAAGAAAAGGAGGAAGAAAGAAGAAAGGAAAATGAAGAAGCTCGACAAACAACTATTCGATGCAAGATGCAGACAAGGTAGCAAAATCTCCTTTTCATTTAACAAGATATACGTTACAAGACCCGATGGGTCAGGAAAAAAAGATATACAAGCCTCACGAACACGGTTCGAGAAGGATATACCGGAGGCCGCTCCCAGCTGCAAACTCCTCTCTCCGTCTCTGTCCTTCTCAGCCGCATTCTCCAGTGCGTGTAACGGACCTATCGGCTCTCGCCTCGCCTCGCTTCGCTCCATCTCCGAAGTCCCAACCTTAGGGGGAAAAGGGTGGGATAGATTCCCAGGGGCGATAAGGGCAACGGCATCAGTGACGAAGACCTGTTTCAAAAAGAGCCGGAGTCACCTTGGAGGCAGCGGTGACGCCAGGGATATGCTCCATCTCCGAATGCTCCACGACAGCCACCATCCAAAATACTCCGGCAAGGTCGGCATGCGCTACTTCCACCGTCCCCGCAACAGATTTTGCTGCCCCACCGTCGACGCCGACCGCTTCTGGTCCCTCGGCCCCGACAGCATCAAGGATCCCGCCACAGCTTGTGACGACAGCTCTGCCCTCTTGATCGGTATCACCCCGCCTTGCTACTCCAAAATTTTCGGACAGGATAACTTTACCGGTGGCCCCCGTTATTAAACCCCTGTTGTTGAAGGAATTCTTCCTTGAGCCTCCTTTAAAACGATGGAGATCCTCACCGACCGCCGTTCTCCTCCTCGCCTTCCTCCAAGCCCTAGACATCCCTTCAAGAATGGACTCCGGGGTAGAGGACATGGTGTGGGAACCCTCAGAGAAGAATTGGGGAGCTGAAGAAGGCAAGGACTAGTGCGAGGGAAGTAGCTGAGTAGCTAGGCTCTCAGGCGAAAGAAAGGTATCGTCCTATCAACAGGATGAAGCCACGAAAGGAGATTAGGGGGTTTAAATAGCCGACGGATCCTAGCGCAGTTATGGCGGCGGATGTTCCTGGGCCAACTGGTGCGTGCCATGTGTCCCGCATGTCTCCCTCACCGCTATCGAGGGTTGACCGTCCACAAATTTCCGTAGCACGACACTTGGGATCGTGTTCTGGCGGGGGTTTCAAAAAAACTCTTCAGGTCACCTTCACCGAAAAATGGACTCTGACGTGCGCACATTTAATGCCGAAATATCTGGGGGCAGCAGTGCGTGGGAATCGAGGGGGCGGCTTCGGCTGTACCCATCTCTCTGTACTTCCTTCGTTCGAAATTCAAACTCGAAAGTAGGAGGACTGGTGTTGGGTATAAAATATCCACAGCCGAAGTCTTCAACAGAATCAACGATTTCGCCCATGATGCCGACCTCAAAGGAAGACTTCGCCCGGACTCCTACGGGAGCTGGGCTTCATCCTCGACTCCAACGGCTGCGACAGACTTCGTCCGGACTCCTACGGGAGCCGGACTCCGCCGACAACTTCAACAGCAAGTAGACTCCGCCCCGACTCCTACGGGAGTCGGGCTCCGCCCGGACTCCTACGGGAGCCGAGCTCCGTCCTCAACGTCAACTGCTGGTAAGCTGTCCGGACTCCTACGGGAGCCGGACTTGGCCTTTAACTTTGATTGCAGGAAGACTCCGCCCAGACTCCTACGGGAGTCGGGCTTCATCCTCGACTCCAACGGCTACAGACAGACTTCGTCCGGACTCCTACAGGAGCCGGACTCCGCCGGCAACTCCGACCTCAAGTAGACTCCGCCCGGACTCCTACGGGAGCCGGGCTCCATCCTCAACGTCAACTGCTGGTAAGCTGTCTGGACTCCTACGGGAGCCGGACTTGGCCTTTAACTTTGATTGCAGGAAGACTCCGCCCGGACTCCTACGGGAGCCGGACTTCATCCTCGACTCCAACGGCTGCAGACAGACTTCGTCCGGACTCCTACGGGAGCCGGACTCCACCGACGACTTCAACAAGTAGACTCCGCTCGGACTCCTACGAGAGCCGGGCTCCGTCCTCGACAACGACTGCCGGTAAGCCCCGTCCGGACTTCTACGGGAGCCGGACTTCGCCTTTAACTTTAGTTGCAAGAAGACTCCACCCGGACTCCTACGGGAGCCGGGTTTCGTCCTCAACTCTAACAGCTGCAGACAGACTTCGTCCGGACTCCTACAGGAGCCGGACTCCACCAACAACGTCAACCGCAAGCGGACTCCGCCCGGACTCCTACAGGAGCCGGGCTCCATCCTCAACTCCAACCGCTGGTAAGCCCCTGTCCGGACTCCGACCGCTGCCAAACTTCAGCCAGCAGATCTGCACTCCCATGCCACAATCACGGCCATGATCCTGCTCCACTTTCTGCGACGGACTCTGCGCAGCTCCATCACCCCCTGACAGGCCGCAGTAACGGTCGCCACACTGTTCCACTCCCTACGACGGATCCCACGCGGCTCCATTACTACCTGACAGGCCACGATAAACGGCCACGATCCTGCTCCACCTCCTGCAACGGATACCGCACGATTCTCCCATCCGCTGGCAAGACGCGACAGCAAACGCCGCCCCACTTCCCGCGGCAGATTCCACGTGGCACGCCCCAGTGATGGCCACGGGTCTACTCCACTACTCTTCGCAGCAAATTCTGCCTGACCTTGGGCAGCCCACTACCAGGCGGTTACAAACATCGCCATCAATCCGTTACCTCCTCTGCCTATAAAAAGGAGGACCCAGATACATTATTCTATAAGCTCATTTCTTATCTCAAAACTCTGCTAAATTTTTGTTGCTCCTAGATTGATTTTGATGATTACAAAGCAGATTGAAGGGATACAAACAATTGAAAAAGTCCTTATGCTCTTCAAGGGCAAAATCGTAATTTCACTAAAATCCTGATTTGATAGTACCATTTGGTAGAACAAATGATTTGAAATCTATTGATGAAAATTTCATTGTGTTTGGACTTATATTTTTGAAGTTATGAAGGTTTGAAGTGCATGAGTCGACTCATGAGTCAACTCATGGCACTATGAGCTGAATGGCACGCAAAAAAAATTCCCATGGCACGCTGGATTTTTGGCTTGGCACGACCTGTGAGTCGACTCATGAGTCGACCTCTGCTGATTTGGGCCAAAAAATCCAGAAATCCAAGTTTCTGGTCTTTGCAACAGAAGTCGACTCATGAGTCGACTCCTGATGCATGAGTCGACTCATGAGTCGACCCCTGCGACGGGAAATGTCAGCAACGGCTATTTTTTTGCCCGTTTTAATTGCCATTTATGCTTCCTAAAAATCCTCTAACGGTTCTTTATCTGCCTAAATTGTTTTCTCTTGCTTCTAATGCTACAAAATGCTTAATTTGATAAAAAAAATTGCAGATTAAATAGCGGATCAAACGTGAAATCAAATGAAAAAGAGAAAAGAGAGGAAAAAGAGAAGAACAGAAGAGAGGATCCGAAATTTGCAAAAAAAAGCCTGAGATCAACGAAATATCCATAGAGAAAAAGAGAGAGGATCCACAATATACCAGAGAGATTGTGAAAGAGAAAAGGAAGATCTTTCAAGGAGAGAATTCTTTACGCCTATCGTTTCAATCTTGATCTAGAGATCGTTCAAAGCTTTCAAGAGATCTTCAATCAACAATCAACCTCTTCTCAAGCGTTCAACCGTTCATTCATCTTGAAAAAATCTGAAAAAGGGGTTCTTCATTTGAGTAAAGCTTTTATTGTTATATTTGCTCATTTAAGGAGCTGTTATTGTATTCATCTGTGCTCTAAATATTCTTACTCTTTGTGAGTTTTTGCTCTTGTTTTTGGAGGATTTCCAAAACAAGGAAAGGTTGATCCGAACCTGAAATCGGAGTGTTTTGGGTTGGCTTGTACCCGGGAAACAAGTGATCTAGCTTGGGATAGCTAGGGTCGGAGTTTCCGACGTCTTGTATTCTAGCTTGGGATAGCTAGTGTCGGAGTTTCCGACGTTTTGTATTCGGGTTGAATACAAAGGATAGTGGATTAAAATTCCCAAGTGGGATCTTGGGGAGTGGACGTAGGTGCAAGGTTAGCACCGAACCACTATAAATCCTTGTGTTTGTGGTGTGCTTTATCGCTTTATCTTATTTCTTTATTATATCCTTGCAATACTGCTTTAGTTAATTAATATTGATTTAAAGCCATTGTTTTGTTCTTCATAAGTTATCTGTTGGGCTTAAAATTTTTTTAGAAACCCAATTCACCCCCCCTCTTGGGTTGCATAGCTGGGCAACAAGTGGTATCAGAGCCAGTGCTCTAGCCCTTCTTTGATCTAACAATCAAAGAGCCAAAGATCTATGGCAACCCATGTTGGAACTTCTCTAGCCGAGGGGCAATCAACAAACCGACCTCCACTTTTCAATGGGTCTAATTACACCTATTGGAAAGCTCGGATAAAGATTTTTATACAAGCACTCGACTATGATATGTGGAGTATCATAGTGAATGGTCCTCACACACCCACCAAGATTATAGATGGTGAGGAGTCAACCAAACCCGAGAAAGAATGGGATGAGGTTGACAAGAAATTAGCACAATTAAATGCCAAAGCTATGAATGTTCTTTATTGTGCACTAGATGCTAGTGAATTTAATCGCATTTCTACTTGTGCATCTGCTAAAGAAATATGGAATAGGTTAGAAGTCACCCATGAGGGAACAAATCAAGTAAAAGAGTCTAAAATAAACATGCTTATACATAAATATGAATTGTTCAAAATAGAGCATGATGAGTCCATAACTGCTATGTTTACTCGTTTTACTGATATAATCAATGGTTTAAAGAGTCTTGGCAAATCTTATACTAACAGTGAACTTGTAAGGAAGATTCTCAGGTCACTGCCAAGAACTTGGGAAGCCAAGGTGACTGCCATCCAAGAAGCAAAGGACTTGAACACTCTACCTCTAGAAGAGCTTCTTGGATCCTTGATGACTCATGAACTTAGCATGATGCAACATCAAGAGGATGAAATCAAAAAGAAAAGAACCATTGCCCTTAAATCCACAACTTCACCTGATTATGAAACAGATGACTCTGAAGATGAAGATCAGGATGAGGAGATGGCTCTCATCACCCGAAAATTCAAGGAGTTTCTAAGAAAAAGAAAACAGGGGATGAGAAAGAAATTCACAAAAGGGGATCAAAGCATAGAAAAGGAGAAAGATCAAACCCTTATATGCTACGAGTGCAAGAAGCCAGGACATTTCAGATCCGAATGTCCTCAATTGAAGAAAGGTCCAAAAAAATTCAAAAAGAAGGCAATGATGGCGACCTGGAGTGCGAGTGATGACTCAAGCTCCGACGAGGAAACCTCAACCGAACAAGCCAATCTGTGCCTGATGGCACATGAAAATGAGGTAACTTCTGAATCCACTAGTGAATTTACTTTTGAAGAATTGCATGAAGCTTTCTATGATTCAATTGATGAATTAAAGAAACTAGGGAAGAAAAACAAAGAGCTGAAATTGGAAAATCAGTCCTTAGTGAAACAAGCTGAAATTCTTTCAATTGAAAAATTCACATTGATTCAAGAAAATCAAAACTTTAAGGATGAAATTAACAGGCTGAAATCTATAGTAGATAAGTTCACCTTAAGTTCAAACAAGCTAAATATGATCCTTGATAATCAGAAAGCTATATATGATAAGGCTGGACTTGGTTATAAACCCCTGAAGAAACAAAAATTTTTGAAGGATATTTATGCAAATTATTCAAGCAAAAAGCCTACAAATATTACTTGTTTTAAATGTGGAAGAATAGGACATAAATCATACACATGTCTTATTAACAAATATGCAAACACAAAGAAAATATGGGTTCCAAAAGGAACCATTCTGACTAACCTGAAAGGACCCAAGAAAGCTTGGGTACCTAAGACAGAAACTTGATCTGTGCTTGCAGGTGTGTCTAGCATCCCAAGAAGGAAACAGGAAATGGTATCTTGACAGCGGATGCTCGAGACACATGACTGGTGATGAATCACAATTCATCACGCTTGATGCTAAGGATGGAGGGATGGTCACCTTTGGAGATAATGGCAAAGGAAAGATCATCGGGATAGGTAACATTGGTATCACTCCCTCCAAATACATTGAGAATATTTTTCTAGTTAAAGGTTTCAAGCATAACTTACTTAGCATCAGTCAATTTTGTGATAAAGGAAACAAAGTCATTTTTGAATCTTCATAATTAAATCAAATCCTTTTAAATCTAAAAATTATCATGTTCTAAAATTAGAATGATTAAAAATTTATATCAAACTGATATAAGGTTGTCCTGATATAGGGTTTACCCCCTATACTGTAAAGGTTGTCCTAGTTTGATGTGAATCGATTTTTGAAAAGATATTTTTAAAATATTTTAATTATTTTTTAGATATATATTTGATATGTGTTTTAGATCTGAAATTTGATGTATATGTGATGCATTTTTATTTAGATCTGAAACTACATATATTTGATATATGAATCATCTATTTGCATTGTGACTAGTCCTATCAACGATGGCATTAAATTTATAGGACATAGGCATGGCAATATTTATATGAAAGACTTGAATGATTTAACTAAATTAGATAATTTTTAAAGAAAACCCCCTATGAACTTTGGAAAGAAAGAAAATCAAATATTGCCTATTTTCATGTTTTTGGTTGCCGATGTTTTGTATTAAATAATGGCAAAGAAAAACTTGGTAAATTTGATGCAAAATCAGATGAAGCAATCCTTCTAGGTTACTCCTCCACTAGTAAAGCATTTAGAGTGTTCAACAAAAGAACCTTAGTAGTTGAGGAGTCCGTACATGTTGTCTTTGATGAATCTAACGATCTTCCTTCAAGGAAGAATAAGGGTGTTGATGATGCAGATCCACTAATAGAAGGTATGAAGGAGATCACTCTAAAAGATTCAGCAACTCCAGAAGACAAGGATCAAGAAGATGAACAAAATGAGAAAGGTGAAGAAATTCAAGAACAACCTCAAGGTACAAATGACTTACCCAAGGAATGGAGGTATGTTCACAACCACCCTAAGGACTTAATTATCGGTGATCCTATGCATGGGGTAAAAACACGTTCTTCACTTAGAGATGTACTTAATCATTGTGCTTTTGTATCTCAATTTGAACCTAAAACTTTTGAAGAAGCTGAAAATGATCATAACTGGATTAATGCTATGCAAGAAGAACTCAGTCAATTTGAAAGAAATAATGTTTGGACCTTAGTGAAAAGACCTAAAGATTATTCAATAATTGGCACAAAATGGGTCTTTAGAAACAAATTAGATGAGCATGGAAATGTAATTAGAAATAAAGCAAGACTGGTTGCTAAGGGATATAATCAAGAAGAAGGAATTGATTTTGATGAAACCTTTGCACCTGTTGCTAGATTAGAAGCCATTAGACTTCTACTTGCTTATGCTTGCTTTATGAAATTCAAACTATTTCAAATGGATGTTAAAAGTGCATTTTTAAATGGATATATTTCTGAAGAAGTATATGTAGAACAACCCCCTGGATTTGAAAATCATGCTTTTCCCAATCATGTCTTTAGATTAAATAAAGCTTTATATGGTCTAAAACAAGCACCTAGAGCATGGTATGAAAGGCTAAGCAAATTTCTACTAAATAATGGTTTCTCAAGAGGCAATGTGGATACAACTCTATTTATTAAAAGAAACCAAAATGATATGCTAATTATACAAATTTATGTTGATGACATAATTTTTGGGTCTACTAATGAATCCCTTTGTCAAGACTTTGCTAAGCTTATGCAGGGAGAGTTCGAGATGAGCATGATGGGAGAACTCACCTTCTTCCTCGGACTCCAAATCAAACAATCAAAAGAGGGAATCTCCATCACCCAAAGCAATTACACCAAGGAACTACTCAAAAGATTTGGAATGGAGAACTGCAAACCAATTGGCACACCAATGAGTCCCTCATGTAAGCTTGACAAGGATGATGAAGGTAAAAGCGTAGACTTAAAATACTATAGAGGTATGATTGGCTCATTATTATATTTAACTGCAAGTAGGCCTGATATCATGTTTAGTGTTTGCTTATGTGCAAGATATCAATCTAATCCTAAGGAATCTCATTTGAATGCTGTTAAAAGAATCCTTAGATACTTAAATGGTACACAAACTATAGGGTTATGGTACTCTAAGGACTCACAAATTAATTTGTTAGGATATTCTGATGCTGATTTTGCTGGATGTAAATTAGATAGAAAAAGCACAAGTGGAACTTGCCAATTTCTTGGAGTTAACCTAATCTCATGGTTTAGCAAGAAACAAAATTCGGTGGCACTGTCTACGGCTGAGGCCGAATACATTGCAGCCGGAAGTTGTTGTGCTCAAATCTTGTGGATTAAGCAACAACTCGAAGATTTTGGAATCAAACTTAATGAAACACCAATAAAATGTGATAATACAAGTGCTATAAATCTATCTAAAAATCCAATACAACACTCAAGATCTAAACATATTGAAATAAGACATCATTTTATAAGAGAACATGTTCAAAACAAAAATATAATTCTTGAATATATTTGCACTGAAAATTAATTAGCTGATATCTTTACAAAGGCCCTTAGTGAGGAAAGATTCTGTGAAATTAGGAGAAATCTAGGAATTCTAGATCCATTTATCTGAAATTTCTCAATTTCCAAAGAATAGATGTCAAAAACTCTTAGAGCTCAATTTTCAACATCTATCCTGGTTCCAAAAGCTCAGTTTTATCACTCTAAAAACTTATCATTGAGCAAAATTCTTTCTCCCAAAATTTTGAATTTTTTTGGAATTTATTTGCATTTTTCTTGATTTTCTGAACTTCATGAGTCGACCCCCATGAGTCGACTCAATGGCAAACTTGTAAATCCCACCAACTTCCATCGGGTTCATTGTTTTTAAAACGGGAAACCTTGTTTATGAGACGACTCATCTTCTCGTCGTCTTCTTTCCGAAAGCCGTCCTCTCCAACTCTTTTTACTCCAAATCCAAGGATTAATTTCGAGGCAATTCTCCCTCCTCCTCTCCACCAAAAATCGCCTCCTTGAAAAGGATTTTTCTGTGCTTTCTCGCAGTGTTAGGCGCGGGTGGAACGTGCCCTAGAACTTCACCGTTCATTCAAAATCCACTTCTTTTCTCCACCAAAATTCTTCTTTACTCTTTTGTGATCCCTCCTCCACTGAATTCAAGTCTTCTTGTCTGGATATGGCTCCAAAGATAAAACTTCCCCAAAGAAGGAAATCAATCCGAGAGCCTGAGGAAATTGTCCGAAAGAAAAGGCATGCTCAGTCTTCCACTGTTCCCAATCCAGTTTCAGTACCTGCTCAAGGTCCCTCTCAACCCTCCATAAGCCCCAGTGTAAATCTTCTTTCTGATAGAAAAGTAGAAACCGGGAAAAATATAGATTTTCGGTTCTTTGAGAAAGAAGGCTTTACTTTTGCTACCAAGATCAAAAATCAAGGATGGGAACTTTATTGCTCTCTTAAGGAAGTCACCTATGTTGATCTAGTCAGAGAGTTCTACCAGAACCTAAATTATGGAAACGGGTCTGTGACTTCAACTGTAAAGGAGATTGACATCTGTTTGGATTCTAGGATATTGGGAGAGATACTTCAATTGCCTAGTGAAGGATACTCATATATGGAACTCCCAATTAAAGAAGAAGGGATCAGAATTATCTTAGGAGAAGATTTTTCAGGAAGTTTAAACAAATTGGAAGCAAAGCTACTGTCCATTGAGATGAGGGTCCTGCATCAGATTGTGACAAAACTATTCTTTCCTAGGAGTGGTAGACATGACTTACTATCTGGCAGAGATGTATGTGTCATGTTTCATATCATCACTCAGACCCCCCTAAACCTCCCTACACTTATGATAGAGGCCATGAGAGAAACTTTGAACAGATCCAAGGCACACTTGCCTTATGGTATGGCCCTTACTAGAGTTTTTAGGAGGTTTGGAGTTAGCTGTGAGGGGGAGACACCTACCAAGCTCTCACATGTGGACACTTTCAACCAACACAGCCTACACCGAATGGGAATTACAAAGGCTGTTGGTGGTTGGATCAAGGGCTCTGAAGAAAGAGCTGAGGAAAGAGCTGAAGACAGAACTGAAGGCAGAGTAGAAGAAGAAGGTCCATCTTCTCCTGTACATGATTTCAGGGCAGCTTCACCAGATACCCAGTTCATTCATGATACTGAGGCTGGCCCTTCTGAGTTTACTAGGATGCCCACACCAGTGTATCAGCCAGAGAGCAGAGCACCTCATTCAGAGTTCAGACTGGCTGACGATCAGATCGAGCATATATCTCAGCGTGTGGCTTCTTTGTTGTCTAGCCAGTGGAGTAGTACTTCTTTTGCACCTGGAGCTACTTCTTCTGATCAGACCATTACTCCCCACATCTCCACTATATTTCAGATGATTTCAGATCAGTCCGTCAGGATACAGCAGCTTGAGGATACAGTCTGGAGACTTACTGGCAGAGTTCTTGACTTGCAGGGGCAAGTCCTTGCATTGGCCCATCCCCAACCACAGGAGTCTACCATTGAGGTCACAGACCTCACTGCAGAGGCTGGCAGGCTCAGAGGAGCACTAGAAGGTGGATATGAGCTACTGAGGAAAGAGATCAGAGGATCGAGTGAGCATGCTACCACCCAGTTCACTGCTCTACTTCAATCTGTTTCCAGAGCACTGAACGTACTTGATTCTATCAGACTCATGATATCAGCCCTAGTATCTCAGCGTTCTCAGCCACCCAGTTCATCTCGTTCTCCTGCTCGTGGCAGAGGCAGACGGGGTAGAAGACGCACTTCTGATCCATCATCTTCTCATACCATATCTGATGACTCCGATCCATGATTTATCTTGATCATTGACTTATCTAGATCTTAGGAGTTAGTATCTTGTTCTAGGATCTATACCTTGGGGCCATGTATTGACATTTAGCTGGTTGAATTTTATGTATTGAAACAATTATGATATTAATGGAATCATCTTTTACCTATATTTCTACCTCTTTGTAATGATTATATTTTGGTTATATTTCAATCTCCGATACATCTGTTGAAATATTATCTTCTCCTTATTGTTGTTTGCTATTGATAATTGCTATATTAAGGGGGAGCAAACATCTGTGAAAAACTCTAAAGAGGAAGAAATTAAAGAATATTTTCAGAAAAGGAAAAGAAAGAGTTAACTATGTTTGATGATGTCAAAAAGGGGGAGAAATTAAAATTAAACAAAAATTGAAATTAGACAAAAAGCAAAACCCTAAATTATGAGAAAAAGGGGGAGAAATTAAATTAAAACAAATATTGAAGAAATTAAACAAATATTGGAGAAAAACAAGGATTGAAAGATTAAACAAAACTTTGAGAAATTTTGGTATCGAAATTTGGTATCAGACAGAGAAATTTGGTATCAGACAGAACTTTAATCCATCAAAAGCAAAATCATGAGTACAATGCAAATAAGTATTTTTTATATATATGCTCTGATATTCAAACTTGCTTTTGAAATTTTACTCACCTTGAGACATCAATAAGAAATTTGTTTTACTCTGATACATCCTACAATTTCTTTCAACTTGATCTGATACATGATAACATTTGATCCGATACAGTGTGAAGGTTTCTCTAAAATATTATAACATTTGCTCTAATACTGTATGAAATTTTCTCTGATACATTAAAAAAAAAAAAAAAAAAAAATTTCTTACTCTGATACATTATAAAATCTTTTCTGATATCATTGTAAAAATTATTTTTGCTCTGATACATAGAAAAAGTTATTTATCTTCTCTTGCTCTGAAATATCTTGAACTCAAAATGATCTAATACCCTTTTCAAATCTTTAAGAAAATGGACAAACTATTTTTGCATTTATATTACATGCCAAAAGAATCATACTCTTTTCAAGCATATACACCCATAATGGATTCTTTTAAAATTAATGCATTAACATAAATATTTTTGTTCATATGTTTTGTCATCATCAAAAAGGGGGAGATTGTTGCTCCTAGATTGATTTTGATGATTACAAAGCAGATTGAAGGGATACAAACAATTGAAAAAGTCCTTATGCTCTTCAAGGGCAAAATCGTAATTTCACTAAAATTCTGATTTGATAGTACCATTTGGTAGAACAAATGATTTGAAATCTATTGGTGAAAATTTCATTGTGTTTGGACTTATATTTTTGAAGTTATGAAGGTTTGAAGTGCATGAGTCGACTCATGAGTCAACTCATGGCACTATGAGCTGAATGGCACGCAAAAAAAATTTCCATGGCACGCTGGATTTTTGGCTTGGCATGACCTGTGAGTCGACTCATGAGTCGACCCACAAGGCATGAGTCGACTCATGAGTCGACCTCTGCTGATTTGGGCCAAAAAATCCAGAAATCCAAGTTTCTGGTCTTTGCAACAGAAGTCGACTCATGAGTCGACTCCTGATGCATGAGTCGACTCATGAGTCGACCCCTGCGACGGGAAATGTCAGCAACGGCTATTTTTTTGCCCGTTTTAATTGCCATTTATGCTTCCTAAAAATCCTCTAACGGTTCTTTATCTGCCTAAATTGTTTTCTCTTGCTTCTAATGCTACAAAATGCTTAATTTGATAAAAGAAATTGCAGATTAAATAGCGGATCAAACGTGAAATCAAATGAAAAAGAGAAAAGAGAGGAAAAAGAGAAGAACAGAAGAGAGGATCCGAAATTTGCAAGAAAAAGCCTGAGATCAACGAAATATCCATAGAGAAAAAGAGAGAGGATCCACAATATACCAGAGAGATTGTGAAAGAGAAAAGGAAGATCTTTCAAGGAGAGAATTCTTCACGCCTATCGTTTCAACCTTGATCTAGAGATCGTTCAAAGCTTTCAAGAGATCTTCAATCAACAATCAACCTCTTCTCAAGCGTTCAACCGTTCATTCATCTTGAGAAAATCTGAAAAAGGGGTTCTTCATTTGAGTAAAGCTTTTATTGTTATATTTGCTCATTTAAGGAGCTGTTATTGTATTCATCTGTGCTCTAAATATTCTTACTCTTTGTGAGTTTTTGCTCTTGTTTTTGGAGGATTTCCAAAACAAGGAAAGGTTGATCCGAACCTGAAATCGGAGTGTTTTGGGTTGGCTTGTACCCGGGAAACAAGTGATCTAGCTTGGGATAGCTAGGGTCGGAGTTTCCGACGTCTTGTATTCTAGCTTGGGATAGCTAGTGTCGGAGTTTTCGACGTTTTGTATTCGGGTTGAATACAAAGGATAGTGGATTAAAATTTCCAAGTGGGATCTTGGGGAGTGGACGTAGGTGCAAGGTTAGCACCGAACCACTATAAATCCTTGTGTTTGTGGTGTGCTTTATCGCTTTATCTTATTTCTTTATTATATCCTTGCAATACTGCTTTAGTTAATTAATATTGATTTAAAGCCATTATTTTGTTCTTCATAAGTTATCTGTTGGGCTTAAAATTTTTTTAGAAACCCAATTCACCCCCCCTCTTGGGTTGCATAGCTGGGCAACAATTCTCCGTTCGAGCGCTCCATTCTTGTTGAGGCAGAGAACTGACTTGAGCGTCGGAGGGTCTTGCCGGAGCAACCCCACCTCCGGTTTAGATTTCCCTTGCAGGTCCCGGCGGCGACCGCGACTTCCCCGACTCCAGCTTCTCTAGCGCAAGCGGATTTTTGCACCAACATCCAGATTTATCTTCTGATGACTTCAACCTTCTGGTGTTATTGATCTTTTAAGGTTGACCTTCTGGTAACCAAAGTCTTGGCTGTCTCTACTTCAGTTTAGTCTTCACCTCATCTTTAGATTTGATCTTCACTATGGTCTTGCTTCAGCTTAAGTGCTCAAGGACTTATTGTTCTGCAAGAAGAAAATAAAATAGTAAAAGGGCCTTGAGGGCCTCCTACCATGAAAATTAGAGTTCTGTTTGAGAGTTCATGGGTTCTGCTTGACTCTTCTTTATTATTTGCTTTGGATTGGCCTTGAGCTGGGCTTTGGATTAGCCTAGATTTGGCATCGGATTGGTTTGAATCTGATTTTGTGTTGGCCTAAATTTGGTTTTAGGTTGGTTTGGATTTGACTTCAGGTTGGCCAAAACTAGCTTCGGATCAATCTTGATCTGAGTTCAAATGGGTCTGGATCTGGCTTCGGATTGATCTTCATTTGAGTTTGGATTGGCTTGAATCTGGCTCCAGATTGACCTAATTTTGACTTCAGATCAACCTTGATCTAGGTCTTCTGATGATATAGATCTTTTGGGGGCAGCTTCGAGAGCCTGACCTTCAAAATATCGACTCTTTTTCTTTTCTTTTCTTTTCTCTCTTCTTTTTTTATGAGGAAAATAAAAGGGAGGTGTGTAGGTACTACTCAAATAAATGCTCCTCAACATCTACTTCCTGGCCTTCCTCGCAGGGGTCTTCCCTGCTGAAGGTTTCGTAGGGATCTTCGATGCAACCTTGGGCTTCGCTAGGAAAATTGCCTTCCTCCAAAGTGCGTCTTTGGTTGAGGTCTTTGCCGACTTTGCAAGATGACTTTTCACCTTTAGCCTAGCCACCTTCGCTACAGACTTCGGCTTCGGCTTGGTGGCAGCGGCAGCTTGGACTTCAGCTTAAGCATTAGTTTGGGCTTCACCAGAATGGAGGCGGAGGCAAGCTTTGCCAGAGCTCAGGGGGTGAGAGGCTGGGAGCTCATAGGAGATTTTGATCTCATTCTGCTTGCCACCGATGGTGAGCTTCTTGAGCTAGATAAGGAGAAGCTTACAGAAGTTAAGAGGCAAGTGAGAAATGAAGGAAGCTCTTAGTTACCTTCGCCACCAGCTTCGGCTTCATCGAAGCCTTGAGCCTATTTTCAATAAACCCTATGTTCACCGTTGATCTCGATCTCTCCCCCTTCGACTTTCCTCGATATAAATCCCCATTAGATCCACCCCATTGTCCACCTGACAAGAAGGAAGGATGGGGCGAAGAGGTGTTAGTCACTTATAGCCCTAATTTCCTCACCACCGACAACAATAGTAGCAGTGAAGCGTGGAGCTTTGAGGGGCCAATCAAGATCATCATCTCGAAAAAGGAGTTCTGTTCCTTAATTTACTACTAGAACTTGGAGGAGTTTGGCTCTGATCTCAAGAAGGAGATGGTGGCGATTAGAGAAGCCACCATCAACACAATTTGGGACCTCTTGAGATCCCTCAAGTTCGATGCCTCCATCGCTCAGGGGTTGCACGAGCCCATCGGCTAGGCCATTAATGACCTTAGCAACTCCATCTGGTGAAGCACCACTGGGATCCTCTTCCAAAGCAAAGAAGCCCTCGCGATGCTAATTCCTCTAATCCCTCCTCCAATGACACTGGGACAGAGAACCTGACTGGAGTAGTCTTGTGCTTCTGAGGGGGTTTGCTGGCCACTGCCGCTCGATTTTCTTCTTCTTAATGAGCTTGTCATAGCAATAAATCTAGAGGTCGAGCTCATCGTGGATCCAGTTGAGGAGGTGCTATCGGTGGTAATGATCCCATTTGAGGACACGGACCTGGCCGAAGCAATTTTCGCCACCGAGGTGCCCATTGTAGAAAAGACATGATTTTGGGGGGGAGATCAGGATTGGGCTTCAGGTAGTTTTGGGTTGCCAAGAAAGACATGACCGAAGAGATGAAACTGGAGGAAAGTAGACTCCACATGCATCCGACTTGTATGACATGACTTGGCTCCCAGCCACATAAATAAGTTTAGCTTTAGAAAGTTCACATTCATGAGATTTGCTCTCTACGATCTTCACTTTGATCGGATTTTTTTTTTCTTTTTGGATTTTGGCTTGGACATAATCTTTTTATCTTGACTCAAGTGGTCAAGGTCCGATGGCCCTCTGAGAAAGAAAGAAAATAAAACAAGGAATGGAAACTTGAAAGCCTCTTACCATGAGAGTTTTTGAATCATCGTAGTTGCTCCTGCTCCGAGCCTATTCTTCTAGGATGCCCCTTGACGATAAGGAAATATGGATCTCTTATGATTTACGGGGTGGAATTTGAAAGATTTGTTGGAATCTCAAGGGATAAATTTTGTTTGCATCCAATCCATCGTGACCTTGTTCGGATCGTGATCTCCTTCCATATTTGGAGCTTGATGTCATGCTTTCCTTTCTTGTTTGGAGCCTGCTCAAGAATTCAAAATTTGAAATATAAATAAAGAAATAAAAATGATTCAAAAATCGAGGGATTTTCATATTTTCTTCCTCATTTGGATTGCAAGCCTCCTGACTTCAAGCCCGATTAGGATAGTTTGGAGGGGTTGATTGATTCAAAGGCGATTAGATCTAATCGATATCGACCGATTTAGAGGTAGATGATCCGGATCTCATTGGCATTGAAGCAGTGCGATGAAACTCCTCTCATTGAATATTTATTTTTTCTTATAAATAGGCCTGGGCCCTCTTTCTAGCGTCAATATGTTGCGGCAGAATTTCATCTCGAGATCAGATTTACTGGAGTTGGACTATGGTGGTAGATTGGTGATGACAAGATCTGCAAGAAAAGTCTCCGAATGGAGGTGGCTCTGACAAAGATCCTCCAACACTCAAGTCAGAACTCTAGACAATAGAGGAAAGGAGTGAGCGTATTGGGAGAGAGGAGATTTCATACCTTGAGGGTCCTCTGTAGGTCTTTTTTTATAAGCGAGGCTGAAGAGTTATGAGAAGGAAGGAGAATCAGACAATTAGCCTTGATTTATCTGGAGAGATATGGTTGTTATCTTCTTCCTTATTTATCTGTCATGGGCTATTATATCGTGGTTATTCGAATTTTGAAAGAGATATAAAATTTTTAGATCAGATCTGATCCGACAAGAGAGATCTAGGATCGGCCAAGAATCAAGTCAGTAGCCAAACAAGAATTGGAGTTGCTGAAATAAGTGAATCAGAAATGACTGGCCAAGCCTGGGATACCTTTGTATCCTCGTATACCTCACATCTTTGGTCAGTACGAAATTATCCCCAACATTTTCTATCTACTAATACATAATTATTGAAGAATATCTTTTGATCTACAATTTTTTATGATGTTACACATTTTATTTTTAAGGAAAGTTAAAAATGATGCTGATTGGATGGAAGTATACGTGGCAAATCATGTAGAAACTACTTTGCAAGCTGCATTGGATTTTTTTTTTTTTTTTGATTCATGGAGATATATTTTCTCTAGATTGGTATAAACAAAATTCTCTCTCCCCCCACCGACACCCCCTCGGTAAAAAAATGTTTACCAGTATGCGTCACCATTACTACAGGGAGTTGAACAGTTTTACCACATCCATTATGGTGGGGGGAGATGTGAGAAGACTTTGGAGGGAAGGCAGGGCATACCTATACGGAAAGCTTGAGATGCCATGCTATTTTTGCTGTAGACGTGACCACCAACCCTCTGTGCGTGGATTTTGCGTGGATACGGGACAAAGGAGCCTACTTTGGTTTGCACCAAGGCAAAGGGATGGTGACATTAGATGGCTGCTTCTATTTGGTTTCCAGTTCTATTTGTACTAGGGTTGTCTAGACTGTCTCCTTGTGGTAAAGGCACTTAATGAATGGAGTGAAGACGAGCAGTGTCATAAATTCTACAGCACTTCATTAACACTTCTACACCTGTTCTTTGCGTATTTATCATTCATTATAATTACGTTGGATGGCCCATTAAGCCTGCTGCAAGTGGCCCTTAATGTTCTCTTGGTCCTTAAGCTATAAATGATCACCATTAGAATTGTTAATTTATCTGGACCACCCCTTCAGCGCTTGGTATCCGTTGTTGTTGCTCTTGTATTGCAAGATTCCAGTGTCTTTTTCTCTACAATAGCAGAATCTAATGAGACCTTTGAAACTAAATAGCCTTATTTGTTTAGATAAAGCAGCTTGTTCTCCAATTCCCCACTGAGCTATTTGCATTACTTATTTGATCAGCAATCATATTTTATTGACTGGGCGTTGTAAGTTGTAACTAAGGCCAAGCCTCTTGAAGTCTCGGAAAAAAAAAAGGCAGAGGGAACTAGAAGATGGAAGCTAGATAATTTTAAAGCTGGTTCTTTTCCAAAGGAGAATCAAAGTTCAAAACTGAGGGCACGCCGGCTAACAGTTACCAGAAACAAGTCAAGACCAAACAATGACTAATATTTTGCCGTTCTACAAAACATCCAATATGGCCTAACAAAAATAAAAAAAGATAGAAGCCTTGGCTTTATGTGACCTAGGTGCAGCCAATGGTACAACTTCCTGGGCCCACCTGTACGTGTGACCGATCTCCGTCGCACAGCGATGCCACCACCGCCTCACCCTCGTCATTGCAAGCCTTCCTGGATTCCCTTCCACTAGCTTAGGCATCATCTTATATCTACTTATAAATCCTTATGTACCTATCTCTAAAGTTCTTAATATTGCTACTATCTACTCTTTGTGCCCCACTATGTTATTCCATTATTTAACTGATGGAATGGAAAGGAAATTAATAATGACTATTTCTCCACCAAGTCCAGCTTTTGATTGTATTTATTTTTCCTTGAACAAGATAATAAATAAAGAAAGATCATCGTAAACTAAAAGTGATCATATTCGACAAAAATCACTGTTGGTATATTTAATTTAATGTTATTTCTTTCGATGCTGCTACATTCTGTGTCCGGTGAAACGGTCAGACAGCAACTAGCCATTACAACAAAATAATGTTTGTACCATAGCTTTTATTTAGATGCCTGAGATGCTTATTTATGTATATATGACGCAATGGGCCAGGACCCCCTCGTAGGCTGTTAGTGCGGCCATATGCTTAATCCGTCGTATGCCTTATTTTGCTATGTATGTCATTTCTTATTTAGTTATATATAGTTGTTTACTAATTAAGTTTTTGAAATGAAAGCCAAAACTGAAAGGAGTGGCTTGGTGAAGAAGCCTGCCATCTTTAGCAATCAACCTAGGGTTTCTACCCCGGCCCCCATCCCATGCACAACCGCGTTAACCCCCTGGGCCCCATCTATTAACCCCAAGGCTCACCTCCCTCTTCTATATAACCCTTGGCTTGCAAGCCATAGGAAAGGCAACAACCAACCCTTCCTCAAACCATTCCAGCAGCCATGGAGCAGTCCCCCTCTTGTCTCAAACTCTTCGGCTCATGGGCCAGCTCCTACACCCACCGAGTCCAACTTGCCCTCAAGCTCAAGGGCCTAGAATTTGAGTATGTGGAGGAGGACCTCACTAACAAGAGCCCCTCGCTCCTCCTCTACAACCCCGTCTACAAGAAGGTCCCCATCCTCCTCCATCTCGACCGGCCCATCATCGAGTCTGTCATCATCCTCCAATACATCGATGAGACCTGGACTGACCACCCGATCATGCCCATTGATCCCTATGAGCGGGCCATTGCCCGCTTCTGGTGCCACTTCGCCGACGACAAGGTTACCTTCTGGCTCATTAATTTCCTAGACTTGTTAAGCTATATCACTCTTCCATGCTTATTTTGTATCATCACCGAGGCTTTAGATGCATGGCAATTGATGCAGCTTGGCCCTGCCGCCGGCGCAGTGTTCGGATCATCAGGTGAGGAGCAGAAGGCTGCTGTGTGCCAAGTCCATGAGAATTTGAAGCTAATTGAAGCTGAGCTCAGGGAGGGAGCTTTCAAGGGGAGGAGGTTCTTTGGTGGAGACAAGATCGGTATCTTGGACATTGTCTTCGGATGCGGCTCCTATTGGCTTGCAGTGTTTGATGAAGTCATGGAGGTGAAACTCGTGGACCCCGAGGCATTCCCCCTCTTCCATGCATGGCTCCGAGACTTCGAGGAGCAGAAGGAGGTGAAGGAGATCATTCCGGCCATCGATAGGTTGCTTGAGTATGCTAGAGGCATTCGTCAACTGATGCTTAATCTCAAAGACACCACTTCTTCCACCAGCACCAGCACCACCACCGCTACCGCCACCACTGTTGCCACCAACAACAGCAACAACAATGTAGTTATTGAAAGTAGCACTAGTGTTTGAAAGGGTAGGGCCTTTCTGAGATTTGGTTTTGCTTACTATGGTAGTGTAATAGGTTTAGTAGGTGCATGTAGGTGCACTTGACTCTTTATATTATGGTCATAGCTTCTTGCGTTCGGTCATGTGATTAGATGCTCTAAATATGGTTTCTAGTTGTGTAAATGTAAGTTTTATTATATTGGTGGTTAGAGAATCTTCTGCTTGATAACATGGGCATGTGGGACTCCTTTGTTTGAATTCAACGGTCTACAACTCGGTTCTTATTATAAGTCATTTGGATGCTTCCTACAAATCAATGTATGGAAGTTGATGCCAAGGGTTCCTTTAATGCTAGTCCTAACTTCCACGTAAGAAGCTGTTGCGTGAGACTCAGTCCGTTGTACCAGTCCATCACTATGATGGCCCAAATCGCACCCAAATGACAATAAAAAAAAATAAAAAATTTAAGATGAAGACTCTTGACATCGATCTCTTCTTCCGTTACATCTGACTAGAAATTAAACTTCTATGACTGTCAAAATCCTAAAAGATCATCTTTCTCTCTCTTTCCGAAGTAGTTCAGGATGAACCCAACCCCCTTTCTCCCTTCTTCCTCTTTTTCTCTCTGTTTCACCGATTACCCTTTCATTGTGTCCGTTGGAAATTGGGCCCAAACATTGTTGGCCTTTCATCAGTGGTCGTGATCTTGTCCTAAGAGGTTATAGGGAGGCTAGGATACTTGGCTTGAGATTCAATTTCAAAAGACGATGATGTCGTTAGCCAAAAAGCAAAAGAAATATCGAAAAAAATAGAGGATTAATTTTTTGGGTTTTCGGCGAATCTGATGGCCGACAATGATGCCCAGAGCCATAGGAAGAAGGAAAAAATAGAGAAGGAAGACAGAAACTTTTATCTCAAGTTTTTGAAACTTTTTCCCATGAATCTATCACCGATTGTGTACTGCCGCCGACTGTGCACCGCTGCCACCCATCGCTGGCCACACCCCACTACTTGTCGCCGATCCTTCGGCCACTAGCTGCCACCTTTATCCCTCTCTTTCAGCCAAGAAAAGAAGAAAGAAAAGAAAAGAAGAAAGAAAGAAAGAAAGAATGGAAAGAAAGGAGAAAGAAAAAGAAAAAGAGAGAGAAGTTGTCTTTCTCTCTTGTGCCTTTTTAGGATTTTCTCTCTCATGTCTTTCTCTCCTTCTCTCTAGTGCCTATCTCTTCTCCTACTTTTCTCTCTAGATGATAAGGGGACCCTAGATACTATTTATGCTCTCTACTTTCTCTTTCTAAGAAGACATAGAAACTCCAATACCGAACCATCCCTTCCTCTTTTAGGAGCCTATGGTGACTTCAGCAAGATGATTCAAAATCACTTTGATATCCAGATGGTCTATCAGACTGATCACCTAGTCAACCATCTTTTTTCATTATTATTTAATTTTATTAAATTTATTAAATAAAATTTGATTATGATTTAATATATTAAATAGAATTATCTGATCCATCTAGTGAGTCTAAAGTTCTAAAACGAATAAGAAAAATAAATTTTATGCTTTTTATTTATTTTTAAATTATCATTTTTTCTATAAATAATCTATTGCTGATGAAATCATATTTTTAATAAAATAAGAATCAACATATGAGATATAAAAAAATATATTTTATTATGATAAATAATTTCATGAATATGTTGTCTGAAAATAGTATATTTATGAAGCATAAGTTTTATCATTTTTCTAACTATATATGTGTATGTTCTAAGAAAATACATAAATATTTTAAAAAGACTCTCAGATTGCCATGACAATCTCACTAAAGTGGGGTCAATTGACAAATAGCTCTATACCAATGGCTATAAAGTTGGTGATGAATATGAATTATAATATCTTGTTGATTATAATGACAGTTTTATCATGATATAAAGTGACCATAACATGAATATCTACTAAATATTTTAAAACATGATATAAACATATGATAGAATGATTTATAAATCATCATGTTTTTGAAATTTTTATGATTTATATATGCATGATTGATTTATAATTTATTTTATTATATACTTTATGAAGTGCTTTATTTTATAATATCTATTATTTTTTAAATATTTATTACTATAAAAAAATTTATGCTTGATCTAATAAAGAAGCGTAGATTTTACTTACTGAGCTGATATAGCATATACCTCTTTATTTTTTTTTATTGTATAGAGGAATAAGTTTAGAATGATAGAAGATCTAGGCTTAGGGGATCTATGTAGTAAGTTTGAAAATTTTATAGCTGAAACTTAGTTTATTTGATGATCATAGGCCTGTAGTTAAATTTTATGATTTTTGAAATATAAATATGATATTTAATTTTGGATTTAGATGATTTAAATCAATCTTTATTTAATTTCTTAATGAATAATAGAATTAAAATTTTATTATATTTTATTTATGATGGATTTTAGCTGATTATGATTGTTATGCTTCATATTATCGAGGGCAGCATTATTTGGTAGCACAGCTATATTATATTTTGAATTTGGGACGTAATATTTTATGGTATCAAAATAATAGGTTTGATCATAGGCAAAAAAATTAAACTTAGGTCATTGACTCGTAGAGTCAGGTTTGGGATGAATATAGAAGAGTTGGTTTAGATCAAGAGCTTATAATGGAAGCATGGTGGAATATTAGATAAAGACAAAGAATCTTTATATGTTTGAGAATGAAAGTATGTTAAGTTTCGAGGATGAAACTCTCTTAAGAGGAAAAAAATATGAGACCCAACCTGTTGACTAGCCTATCCTTAAGATGGCCCAAACCCCACTCAAACAATCACTATAAGAAAATAGTGTAATAGTGATGGCCATTAGCGATAGCAAACGAGCCATCGCTAATAGTAACATTTACCAACCACTTATTACGATAGAAACTAAACCTATCGTTAAAAGGGTAAAGACTTATTAGCTATAGTTTTTTTATTATTACTGATGGCTTTAATGATGCAATTTAACTATCGCTAATACTCTACCCTAAAAATTAATCACCCCCCTCCCCGATCGCTTGGTTCATTCTCCATTGCCTCCCCCTTGTTTCCTATCCTCCAATCCCTGTTCTTCCTCCACTGCACTGTCGGAGCCTTCGTCCTTGCACCCCAGCCCCCGCGTTGCCGTCCCCTCCTTGGATCTAGCATCCCCATGCCAAATTGGCCATCTTCTAGCCCATGCCTAATGAACACTTGAATTAGATCACTAGAGATACTAAATATTATAATAATTGATATTATTTTATTGAAAGTTGATACTCTCTAGTTTATTTTATAGGTGATTGGGAGTTTGGATTTATATAATTCAAATTGAACTTAATTTGACTCTGATTTGAGTGAATTAGGCAACCAGCTTCCATTCCAGAATGAATGCGACTTAAGGATTAAGGGTCAAAAAGCAACCTCTCCAATCAAGGGCCCAGATTAAAAGATATATGGAATCAAATGTGAATACGACTTAAATCTCAAGGGCTCAGATTAAAAGATCACTTTTTAAGAAGATCCAATATGAACGCGACTTATTAATCAATAGAGGAGAAGCAATATGAAATCTAAGGATCCTTATTCATGCTCCTACCTCTCTTTTCATGAAACCCTAAAATCCTATACGCCAAACTCCCCATGTGCCACTTCTTCACACCAATAAAACCCATGCTCCCTTCCCCTTTCTTTCTTACACAAACCCATGCCCCCTCTCTTAATTATTACATGCAACAAAAGCTCTCACGCACCATCATAAAATCAATCGGTCCCTTTTCTTTCCTTTCTTACATGCTACATCACAAAATCCTAGGCCTTCCTCCTCTATTTAAACACCAATGCCTCATATCATCAACCTCCTTGTGGAGATCATCTCCCTCTCCTTAGATTCCATGCTACCGCCTTTTTTCACATTAATCCTATCTTTCCAGATTTTTAGCTGGCCATAGGCCCCACTTTTTTTCCTTAAACTCCGCCGTTCAAACCTCCATCAGTTCCCTACAAAACATAAAAATTTCATATCCAAAAGCCTCCAAAAAGTCCTCCAAATCTTTCTCTCCTTTTAGCCCTACAGACTATAGTTAAAAATTTCAGCAATCCTCTTTCACCTTCCAACCTCTTCCAATCCCACTTCTCTCAACCTATTCTCTACCAAATCTTCTTCTTTTGCTATTGAAGATCTTTTTCAAATCTAAAGAAAGAAATCTCCAGAGTCCAGGATGTAGATCGTGATGAAAAATCTTCCAATGGCCGGCTAGTCGTCAACTCTCAGAAAATTTTTGTAATCTGTTCAGAAAATGATTTTCTTTTACTTTCAATCTTTGATATTTTCTTCTTGATATGTAATAAAGATTTACTTTTCATGCTTCATATCTTTATGTCTTTATTTTACTTTGCATAAAATCTTAATCTAGAATAGTTTATAACTCTTGGGACGAGCCGTGATCTATGGATATGGTTCATGCTCTTGGGATAGATTATCTTTAGATAAGATTTCTTTTATTTTGTATTTAAGTAATTTTGACTAACCTATACCTTTAAGAGATGGACTGTGATCTATGGGTATAGGCCGTACTCTCTAAGATAGGTTATATCTTTATTGTTTAGATATCAAAGCAAAGATATATTAAGAAGGATACCAACTATCAAACAAGAAAACAGTTGAAATCCTGAGAATCAATCCTCATACTTGATACCAATCTTAATTAGTCTTTATTTATTTGCTCTTTTATTTAATTACTAGTCTTTAATTAATCTTTATCCTAATTTTAACTTAAATCTAAATGACTCAATCGTAACTAACACGATCCCTATGGATATGATCCTGACTCACACTATCTATATAGTAGTGGATTAGGTTTATTTTTGACCACATATGATAGCGATCAAATTTTGACACCATTATCAAAGATCATATTTCAGTTATTTTAAGTCAAAAAAATAAATTTATTTATTTATTTTTTTTATTTTAATTATATATTTTTTACTCTTTTTAAATTTCTATCTTATATTACTTTTTATATATGGTAGATTTACTGCTTTCTAGTTAGAGTACTTTAGAAAATTTTTTTACTTTCTATAATATAGTAATTTACTATTTTTTATAATTTAAAATAATTTACTATCCTAAAAGTAGATTTGATTGCTTGTTTTATTTGTAGGAGACCTAGTTACCTTTTAATCTTAGTCTAATTTACTTTCTATTTAGTTAGATTCTCTAAATCCCTTTAAATCTAATTAACTTAATTAAAATCTACTTATTATTTTTCTTGCTTTAATTAACCTAATATAAAAAGAAACAAATCCTGCACTTTATAATACTTAATTAATATATAGAAACTAATTAAACCTTAAAAGCTTCATACTTATATTGGATATCTAGTGTGTTTGCATTGCATCTTTACATAATTGATTTACAGGTACTTAACTCAATTAAACAAGATAAGGTGGAGATTTAATCATCCTTTTTTAACCCAAAAATAATCATTCTTTATATTATATTGACCCAAATCTTTAATCTAAAATCAATTAGATGTTGATCCCTAAGGACTCTCGAGCTCAATAGGATAAGAAACCCTAAGAGTTGGATCAGATTCAGGTTGGTCTGTTTAATTGATGTTTAGAAAAGTGATTCAAGAATTGCATTTTGAAGGAAGGTGGTTCAGTAATTAGTTCCGTTCGTTCATCTGATCAATTTAATTAGTGTCTAAGAAAAGCAAAGGGACCCCACCAACCTTACACTTATTTGACTAATTGAGTGGCTGATCTGTTACTTAGAGTGCTCGAAGGCAGTTAGGAGCTGTCAGATTTAGGACAATCCTTAGTTAGGATTGATTGATCTACTTGATTGCTAATTAAAAATATCTAATCCAAATTAAATTCTTCGCATCTATCATCTCTAGGTTTAGGACTCTCTTGGAATTCTTATCTTTAGAACTTCTCTCTTTCTTCCTCTTCTCTTTTCTTCTTCTTCTCTTCTTCTTCTTTTAAATAAATAAAAAATAATAAAAATTAGAGCAATCCAACTCTATTATATGGCTTTATCCCTAAAAGATACAATAGAGGAAGTTATCCTTAGAAGAATTTCTCAGGACCCAGTGCATACATGTTGGGATCCTTTTGGAATGGATGATTTTGACCTAGATGGGTATGTTGAAAATATGCACACATTACTAGAGCCACCTAATTTTAGCACCACTCTCCCATGGGCTGAGAAATATGAGCTTTTATCTGCAATACCTACTCCAATAGCTTCCTCTTTAGAATCACCATGGGTCTTAGAATTGAAACCACCCTCGATCATACATGAGTATGTATATATAGGACCATGTGACATGCTCCCAGTAATCAGTACATCGGATTAAACTCCTAATTCAGAAACTTAATTTAGGAGCATTTTAGAAGAATATATAGAAACAACTTTCGATAAACAAGAGATGGAAAAAGGCATCGCAAACCATCTTCTAAAAATTGATAATAATAAAAGAGTGAAATTTTTTAATAATAAGGTTATGAACTACTTTTTAAAAATTGATGACAAAGTAATGAAATTTATCAATAGTGGGGTTGCAAGCTATCTTTTTGAGATTGGCAATCAAAAACTATTGAAGTTTGTCAATCCCATATTCGACACAGGATAGGTAGAATTATGAAGTCTGGTTAAAGACTTTAAACTTAATACTTATTGAGAGGCAATCTAATTTTTTAAGAGTAGTCTTAATAAAAGTCCAATTGAAGACATTAAACTCAGTGCTTGTTGGAAGGTAACCCAACTTATATAATTTTTTTTGTTTCTTTTCATCTCGTAAAAATCTCTGAGAAAGATAATTAGCCAAGTTGGGGGGAGCATCATGTTCATGCCAACTAGAGTCAAGCACACACCACACACAACAATGAAGAATCTCTCACCCAACAATGAATGTACACATCAAACTCAGGTGGTATCCTTCTGTATTATATTTTATTTTGACTTTATCATGATTCTCTTCTTTTATTGAAAATAATGAAAATTAAATTAGGGAGAGAATAAATTAAAAAAAATTAAAGTTCTCAAGTAAGTTAGCATTTAATGTGTAGGCACCCGATTATGCTTAAGAATCAAGCAGAACTAAGCAAGTTATTTTAAATTGATGTACAGATCAGTGAGTTTTTGAGATATTAAGGGATCAAGTATTAAGAAAACCTAATAAAAAGTTAAGTCTAGAATATAAATATTTTTTTTTGTGAGTACTTCTAATTCTTTCTACCATCATCAAAGAAAAATTTACCTCTTATGGGCTAGCATAGAGTAACTATATATTTCTTCATAAAAAAATAAAATAAAATAGTTTTCAAATACTTCTCATCCAGTAACCCACCGTTTGCCTGAGCAAGTATTGAGGTTCGCATCAAAAGGTGAGGAGGGCAAAAAAGCTGGTTGTAAGGTTAGTCTTAACTCATAACCTGTTTGATTCGAGAAAGTAAGCTCGAAGGATATTTTATACCTAGTATCCTAAAGTTATCTAATTTAGGAGCCATTGGCTGAAAATTCGCTACATAGATCAGATAGAAAGCTTAATAGGTTAAGACACCTAATAGCAGTATAATATTAAAAAAAAATAAAGTCTAAATATTGATCTCCCACTGTATAACCGGGCCTCTTCACCTAAGTAACCATTATGGTTCACATTAAAAAGTGAATAATATGAAGATGTTTTCATAATAAAGGAAGAACGGAAGTAACAATACACTTATCCATGTAAAGATAAATGATTTAGAGATATGGGTAGAAGCAATTTAAAAAAAATTAAAAAAAAATTAATATTCTTCACTTAATTAATCTTATGTTGGTTAAGTACTAATATCCTAATGACATACCTCACTCTCACTCTACTAAACATCAATGATCCTTTGAATAAAAAAAAATTGCTCGATAAAACTTGATACTCTAAGCTGAAATGGTATCTAGCACTAAATTCTTTTTTTACTCGAGGATGAGTAAAGTTTAAATTGAGGAGTGTAATGAACACCTGAATTAGGTCACTAAAAGTACTAAATATTATAATAATTAATATTATTTTATTAAAATTTGATGCTCTCTAGTATATTTTATAGGTGATTAAGAGTTTGGATTCATACAATTCAAATTGGACTCAATTTGGTTCTGATTCGAGTAAATTAAGCAACTAGCTCTCATTTAATATGAATGTGACTAAAAGATCAAGGATCAAGAAGCAACCTCTCTAATCAAGAGCTCAGATTAGAAGATACATAGAATCAAGTATGAACATGACTTAAATCTTAAGGACTCAGATTAAAAGATCACTCTTGATGAAGATCTAGTGTGACTGCGACTTATTGATCAATGGAGGAGAAGTAATATGAAAATCTAAGGGTCCTTATTCATGCTCCCATCTTTCTTTTCATGAAACCCTGAAATGCTTCATGCCAAACTCCCCATGCGCCACTTCTTCATGCTAATAAAACCCATGCTCACTTCCCCTTTTTTTCTTACAAAAACCTGTGCCCCCTCTCTTAATTATTGCATGCAACAAAAGCCCTCACACACCATCATAAAATCAACTGGCCTCTTTTCTTTCCTTTCTTACGTGCTACACCATAAAAACCTAGGCCTTCCTCCTCTATTTAAATACCACAAATCCCAACACCTCATATCATCAGCCCCCTTGTGGGGATCATCTCCCTCTCCTTAGGTTTCATGCCACAGTCCTTCTTCATGCCAACCATGTCTTCTCAGACTTTTAGCTAGTCATAGGTCCAACTTTTTTTCTTAAACTCTACCATCCCAAACCTCCATCAGTCTCCTACAAATTATAAAAATCTTATATCCAAAAGCCTCCAAGAAGTCCTCTAAACTTTTCTCTCTTTCCAACCTTATAGACTACACCCTAAAAATTTCAGCAACCCTCTTTTACCTTTCAATCTCTTTCAAACCCACTTTCTTCAACCTATTCTCCATCAAATTTTCTCTTCTTTCTACTAAAGATCTTCTCTAAGTCTGAGAGAAGGAATATCTAGAGTCTAGGATATAGATCGTGGTGAAAAATCTTTCGATGGCCGACTAGTCGTCAACTCTCAAGAAATCTCTGTAATCTGTTCAGACAGTATTTTTCTTTTACTTTCAATCTTTTATATTTTCTTCTTGATATATAATAAAGATTTACTTTTCATAATTCATATCTTTATATCCTTATTTTACTTTGCATAATATCTTAATCTAGAATAGTTTATGATCCTTGGGATGAGCCATGATCTATGGATATGGTTCGTACTCTTGAGATAGATTATCTTTAGATAAAATTTTTTTTTATTTTGCATCTAAGTAATTTTTGTTGGGTTTTGAACATGCAGTAAAAAATAAATTTTAAAAATTTTAAAATATGCATATCAAAAGCTTTAACAATTAAAACTATCAAACTGAAACTCAAATCCTAGAATCACCTTGTAAATATCGAACAAAACAAAAATAAGCATGTAAAGAGATAAAAATTTATACTTTCTCAAATGAGCAATATCCATGAGACTCCAAAATAGACTCCAAAATAGAAGTCCTTCAATAGTGATCCACATAGAAATTAGCCAAGATCCTTCCTAACCAATGCACTACAGTAGCTTTTTCTTCACAAGAACACTGTCAGTTTCAAACTCGAAGAATGATCGCACTAACACTCAGTTACTTTTGATTTTACCATTAGGATCATACATAAGAGAATTATCTCTAAAAGTCTTACAACCTAGAATTTGATTTTATGCTCCAACACATAGGAAAATTGAACCCTAGGATAAGCTAGCACCACTTGCTAATTTTCTCACCACCCTTCTTACTATTTTTTCTCTCAATTTATTCCTTATTTTTTTCTTAGATTTTTTTCAGATTTTTTTTATCACATGCCAAAACCCTCTAATTTTTATCCAAAATCCAGCACCTTATCCATATGAGATGCCCCATATAAATAGGCTAAGAAGGGACGTGAAGAACCCCCAAGGCACCAACTCTTGGCGCTCCATGTCTTCATGTGGAGAATTAATTCTCTGTTACTTTGATTGGCACAGAAGAGCCTTCATATAGAAGGACTCCTCCTCTTCTATGCCCCATAAATCTCTCATAAAATTTTGACATGTGATAATTAAGAAACTAGAGAAAAATGAGGAGATGGATAAGAGTCTTCATGAAGAAGGACTCTTCCACTTCTCAATGCAATAAAGGGTGGGTGGCATTTATTTTTGGATGTGAAATGGGCATGGAGGTCCCCTTCCATACTTGAAAGACTTTCAAGTTGGATAAGAGTCCAATTAAAATAGACCCAATCCAATCAGGTCAAAGGCAACAGGTCTAGTATAGCTCAAACACTTTAAACTTAACCTAATTAGGAACTTGGGTTAACACAATATGCTAGCATATCAAATTAACTCCTAAAATTTATATTAAATTCTAACTAAATTAGATCAAGATCAAATCCTAAAGTGTGTGATCCATTGAGTTTCAAATCTAGTCAATAGTGGACTCAAACTCTTGATCTAACTCTAATCTGATCAGATTAGGTCAGCTCAAGAGTTCCAATCAACTAGGACTCTTTCTAATTAATTTTTGAATTAAATTTTTTAAATTTTGATGAGTCCACAAGTCAAGATTGACATCTAGCAACATATCATGACTACCTAAAAAATTTAAAATTTTGATAAAAAATTATTAAAATATCCTTCAGTGGTAAGTTACTGTGTAGTTCAATCCTTCAGTCAAACAACATCCTAGATGAGCTGTGGGCATGGAATCATATCATACCCAATTGCTTATCTAAATATATCTCAATCATAAAATGATGATTTAGTGGATGATATATTTGAAACCCTTTTCTAATTATCATGTTACTTTGGTCAAAAACTTTCAGAATCATCGACCTATGAGATCACATAGGATATTTGCTCTCCTTATTAAGAGTGACTGATCTCTTATTGATTACTCACAACCTTCATGCACACTTCACTACATTTAGAACACCCCATATAAGGATCAGAGAACTAAATTAGGAAGTGAACCAAAATATAGATTCATGCACACAATGTACCATGATGATCTTAGATCAAATGATCACTTACACAACTCCCACTAGAGAATCATCAGCTGATATGTAAATAAGACTCCATCAAATATTCTCTCGTAGGTCTATTCAGTGAATTCATTTTTTAATGAGCACCCATATCCTTGTATTAGTGTCACCATACAAGTGGTTGTGAGATCAACCACCCTCATCACTAAGCATATATAAGACATACTAGTCTTGCTGATATCATTGATCCCCAACTCAATGAACCAATGACTAAAAATATTTTAGGTCATGGCTACTGTTGGGTATAAAATACCCACGGCCGGAACCCTCAGCGGAATCAACTACAGAACGGCTTCGCCCGGACTCCTACGGGAGTCAGGCTCCGCCTCCGACATCAGCTGCAGAACGGCTTCACCCGGACTCCTACGGGAGCCGGGCTCCGCCTCCGACATCAGCTACAGAACGGCTCCGCCCGGACTCCTACGGGAGCTGGGCTCCGCCTCCGACATCAGCTGCAGAACGGCTTCACCCGGACTCCTACGGGAGCCGGGCTCCGCCTCCGACATCAGCTACAGAACGGCTCCGCCCGGACTCCTACGGGAGCCGGGCTCCACCTCCGACATCAGCTGCAGAATGGCTTCGCCCGGACTCCTACGGGAGCCGGGCTCCGCCTCCGACATCGGCTGCAGAACGGCTCCGCCCGGACTCCTACGGGAGTCGGGCTCCGCCTCCGACATCAGCTGCAGAACGGTTTCACCCGGACTCCTACGGGAGCCGGGCTCCGCCTCCGACATCAGCTACAGAACGGCTCCGCCCGAACTCCTACGGGAGCCGGGCTCCACCTCCGACATCAGCTACAGAACGGCTTCGCCCGGACTCCTACGGGAGCCGGGCTCCGCCTCCGACATCGGCTGCAGAATGGCTCCGCCCGGACTCCTACGGGAGCAGGGCTCCGCCTCCGACATCAGCTATAGAACGGCTCCGCCCGGACTCCTACGGGAGCCGGGCTCCGCCTCCGACATCGGCTGTAGAACGGCTCCGCCCGGACTCCTACGGGAGTCGGGCTCCGGCTCCGACATCGGCTACAGAACAGCTCTGCTCGGGCTCCTACGGGAGCCGGGCTCCGCCTCGGTATCAATTGCTGGTAGGCTCCGTCCGGACTCCTACGGGAGCCGGACTTCACCTTCAACTTTGATTGCAGAGGACTCCGCCCGGACTCCTACGGGAGTCGGACTCCGCCCGCAGCTTCAGCTCCGAGAGGGTTCCGCCCGGACTCCCACGGAAGTCGGGCTCCACCCACGACCCCAACCGATAGGAGGACCCCTCCCAGACCTTTACAGAGGCCGGACTCCGACTGCTGCCAAGCTTCAATCAACAGATCCACGCCCCCTAGCAGGTCACAATAACAACCATGATCCTGTTCCACTTCCTGTAGCGGAATCCGCGTGGCTCCATCACCCCCTGCGGCGGATCCATTACTCTCTGACAGGCTGTGTCAACGGCCACGATTCTGCTCCACTCCCTGCGGCAGGTGCTGCGCGACTCCACTACTCCCTGACAGCTAGCGGCAACGGACGCCGCTCCACTACCTGCAACTGGCTCTACGTGGCAGGCCGTAACAATAGCCACGTGTCTACTCCACTATCCTTCACAATCAATTCCCCTGACCATAGGCGGCCCACTACCAGACGGTTACAAACGTCGCCATCAATCCGTTGCCTCCTCCGCCTATAAAAGGGGGACCCAGATACGTTATTCTTTAAGCTCATTTCTTATCTCAAAACTCTGCTAAATTCTTCATTCGAGCACTCCATTCTTGTTGAGGCAGAGAACTGACTTGAGCGTCGGAGGGTCTTGCCGGAGCAACCCCACCTCCGGTTTAGACTTCCCTTGCAGGTCCCGACGGCGACCGCGGCTTCCCCGACTCCAGCTTCTCCGGTGCAAGCAGATTTTTGCACCAACAGGATTGGCGCTAGAGGAAGGGGTGTGTCTTCGCAGCACCCTTGTTCTTAAAGGAGCGCTCAACGGATCCGCTTTCGGCCATCTTTTCCGGCGCCCAATCCTCCTTCCCTCATCGGATGCCCTCTCACGAGGTCTCTGCACAACTACCTCCGGCTATGGTCGCCGATAAGGGGTGGCCGGATGACCGGTCTCTGCCGGATTTCGTCAACGTCATCTCGGGGGAATCCCGACGGGAGGCAATCAGCGCACCAGCTGCATCCCCCAAGCGACAAAAAGTTGAAGAACCCATAACCTTCACTGAAGTGGATACCCAGGGAGTCCAATTCCCTCATAACGACGCGGTCGTAGTTTTCTTGAACATAGCAAATTACGACGTCCGTCGCATTCTCATCGACAACGGGAGTTCGGCCGACATCCTGTTCTACAACGCCTTTTCAAGAATGGCCACTCTTAGCGGTCATCTGAGACCGATTTGCTCCCCCTTGATAGGGTTCACCGGTGACGCCGTTCCAATGGAGGGAATGATAGCTCTGACTGTGACCGCGGGCCAGTATCCAAAGCAGTCCAGAGCTTTGGTAAATTTCCTGGTGGTAAAGGCGCCATCCGCCTACAATGCAATCCTTGGCCGACCCGGCCTCAATGCCCTCAGAGCTGTTGTTTCAATCTATCATTTAAAATTGAAGTTCCCCACCAACCAGGGGATCGGAGAAGTCCGGGGAGACCAAGCCCTGGCCAGACATTGCTACAACATCGTCTTGCAAAGGAGCGATCAAGCGGACCTCTGTCCGGTCGATGGATTGGATGCTCGCGATGACCTCACTGAAGAGAGGGGCTGTCCTATCGAAGACCTAATACCAATCCCTTTGAATGATGGGAACACGGAGCATGTGGTGTTAATTGGCTCCAACCTGGGGGAGGAGGTGCGGACGCGTCTCGTAGATTTCCTCCGAAGGAATGCGGACGTTTTCGCATGGGTCCCGGCGGATATGCCGGAGATCGACACAGAAGTCATGGAACATCATCTGGCAGTCGACCCTAAACATCGGCCTACAAAAGAAAAAATCCAGAGTCATGCCCCAGAGAGGCAGAAGGCGATAGCCGAGGAAGTAGATAAGCTTCTCAAGGTCGGATTTATTAAGGAAGTCAATTATCCTGAGTGGATCTCCAATGTTGTTTTGGTCAAGAAAGCAAACGGCAAGTGAAAGATGTGTATCGACTTCAAAAAGCTGAATAAGGCTTGTCCAAAGGACAGCTACCCCCTTCCTAGAATCGACCAACTGGTGGACGCTACCTCAGGCCATGAGCTCCTAACTTTTATGGACGCGTTCTCTGGCTATAACCAGATTAGAATGGCATCGGAAGATGAAGAAAAGATAGCTTTCATCACTAATCACGGCCTTTACTGCTACAGGGTCATGCCGTTCGGCCTTAAGAATGCGGGCGTCACCTATCAACGACTGATGAACAAAATCTTCAAAGAGCAGATCGGCCGAAACATGGAGGTTTACGTGGATGATATGCTTGTAAAAGCCAGGTCTTTCAGAAATCATGTCGCCGACCTCGAGGAAACCTTTGGCGCTCTTTGAAAGTATAAAATGAAGCTGAACCCGACCAAATGTGCTTTTGGGGTAACCTCAGGAAAGTTCCTGGGCTTCATGGTATCAGGACGCGGGATTGAGGCCAATCCAGAGAAAATTTACGCCATCCAAGAGATGACCGCCCCAAGGTCGATCAAGGAGGTTCAGTGCCTCACGGGGAGGATTGCGGCTCTTAATCGCTTTGTCGCGAGGTCGGCCGAACGATGTTTGCCCTTCTTTCAAACCCTCAAGCAGCCGAAGAACTTCTGTTGGACCTCTGAATGCCAACAGGTATTCGAAGAATTAAAAGGCTACCTTAGCTCACCCCCACTGCTGGCGAAACCCGAACCTGGGGAGGAACTATTTTTATACCTGGCAGTCTCTCCCACAGCCCTCGCAGTTATCCTTGTCAAAGAAGAAATGAAAGTCCAGCGGCCGGTCTACTACATTAGCCGTGCACTGAGGGACGCCGAGACCAGGTATACTAAATTAGAAAAACTGACCTACGCCTTGTTGATTGCAGCTCGGAGACTCCGACCTTACTTTCAAGGGCACACGGTGACGCTACTCACCGATCAACCGATCAAGGCGATTTTGCACCGAGCTGATACCTCTGAAAGAATGGCAAAATGGGCAATCGAGCTCACAGAATTCGACATCAGCTACAAACCTAGACCAGCAATCAAAGCCTAAATATTGACAGATTTCATAGTAGAGTGCACCATCCCCGAAGAGGCCAAACCTGAGCAAAGCAAAGTTGACGACCTGAAGACTCAATCGAACTCCCCCAACGAAGAAGCCAGTCCCTCTGATTGCTTTTGGACCCTCTATGTGGACGGATCTTCCAACATGGCAGGCGCGGGTGCAGGCCTGACCTTGGTCAGCCCGGAGGGAGTCGTCGTGGAGTACGCTCTGCATTTCGAGTTCCTCGCAACAAACAATGGAGCGGAATATGAAGCTCTGATTGCAGGATTAAGGGTCGCCAAAGAGCTTGGAATAGGTCAACTCCGGGTGCACAGCGACTCCCAACTTGTGGTGGGGCAAGTCAGCGGGAGCTATGAAGCACGGGAGGACAGTATGGCCAAATATCTTGAGAAAGTGAAGGAGTTCACCCCTACCTTTAGCAGTTTCGACATCAGGCAGATTCCAAGGTCGGAGAATACCAGAGCCGATCTTCTCTCCAAACTGACGACATCGGCTCCGGCCGAATTGCCCAAAGGTGTCCTCTTTGAAGTTCTAAAACATCCGAGTACGGAAGAACCGCGGCCCGTAATGGATATCGACCACGAGCCCAGCTGGATCGACCCACTGATAACCTATCTTAGGGATGGAATTCTCCCCCAGGATGCGAAAGAGGCCCAAAAACTCCGAAATCAAGCCTCCCGATACATCCTTTATGAGGGCAAATTATACAAAAGATCATACTCCTTGCCCCTCTTAAGGTGTCTCCGACCCTCAGAAGCTGACTACGCTTTATGGGAAGTACACGAGGGGGCTTGCGGAAACCATTTGGGTGCCAGATCTTTATCCCACAAGCTACTCCGCCAAGGGTATTACTGGCCAACAATGCATCGTGATTCGATTGAATATGTCAAAAAGTGTGATCGATGCCAGAGGTACGCCAACATCCAGAGACAACCCGCTACCGAGCTCACACCTTTGAGTGCCCCATGGCCTTTTGCACAATGGGGGATGGATATTCTTGGCCCCTTTCCCATGGCGTCTGGGCAAAGGAAGTTCCTCCTTGTGGCGATCGACTACTTCACTAAATGGGTCGAGGCCGAACCACTAGCAAAAATCACAGAAGCAAAAGTACAAGATTTCGTTTGGAAGTCAATCGTGTGCAGGTTCGGTCTGCCTAGAATCCTAATCACTGATAACGGACGACAATTCGCGGGAGCACGATTCGCCGAATTCTGTGAAGATCTAAACATCTCCCACAACTTCACATCAGTGGCCCACCCTCAGGCGAACGGCGAAGCTGAGGTAACTAACAGAACCCTGTTGCAGGGAATTAAGACAAGGCTGGAAAAAGCAAAAGAAACTTGGGCGGACGAGCTTTATCATGTGCTATGGGTGTACTGAACCACCCAGAGGCTACCTACGGGGGAGACTCCCTTTGCTTTAGCCTTCGGTACGGAAGCCGTCATCCCGATCGAGCTTAAACTCCCGTCGGCACGAGTCGTGACATTCGATGAACCCCAAAATGTACAAAGTCTCAGAACCAACCTTGACCTACTGGAAGAAAGGCGGGAGATTGCTCAGGTTCGAATGGCAGCCTACAGACAGAAAGTTGCCCGATATTACAACGCCCGGGTCAAGAGCAAAGCCTTTAAAGCAGGAGATCTGGTGCTTCGACGAGCTGCTGTCTCACAACCTCAGGACCGGGGAAAGCTCGCCCCGAACTGGGAGGGACCTTATGAGGTCAAGGAAGTAGTTCAGCCTAGAACTTATTATCTCAAGGAGCTCGGAGGAGCCGACCTCCCGCGATCGTGGAGCTCAGAAAACTTACAGATGTACTACCAGTAACTTCATTTTAGTCGTAAATCGCATACCCATGCGTCTTTAGACGATTCAAGCAAACTGTGTCCAAAACAAAAGGGCAATCTCATAAAGTCAAAGGCCCGGTTCTTTTAGACCGGATGGGGAGAGAGGCCTTACAACGCCCATATGTGCCCCCACAGTCCTGTTAGGGACAGGAGGAGAACCTCGCCCTAACTTGAGCAAAGTCAAAGGCCCGGTTCTTTTAGACCGGATGGGGGGAGAGGCCTTACAACGCCCATATGTGCCCCCACAGCCCTGTTAGGGACAGGAGGAGAACCTCGTCCTAACTTGAGCAAAGTCAAAGGCCCGGTTCTTTTAGACCGGATGGGGGGAGAGGCCTTACAACGCCCATATGTGCCCCCACAGCCCTGTTAGGGACAGGAGGAGAACCTCGCCCTAACTTGAGCAAAGTCAAAGGCCCGATTCTTTTAGACCGGATGGGGGGAGAGGCTTTACAACGCCCTAATGTGCCCCCACAGTCATGTCAGAGACAGGAGGAGAACCTCGCCCTGACACGAGCAAAGTCGAAGGCCCGGTTCTTTTAGACCGGATGGGGGAGAGGCCTTACAGCGCCCTAACGCGCCCCCACAAGCCAGGATGATAACGAGAGGAAAACCTCACGCCGGCTCGAGCAAAATGAAAGGTTCGGACTCCTACGGGAGTCGGGTTCCGATGCCAAGGAAGGCTTCACCCGGACTCCTACGGGAGCCGGATTCCATCCACGATGCCAAAGAAGGTTTCATCCGGACTCCTACGGGAGCCGGGTTCCGACGCCAAGGAAGGCTTCACCCGGACTCCTACGGGAGTCGGGTTCCATCGCCGACATCAGCCACAGGACAACCCCGCCCGGACTCCTACGGGAGCCGGGCTCCGCTGACAACAGCAACTGCCGATAGGCCTTGTCCAGATCCCTACGGGACCCAGACTTTGCCTACGACTTTGATTACAGGGAGACTTCGCCCTGACCCCTACGAGAGCCAGGCTACTCCAACTTCAGGAGGGCTTCTCCGTTCGGACTCCCAAGGGAGCCGAACTTAGCTCCGACTTCAGTAGAGAAAAAACCCAAGCAAAAAAGGAAAGCAAACAGTGCCCGAAGGCAACGGAAGCTCGAACCCCCAAATTCAAGCCCTAGGAGGGACTTCGGGCCCAAAGGGCCCCAAGCGAACCTGCAACCGTCGACGAAATGACAATCGGGTATCTTCGAACGACGTAAGAACTGAAAAGTAGCTCGACAAACGACAACCCCACATGAACAAAAGAGGTCGTCGACGACCTTGGGACGACGTGATGCAGACGAAGAGAAGGAAAGGAAAATGAAGAAGTTCGACAGACAACTATTTAATGCGAGATGCAGACGAGGTAACAAAATCTCTTTTTCATTTAACAAGAGTATACGTTATAGGACCCGGTGGGTCAGGAAAAAAAGAAGAAGAAGATACACGTCATCGCAAGCCTCGCAAACACGATTCGGGAAGGGTGCACCGGAGGCCGCTCCGAGCTGCGAACTCCTCTTCCCGTCTCTGTCCTTCTCGATCGCGTTCTCCAGTGCGTGTAATAGCTCTCGCCCCATCTCGCCTCATTCTGTCTCCGAAGTCCCAACCCTAGCGGAAAAAGGGTGGGATAGATCTCCGGAGGCGGTAAGGGCAACGGCGGTAGTAGCGAAGACCTGTTTCAAGAAGAACCGGAGTCACCTCGGAAGCGGTAGCGACGCCAGAGATGTGCCTCATCTCTGAATGCCCCACGATAGCCGCCACCCAAAATGCTCCGGCAAGGTCGGCATGCGCTACTTCCACCATCCCCGCAACAAGTTCCACTGCCCCGCCGTCGACGCCGACCGCCTCCGGTCCCTCGGCCCCGACGGCGTCAAGGATCCCGTCATGGCTTATAACGGCAGCTCTGCCCTCTTGACCGGTATCACCCCGCCTTGCTACTTCGAAATTCGCGAGCAGAATAACTTCACCGACAGCCCCCGTTACTAAACCCCTGTTGTTGAAGGAATTCTTCCCTGAGCCCCCTTTAAAACGATGGAGATTCTCACCGGCCGCCGTTCTCCTCCTCACCTTCCTCCAAGCCCTAAAAATCCCCTCAAGAACAGCCTCCGGGGTAGAGGACATGGTGTAGAAACCCTCAGAGAAGGATTGGGGGGGCTGAAGAAGGTAAGGACTGGTGCGAGGGAAGCAAGGCTCTCAGGCGAAAGAAGGGCGCCAGGATGAAGCCATGAAAGGACTAGGGGGTTTAAATAGCCGACGGATCCTAGCACAATTATGGCGGCGAGTCTTCCTGGACCAACTGGTGCGTGCCACGTGTCGCGCTTATCCCCTTCATCGCTATCGAGGGTTGACCGTTCGCAAATTTCCGTGGCACGATGCTGGGGAATCGCATTTCGATGGGGGTTCTGAAAAGACTCTTCAGGTCACCTTCACCGAAAAGCAGGCTCTGACGTACACACATTAAATGCCAAAATATCTGGAGGCGGCAGTGCGCAGGATTCGAAGAGACGGTCCCGGCTGTACCCATCTCTCTCTGTACTTTCTTCGTTTGAAATTCAAACTCGGAAGTAGGGGGACTGGTGTTGGGTATAAAATACCCACGACCGGAACCCTCAGCGGAATCAACTACAGAACGGCTTCGCCCGGACTCCTACAGGAGCCGGGCTCCGCCTCCGACATCAGCTGCAGAACGGCTTCACCCGGACTCCCACGGGAGCCGGGCTCCGCCTCCGACATCAGCTACAGAACGGCTCCGCCCGGACTCCTACGGGAGCCGGGCTCCACCTCTGACATCAGCTGCAGAACGGCTTCACCCGGACTCCTACGGGAGCCGGGCTCCGCCTCCGACATCAGCTACAGAACAGCTCCGCCCGGACTCCTACGGGAGCCGGGCTCCGCCTCCGACATCGGCTACAGAACGGCTCCGCCCGGACTCCTACGGGAGCTGGGCTCCGCCTCCGACATCAGCTGCAGAACGGTTTCACCCGGACTCCTACGGGAGCCGGGCTCCGCCTCCGACATCAGCTACAGAACGGCTTCGCCCGGACTCCTACGGGAGCCGGGCTCCGCCTCCGACATCGGCTGCAGAACGGCTCCGCCCGGACTCCTACGAGAGCCGGGCTCCGCCTCCGACATCGGCTGCAGAACGGCTCCGCCCGGACTCCTACGGGAGCCGGGCTTCGCCTCCGACATCGGCTGCAGAACGGCTCCGCCCGGACTCCTACGGGAGCCGGGCTCCGCCTCCGACATCGGCTACAGAACAGCTCTGCCCGGGCTCCTACGGGAGTCGGGCTCCGCCTCGGTATCAATTGCTGGTAGGCTCCGTCCGGACTCCTACGGGAGCCGGACTTCACCTTCAACTTTGATTGCAGAGGACTCCGCTCGGACTCCTACGGGAGTCAGACTCCGCCCGCAGCTTCAGCTCCGAGAGGGTTCCGCCCGGACTCCCACGGAAGTCGGGCTCCACCCACGACCCCAACCGACAGGAGGACCCCTCCCAGACCTTTACAGAGGCGGGACTCCGACCGCTGCCAAGCTTCAATCAACAGGTTCGCGCCCCCTAGCAGGTCACAATAACAACCATGATCCTGTTCCACTTCCTGTAGCGGAATCCGCACGGCTCCATCACCCCCTGCGGTGGATCCATTACTCTCTGATAGGCTGTGTCAACGGCCACGATTCTGCTCCACTCCTTGCGGCAGGTGCTGCGCGACTCCACTACTCCCTGACAGCTAGCGGCAACGGATGCCGCTCCACTACCTGCAACTGGCTCTACGTGGCAGGCCGTAACAATAGCCACATGTCTACTCCACTATCCTTCGCAATCAATTCCCCTGACCATGGACGGCCCACTACCAGACGGTTACAAACGTCGCCATCAATCCGTTGCCTCCTCCGCCTATAAAAGGGGGACCCAGATACGTTATTCTTTAAGCTCATTTCTTATCTCAAAACTCTGCTAAATTCTCCGTTCGAGCACTCCATTCTTGTTGAGGCAGAGAACTGACTTGAGCGTCGGAGGGTCTTGCCGGAGCAACCCCACCTCCGGTTTAGACTTTCCTTGCAGGTCCCGGCGGCGACCGCGGCTTCCCTGACTCCAGCTTCTCCGGCGCAAGCAGATTTTTGCACCAACAGCTACCAAAGATTTAGATCTCACTGGCATGATCTCATCATGGCTCTAAAATTATTGTCCAAATCTATGGGCTTCATTATAATCTTAAAAATAATAATAAGATGCAGCATATAATGAATCAAGAAGCCTATTTTATCAAATAACAATATCAATTACATGAGTTTGAAAGATAAATTAGAGAAAATATCCAATCGCATCCCATATGTGATTGGTTTGTAGGGCATTATTCTTTCAATCTCTCACTTGTACTAAAGCCAATCATTTTTATACTTGATGCCTATGTAATCAAGGTGGCGGTCAAACTACTACAATGATAAGGCTTTAGTAAATGGATCCGCTATATTGTTCTTCGTATCAACTCACTCTACGATCACATCTCGTCTTTCGACTATCTTCTGAACGAGGCAAAACCATCTTAGGATATGCTTAGATTTATGATGAGATCTCAATTCCCTGGCTTGAGCAACTGCAACAGTATTATCACAATAAAAGGATGCTAGTTGTTCAATCTCCAGAACTACACCCAATTCTGAGATGAACTTCTTCATCCAGACGGCCTCCTTAGCAGTCTCACTAGCAGCAATGTACTCAGCCTCAGTGATTGAGTCAGCAATAGTTTGCTATTTGAAACTCTTTCAACTTACTACTCCACCATACAAGGTAAACACATATCCAGATATGAATTTTCTATTATCTGAATCAGATTGAAAACTAGAGTCAGTATAACATTCTAGGTTTAAATCAGATCCACCATATATGAGAAAAATATCTCTAATCTTTCTAAAGTACTTGAGTATATTTTTCACAGCTTTCCAATGATTCTCCTCGAAATCAGCCTAAAATCAGCTTACAATGTCCAAGACATAAGCCACATCAGGCCAGTATACAGCATAGCATATATAATTGATCCTATAGTCGAAGCATAAGGAATAAGACTTATTCTATTTCTCTCTTTAGGTGTCTTAGAAAATATCTTCCTAGAGAGTTATATGCCATGACCCATGGGCAGATAACCTCTTTTACTTCCCTCCATGTTGAACCTCTTCAACACAAGGTCTATGTATCTAGACTGGGGCAACACAAGCATCCTCTTTGATTTATCCCTATAGATCTTTATACTGAGTATATAGGATGCTTCACCCAAATCTTTCATGAAAAACTTTTGTGATAGCCATATCTTGATCGATTGCAATATAGGGATATCATTCCTAATGAGCAGTATGTCATCCATATATAAGATCAAGAAGACAACAACACTCTCACTAGTTTTCTTGTACACATAAGGTTCATCCATATTTTTGATAAAGCTAAATGATTTGACTATCTCATCAAAATGGATGTTCCAGCTCCTCGATGCTTGCTTTAATCTATAAATGGATCTATTTAGCTTGCATTCTTGATTTGCTCTCCCACTAAAGACAAATCCCTCGAGCTAATTTATATAGACTTTTTTCTCAAGGTTCCTATTGAAGAAGACAGTCCTAACATCCATCTGCCAGATCTCATAGTCATGGTATCCAGCAATAGTAAGCATAATCCAAATAGACTTGAGTATGGCTACAGATAAAAAGATTTCTTCATAATCAATACTTTATTTTTGTCTGAAATCTTTTGCCACCAATCTGACCTTATAGGTCTCTACTTGGCCATCTGCTCCAATCTTCTTCTTGAAAATCCATTTGTAGCCGATTGGGTTCACACCCTCAGATGCATCAACCGAAGTCCAAACTTGATTGGTATACATGGTGTCCATTTTAGATTTCATGATATTGAGCCATTTGTCAGAGTCACTACTCATGACAGCTTCTGAATAGGTCATGGGATCATTATTCTTAATGATATGGGATGTATTGTCATTCTCAATAACAAACCCATACTTGAGTAGTACATTACGTACTCAACTTGACTTTCGGAGAGGAGATGCGTGTAGTGGCTGTATCTCAACAATGGACACATTTTGTTGAGAATCAACTTATAAATTCTAGATAGACTGTAGATTTTGAACTTCCTCAAGTTCAATAGACCTCCCACTACCCTTTTCTTGGATGAACTCTTTCTCCAAGAAAATGGCATGTCTACTAATAAACATCTTTTGTTGAGTAAGATGGTAGAAGTAGTATCCTATACTCTCCTTGGGATAACCCACAAACCTGTATTTTTCTGATGTAGCATTAAGCTTATGTCTATCAATATTTTTCACATAAGTAAGGCAACCCCAAATCTTAAGATGTTTAAGACTGGATCTCTTCTCTTTTTATATCTCATATGGAGTGCTAGAGACAAACTTGGATGGAACTTTATTCAAAACATATGCTGTGGCCTCGAGAGTATATCTCTAAAAGAAAATCGAAAGATCCGTGAAATATATCATGGACTGCACCATATTTAATAAGGTGCGATTCCTTCTTTTTGCAATACCATTTAATGTAGAGTGTAAGAAGGTGTCCACTGAGAGAGTATATCATTTTATTTCAAATGATTAAAAAATTCATCAGTCAAGTATTCTCCTCCTTGATCAGATTGAAGAGCTTTAATACTTTTACTAGTTTGTTTCTCAACTATTCTTTGATACTCTTTCTATTTGTCAAAGGTTTTAGATTTGTATTTCATTAAATACACATATCTAAATCGAGACATATCATCAGTAAATATGATGAAGTAGGAGTATCCACCTCTGACTTGAGTCGACATAGAACTACAAACATCAGTATGTATAAGGTCCAAGATATCACTCATTTTTCTTTCATGTCCAGAAAATAGAGTCTTGGTTATTTTACTCATGAGACAAGATTCACAAATTCTATATGATTCAAAATCATAAGGATCAAAAAATTTATCTTTGTATAACTTATTGATTCTTGACTCATTTATATGACCAAGTCGGCAGTGCCAGATATATATGACATTCATATCCTCTCTCTTTCTTTTCTTCATATTATCAACATGAAGTACATTATCAGTAAGTGATAGGAATAGAAAACTATTATCAACAAAAGTATTTTCATAAAATTTGTTAGAAAAATAGATAGAACAACCATTATTCTTAGCTTTTATTTCAAAACCTTGTTCTAATAATAAGAGTATAGAAATAATATTATTAATAATTTTAAAAATATAATAACATATCTTCAGTTTCAAAATTTTATCCGAAACCAACTTCAAAATCTTGCTTCCCATGGCTTCGGTATGAATAGACTCTCCACTGATGCCGAATAGCTCGAAGTCACTTTTATTCAAACTCTTTATTTCCTACAGATCTTGCAATGATTTACAAAGGTGGAGCCACAGGTGGTATTTAATACCAAGAATATAAAATTGAAATACTTAATGATAAGTTTGTTTGTGTCATATACAAATCTTTAGCAACACTTGCTTGTTTCACAGTTGCAAGATATTCCTTACAATTCTTCTTCTAATGCCTATCTTTGCCAAAGTGATAGTAAATACCTTTGGTGGAGACTTTCTTCATCTTCTTCTTAGAGGTGCCAGCCTAAGAGTTCAACTTTTTCTTGGAACCCTTCTTGTCTTTCTTCTTATTGATCTTATCAACAAAAAGAACTGGAGTCTTTTCACCTTTGAAATGACTCAATGCTATTTTTAGCTTGTTCAGCAGTTCAAACAAGCTGATATTCAGTTTGTTCATATGATAGTTGATGATAAACTGAGAGAAGAAATCAGAGAGTGACTGCAGGATCAAATCCTAGTTGAGTTCATGATAAGTACATTAAATATCTCAATAAAAACATAAAAATATATACTAGTTAACTTTTATTCCTTAAGAATTGATGCTTTTTGCTTATGTTTTGTAGGAAAAATGATCACCAATACAAGAGCCTGATTTGCAGGTTAGAAGGAAGAAAATTGGAAACAAATTGAATTTAAAATGGACTCCAAATGGTGATCCAAAATGGGCCCAAAATCATCTAAAAGCCAGCCCAAACAACGGGCCAAAGAAGATCTTCACATGACCTATAGCGGATCTTAATGAATGTTAAAATGTAGCCCAGGAGAGTAATTTCAGCAGTTCAGAAGCAAGTGACCAAGAGATGGGTGCAACAGGAGCTGGAGAGCAATGGATTAGACCTATAACGTGAGTGTGGAGTGAACAAATCAAGTGGGCCTTTGGTGGTTTAAATGGTTGGGGCCCACAGGAACCCAAAGTATGGATGGATGCTGGGATCTCACGTAAGACAAGAGGTAGAGGCTTTGAGTGGGATTTTTGGTGGTTCGGCCCAGGTTCAAATGCAACAGAGAAAGGCTTTGTATGCGAGTGCGACATTTGTACGGTTCTCATATGGATTTCAAGCGAGCCCGAAACAAGATGCTGGGACATGGCTGAAGTTTTAAAATCCCAATCAAAATAGAAGATGCTGGGATTTGAAAGTCCGTAGATGCCTATAACTCAAAGATGCTATGCTCTATAAATACAGGAGTCCGAAACAGAAGAAAGCAATCGAGCGAGTGGCAGCACAAGTAGTTACAGAAAATTTTTTTATTTTATTATTTAGGGATTCAAGAGAAAGAAAAGATTATGAAATTAAAAAACTTGATACAAGACTAAATCCCTTCAATTCAAGAATATGATGAAGCTTGTAAATATATTTTTATTTTATTTTTTTTATATTTAATTTTTATACAATAAAATTATATTTTTATTTTATTTTTAGATATTGATCCATCCTACATGGCTTATACCCTCTATTGATGTGTCATGATCTTTGGATATGGTATGTGCTTTGAAGAGATAGATCGCAGTATGTTAAATTGAATCTTTGATCTTATAATTGAATTTAGATAATTTATGCTTCAATAGGACGAGCTGTAATTTACTGATACAGTCCGTATCCCTTAGAGATAAACTATACTAATATCATAATTACAAGAATTAAATATTATAATATAAAAAAAGAAAGAAAATAAATCTCTTTGTACGGTGGATTCAGAATTCTTGGATTATTTCTCTGAATTATTTTTTTCATAATTTAATTTATACTTTTAATTAAATTCTTGCTATTTTATTTCTTTTAATCTTTCTACAATCAATTCTCTTTTATTTTTTCTTAAAAAAAAAAGATAATCGCCTTAGATCTCCGTGAAAACGATCCTTACTCATCCTATCTATATAGTTTGAGTTGGTTTGTATTCTTGACCGACTACGACAGCGATCAAATTTTGATCGCTGTCGTAGTCGGTCAAGAATACAAACCAACTCAAACTATATAGATAGGATGAGTAGGGATCGTTTCCACGGGGATCTAGGGTGATTATCTTTTTCTTTTAAGAAGAAATAAAAAGCGAATTGATTGTAGAAGGATTAATAAGAAATAGAATAACAAAAAATCAAAAGTATAAATTAAATTATGAAAAGAAATAATTCAGAGAAATAACTCAGGAATTCTGAATCCACCATGCAAAGAGATTTATTTTCTTTTCTTTTTTTATATTATAATATTTAATTTTTGTAATTAAGATATTAGCTAGAGTCATCAAAACGGGCCTTGGCCCGTGGGCCGGCCCGTTTAGGCCCTTAAAATAGTAGGGCTGGGTCAGTGTTTTAGCAGCCCGTTTAACAAAAAAAATTTTTAGCCCGATCTGTTTATGGCTCGACCCGTGAAGGGCTGGCCTATCTAGCCCGTGGGCCAGCCTATTTTTTTTTAAAAAAATATTTTAAAATAACTTAACCACTTAAAGTAATCAGTAAATAACCAATTATTTCTAAAATATCTTTTTTCTCATTTCTATATCTTATTAGTCATTACTTCCATCGTTAATGTCTAATAACTCAAATCACTTTTTCCAAGCCTTAGTCCCTGTTTATCTTTCCACTATCCATCTGATCGTTATTACTCTCTCCTTTCTTCAAAAGGCCTGTGATATACTAAGCATACCAATCATTACAGTGGCTAGCGAATCAGCTTTTAGCATTGGTGCTTGTGTTTTAAATAAATATAGATGCTGCCTCCTTGGTGATCATGTGCAAGCTCTCATTTGCACCCACAATTGGTTATATGGCTTTATTCATGATGGTAATATCTTTTTTTTTATAATTTAAGATAAGAATTTGAATTTAGTTGGATCAAAATAAATTTTTTCTAACTATTTATTGATCTTTGTTATTTGTTACTTGTGGATTGCAGATGAAGATGATGATTCAACTACAAAAGTTGATGCAAATTTGCCAAAACAAGATTGTCAAGTTTCTAATGTTATAATTGATGAAGATGAATGTTGGCAAAAATCTTAAGAACAGGGACTGAATTTCAATAGTTGGACTCAATGTTATTTGAATAATTTTTATTACTTCTTGGTTTGTTTGATTTTATGGAGTTTAATTAGTCTGTGGTGTTTTTTCTTATGGAGAATGGAGATTATGATATTATTACAAAAATTTTAGAGTTTTTTCATGTTTACTTTTGGTGTTTTAAAATTTGATGTAGGGATTGATTTTATTTATTTATTTGATAAAGTATTATGTTTGAGAGTTTTTTAATTTATTATAATTTATTATTTTTTTTTATTTTTATAATTATTTTAATTTTTTTGGTGAGCTATAAGGGCCGGTCCGTTTAGGCCCTTCACTTATAAGGGCTTGGGCTAGGCCGCCTATTTGATGGCCCGTTTATCAAAAGGGCTTTTTTGGCCCAGCCCTAATGGGCCCAGTTTGTGAAGGGCCAGCCCTCCACGGGTCGGACTGGTCTGTTTTGACGGCTCTAATATTAGCATAGCTTATCTTTAAGGGATACGGACTGTATCAGTAGATTACAGCTCATGAGTATAAACTATCTAAATTCAATTACAAGATCTAAGATTTAATCTAACATACTACGATCTATCTCTTCAAAGCATGTACCGTATCCAGGGATCACGGCACGTCAAAAGAAGGTATAGACTTTGTAGGCTGGATCAATACCTCAAAAAAAAATAAAAAAATATGAAATAAAAATATAATTTTATTATATAAAAATTAAATATAAAAAAATAAAAATAAAAATTTATTTACAAATTTTATCATATTTGAACTGAAAAAATTTAGTCACGCATCAAATTCTCTAGCTCAATAATTTTTTTTTCTCTTGAATCTCTAACTAATAAAGTAAAAAATTCTTCCGTAACTGCCTGCGCTGCCACTCGCTCGATTCTTTTCTTCTGTTTCAGACTCCCATATTTATAGAGCGTAGCATCTTCGAGTTATAAACATCTACGGACTTTCAAATCCCACCATCTTCTATTTTGATTGGGATTTTAAAACTTCAGCCACGTCCCAGCACCTTGTTTCGGGCCCGCTTGAAATCCATATGAGAACCGTACCAATGTCGCACTCGCATACAAAGCCTTTCTTTGTTGCATTTGAACCCAGGTCGAACCACCAAAAATCCCACTCAAGGCCTCTACCTCTTGTCTTACGTGAGATCCCAGCATCCATCCATACTTTGGGTTTCTGTGGGCCCCAATCATTTAAACCACCAAAGGCCCACTTGATTTGTTCATTCCACACTCACGTTATAGGTCTAATCGATGCTCTCCAGCTCCTGTTGCGCCCATCTCTTGCGCACCCATCTCTTGCTCACTTGCTTCTGAACTGCTGAAATTACTCTCCTAGGCCGCATTTAAACGTTCATTAAGATCTGCTGTAGATCATGTGAAGATCTTCTTTGGGCCGTTGTTTGGACTGGCTTTTAGATAATTTTGGGCCCATCTTTGGATCACCATTTGGAGTCCATTTTAAATTCAATTTATTTCTAATTTTCTTTCTTCTAACCTGCAAATCAGGCTCTTATATTGGTGATCATTTTTCTTATAAAATACAAGCAAAAAACATCAATTCTTAAAGAATAAAAGTTAACTAGTATATATTTTTATATTTTTATTGAGATATTTAATGTACTTATCACACCCCCCAACTTGAATTTTGTTCGTCCTCGAGTAAAAAAAGAATTTAGATTTAAGTATCATTTAACTTAAAGTCTCAAATTTCACCAAATAATTTTAAAAAAAAAGCCACTAATATACAGTAGAACGTGAGTGAGATATGTCATTGGAGTATTAATACTAATCAATATAAGAGTTAAACTAAGAACACTAAACTTTTTCTGAACTTTTTTTAAATTATTTCTACCTTTATCTCTAAATCATTAACCATCTTATAGACAAGTACATTGTTACTTCCGTCCTTTATTTATTAATTTTTTTTTTCTTTAACGTTGTACTGCTATTGAGTGTCTTAACCCCTTAAGCTTTCTGTTTGATACATGTAGTGAGTTTTCAATGACTCCCAAACCAGATGGCTTTAGAACACTAGGTATAGAATATCCCTCGAACCTACTTGTTCGAATCAAACAGGCTACGAGTTAAAACTAACTTTACAACAAAGCTTCTTTGCCCTTCATACCTTTTGACGTGAAACTTAATACTTGCTTAAGCAAAGAGGTCCAATTACTCAGCATGAAGTACTTGAATTTTTTTTTTATTTTTAAAATATATGAAAAAATATATAGTTACTTTACACAAGTCCATAAGATGTTAACTCTTCTTTGATGCTGGTAGAAAAATTTAAAAATACTCAAAGAGAACTGTTTAAATTCTAAGCTTAACTCTTTATTGAGTTTTCTTAATACTTGATCCCTCGATATCTCACAAACTCTCTAATCTGTACATCAATTTTTTTTAAAAAATATTTGGTTTAACTCAATTCTTAAATGTAATCTGGTGCTTAAATACTAAATACTAACTTACTTGAGAACTTTTAAATTTTTTTTTATTTTATTTAATATTTTTTTTTATTCTTCCCCCAACTTAATCGACATTGTCCTCAATAGAGTAAGAAAAATGAAGGGTGCATAAAAAGAGAAAGAAAAAGGAGAGATGTCACCAGATCTAGAAGCTTTTTTCAAAATTGATGCTTTTCCCATCTTAACCAATATTGCCTTCAAATCCATATAAAGCAAGCCTTGATTAACCTGAACATAATGCAAAAAAAAGTAAAAGCAAAAACTAAAAACTGAATTGCCTTCCAGAAAATGCTAAGTTTTAAGTCTTCAGCTAGACTGGAGGAGATATCCGAAGTTGATAATAATGAGGTATCCACACCTAGTGACCATTACACTCAGCTAAACTCAAAATTAATTGTTGAACCCCTCATGACACTGGTTGAATCTCTGCTTAAAAAGGAAGAGGCAATGATAGGAGATCCAGAAACACTTCCTTAACACATAGAGTATATAGATCTAGATCTCTTAAAACCCCGACTAGTACTTAAGGTATACCTAGATCTAATTATAAAGGAAGAATTATTAGTTATCAGGAGAATAAGTCATATAATGGTCCCAAGTAGAAAATACCTTGAGGAAGAACCTGAATCACGTAGAGAATTACAGATCCATGTTAAGATTCAGACAAGAATATGATAGGTACTCTTTTAACATCTGGCTGAAGACGTTAAACTTAGCACTTTTTGGGAGGCAACCTAAATTTTTTTACTTTATTTTAACTGATCTTTATTTTTTTTATAGGAATAAAAGACCGCTCTGTATGGAAGAGCCTGTCAATAATCGGTCTGGCTGAAGACTTAAAACTTAGCACTTTCTGAGAGGCAACCCAGTTTTCAATTTTTGCTTTTACTTTTTTTTGTATTATGTTCAAGTTAATTAAGGCTTGCTTTGTATGAATTTAAAGGCAATATTGGCTAAGATAGGTGAAGCACCAATTTTGAAAAAAGCTTCTGGATCTGGTGATATCTCTCCTTTTTCTTTCTCTTTTTATGCACCTTTCATTTTTTTTTACTCCATTGAGGACAATGTCGATTAAGTTGGGAGAAAAAAATAAAAAAAAATATTAAATAAAATAAAAAAATTTAAAAGTCATTAAGTAAGTTAGTATTTAGCATTTAAGCACCAGATTATATTTAAGAATTGAGTTAAACTAAGCATTTTTAAAAAAAAAATTGATGTACAGATTAGAGAGTTTGTGAGATATCGAGGGATCAAGTATTAAGAAAACTCAATAAAGAGTTAAGCTTAGAACTTAAACAGTTTTCTTTGAGTATTTTTAAATTTTTCTACCAGCATCAAAGAAGAGTTAATATCTTATGGGCTTGTGTAAAGTAATTATATATTTCTTTATATATTTAAAAAAAAAAATTTTCAAGTACTTCATGCGGAGTAACCGGACCTCTTTGCCTAAGCAAGCATTAAGTTTCGCGTCAAAAGGTATAAAGGGCAAAGAAGCTTTGTTGTAAAGTTAGTTTTAACTCGTAGCCTATTTGATTCAAGCAAGTAGGTCCGAGAGGTATTCTATACCTAGTGTCCTAAAACTATCTGATTTGGGAGTCATTGGCTGAAAACTCGCTACATGGGTCAAACAGAAAGCTTAAGGGGTTAAGACACTCAATAGCAGTACAACGTTAAAAAAAAAAAAGAAGAAAAAAAAAAGAGTTCAATAAATGAAGGACGGAAGTAACAATGTACTTGTCCATAAGAATGTTAATGATTTAGAGATAAATGTAGAAATAATTTAGAAAAAGTTCAGAAAAAATTTAGTATTCTTAGTTTAACTCTTATATTGATTAGTATTAATACTCTAATGACATACCTCACTCACGTTCTACTGTATATTAGTGGTCTTTTTTTTAAAATTATTTGGTGAAATTTAATACTTTAAGTTAAATGATACTTAAATCTAAATTTTTTCTTTACTCGAGGACGAGCAAAGTTCAAGTTGGGGGTGTGATAAGTACATTAAATATCTCAATAAAAGCATAAAAATATATACTAGGTAACCTTTATTTCTTAAGAATTGATGTTTTTTGTTTGTGTTTTGTAGGAAAAATGATCACCAATATAAGAGCCCGATTTGCAGGTTAGAAGGAAGAAAATTGGAAACAAGTTGAATTTAAAATAGACTCCAAATGGTGATCCAAAGATGGGCTCAAAATCATCTAAAAGCTAGCCCAAACAATGGCCCAAAGAAGATCTTCACATGATCTACAGCGGATCTTAATGAATGTTTAAATGCAGCCCAGGAGAGTAATTTCAGCAGTTCAGAAGCAAGTGAGCAAGAGATGGGTGCAACAGGAGCTGGAGAGCATGGATTAGACCTATAACGTGAGTGTGCAGTGAACAAATCAAGTGGGCCTTTGGTGGTTTAAATGGTTGGGGCCCACAGGAACCCAAAGTATGGATGGATGCTGGGATCTCACGTAAGACAAGAGGTAGAGGCTTTGAGTGGGATTTTTGGTGGTTCGGCCCGGGTTCAAATGCAACAGAGAAAGGCTTTGTATGCGAGTGCGACACTGGTACAGTTCTCATATGGATTTCAAGCGGGCCCGAAACAAGATGCTGGGACGTGGCTGAAGTTTTAAAATCCCAATCAAAGTAGAAGATGGTGGGATTTGAAAGTCCGTAGATGCCTATAAGTCGAAGATGCTACGTTTTATAAATACGGGAGTCCGAAACAGAAGAAAGCAATCGAGCGAGTGGCAGCGCAAGCAGTTACGGGAGAATTTTTTATTTTATTATTTAAGGATTCAAAAAAAAGAAAAGATTATGAAACTAAAAAGTTTGATGTGAGGCTAAATTCATTTAATCCAAAAATATGAGCGAGTGGCAGCGCAAGCAGTTATGGAAGAATTTTTTATTTTATTATTTAAAGATTCAAGAAAAAAAAAAGATTATGGAACTAAAAAGTTTGATGTGAGGCTAAATTCATTCAATTCAAAAATATGATGAAGCCTGTAAATAAATTTTTATTTTTTTTTTATATTTAATTTTTATGCAATAAAATTATGCTTTTATTTCATATCTTTTTATTTTTTTTGAGGTATTGATCCATCCTACACGGTCTATACCCTCTATTGATGTGCCGTGATCCTTGGATATGGTACATGCTTTGAAGAGATAGATCGTAGTATGTTAGATTAAATCTTAGATTTTGTAATTGAATTTAGATAGTTTATACTTCAATAGGACGAGCTGTAATCTACTGATACAGTCCGTATCCTTTAGAGATAAACTATACTAATACTATAATTATAAGAATTAAATATTGTAATATAAAAAAAGAAAAAAAATGAATCTCTTTGCATGGTGGATTCAGAATTTCTGGGTTATTTCTCTGAATTATTTTCTTTCATAATTTAATTTACACTTTTAATTGAATTCTTGCTATTTTATTTTTTTTAATCCTTCTACAATCAATTCTCTTTTATTTTTTCTTAAAAAAAAAATAATCATCCTAGATCCCCTTGGAAACGATCTCTACTCACCCTATCTATATAGTTTGAGTTGGTTTGTATTATTGACCGCCTACGACAGCGATCAGTTCACCATCCATATCAAAACCTAACTATCCCAGACGAGTGATCAGATCAATCATCTTGAGGACATGAGTTTGCACAGATTTGCTTTCAGTCATCCGAGCATGAAACAACTGCTTAGATATCTCATTTCTAGCAGTTCGACTTTATTCTCGATATATCTCCTTAAGATTAAGAAGCATAGAAGGAACATCCATGTCCTCATGCTGCCTCTAAAGCTTATTGTTCATCGAGACAAGCATGATGCACTTGACAGTCACACTGTCATCCTTCCACATCTTATATGTGGCCCTTTCCTCAGATGCATCTTTTCTGATTATATCGGGTGTAGGTGAATCCAGTATATAGGAGACTTTCTCCTGTGTGAGAATTATTCTTCAATTTCTCAATCAGTCCACATAGTTTAGTTCGATCAATTTATTAGCATCTAATATGCCTTATAGTGATAGTGAGGATGCCATATATGCATTTAATCTACAATAACAAGAACACAATATAAGCAGATAGCTCATGATGACATGCATAATTATATTAGGACTTTTGTCTAATTGTGTCTTTCACTATTTTAACGAATTTCATAGCTCTCAAGTATGAAAAATGAGAAACATCCTTATATTTTTAAGTGAGGTTGAGATCCCTATTCCTCACAAATATCTTGTGGATAGCACAACAAACATTCATATGTTTAAGAGTAGGTAACTCTTTTCCAATTGTATTCCATATAATTCTTAACATTTTTCTCTCTTACCTCTAGATCACTCATAGTCTTGTGTATAGTACAACAAACTATAGTGTTCTAGTTAAGTTAACCCTTCAATCTTATATGGTCATACTTAAACAATGCTGTCCTTGTGGATAGCACAACAAAGCAACACTATTCAAATATGCCATAAGCATCAATATGCACTTAGTCAATATCATATCAATTTCTATAGTAAGCCTTGTGGATAGCATAACAAGCTCATTAAGATCTTGACATACTCTATTAATCAAGTATGAAAGAAAGCTTTTGTAGTGTCTACATCACTAATCAATCTAAGTCGAGAACTCAAAAAGACTAAATTGATCAGATCAGTAGGTGGGAGGCTCTCCATAACTTTTCTTAGACATCAACAAAGTTGACAAGGCCAACAAATAGATCTAATTAAAAAATCATCTTTAACACTTACCTAGATACCAATTGATCAAATGAATTCAATATTTGATTTGTAAGTGAATTTCGAGATTATAACTTAATATAATTTTATAGAAGATCTTTGAACTGACCTCGATACATCCTAACTACTACTATATAAAATATAATATATAAATTATGCAATTTGGCATGCCTTTCAAAGCTATAATATTATTCATATTAACATGCCAAAAATAGTAATCATATAAAGGTGCACAAATGACTTAATATATAAAAAATTTAGTCAAAATAGAAATAAACCCTAATCGGATTAGGCATGCATTACACCCTTAATCAAAAATTGCTTTAAGCATCAAGCAACCATAAATCAATAAATTTTATATTATCATAAATTTAAAATTTTAATAATTAAAATTTAAATTTATGATTCAAATAAAGTCAAAAATAATTTTTGATTTTAACACTGATGCTAGAAATTGATGCAATATTTTTGGCAAAATATGAACTAGAACAATTCTATATTATAACTTTTGTATTTGTTTGATCGAATCTAATAGGGGTGGCTTTGATACCACTGTTGGGTTTCGAACATGTAGTGGAAAGTAAATTTTAAAAATTTTAAAACATGCATATCGAAAGCTTTAACAATTAAAACAATCAAATCAAAATTCAAATCCTAGAACCACCTTGTAGATGTCGAACAAAACAAAAACAAGCTTGCAAAGAGATAAAAATTTATACTTTCTCAAATGAGTAGTATGGTAAGAAAGTGATCTCCACAAGACTCCAAAATAGAAGTCCTCCAACGATAATCTATATGAAAGTTGGCTAAGGTCCTTCCTAATCTGTGCACTGCCGCAGCCTTTTCTTCACAAGAATACTGTCGGCTTCGAACTCGAAAAATGATTGCACCAATGCTCAGTTGTCTTCGATGTTGCCATCAGGATCATACCAAGAAAATTCTCTCTAGAGATCTTAAAATCAAGAATTTGATTTTATACTCCAACATATGAAAAAATCAAATCCTAGGACAAGCTAGCAACACTTGCTAATTTTCTCACCACCCTTCTTAGTATTTTTTCTCTCAATTTTTTCTTTATCTCTTTTTGAGATTTTTTTAAAGATTTTTTCTCTCCTCTCACATGCTAAAACTCTCTAATTTACATCCAAAATCCAGCACCTTATCCATATGGGATGCCCCATATAAATAGGCCAACAAGGGATGTGAAGAACCCCCAAGGGGTGCCAACTCTTGGCACTCCATGTCTTCACATGAAGAATTAATTCTCTATTACTTTGATTAGCATAAAAGAGCCTTCACCTCTTCTTTTGTGCTCCATAAATCATCATAAAATTTTGATGTGTGATAATTAAGAAACCAAAGGAAAATGAGGAGATGGATAAGAGTCTTCATGAAGAAGGACTCTTCCACTTCTCAACGCAATAAAGGGTGGGCGGCATTTATTTTTTGGGTGTGGAACCTAGTGGGTGTGGAGGCCTCCTTCCACACTTAAAACACTTTCAAGTTAGATAAGAGTCCAATTAAAATAGACCCAATCCGATCAAGTCAAAGGCAATAGGTCTAGTTTAGCTCAAACACTTTAAACTTAACCTAATTAGGAACTTGGGTTAACACAATATGCTAGCATATCAAATTAACCTCTAAGATTTATATTAAATTTTAATTAAATCAAATCAAGACCAAATCTTAAAATGTATGATCCATTTGGTTTCAAATCTAACCAGCAGTGGACTCAGACTCTTGACCTAACCCTAATCTGATTAGATTAGGTCAGCTCAAGAGTCTCAATCAACTAAGACTCTTTCTAATTAATTTTTGAATTAAACTCTTTTAATTCTGATAAGTTCATAAGTCAAGATTGACATCTAATAATATGTCATGACTATCCGAAAGATTTAAAATTTTGATCATATAGCAAGTTACTGTGTAATTCAAACCTTCAATCAAACAACATCCTAGATGAGCTGTGGGTATGGAATCATGTCATACCCAATTGCTTATCTAAATATATCTCGATCAGAAGGTAATGATTCAGTTGATGATATATTAAAAACTTTTTTTTAATTATCATCTTGTTTTGTCCAAAAACTTACAGAATTATCGACTTATGAGATCACATAGGATGTTCGCTCTCCTTATTAGGAGTGACTGATCTTTTATTGATCACTCACAATCTTCATACATACTTCAACACATCCAGAACACCCAATATAAGGATCAAAAAATCAAGTTAGAAAGTAAACCGAAACATGAATTCATACACACAAGGTATCATAATGATCTTAAGTCAAAAGATCACTTACATAACTCCGACTAGAGAATCATCAACTAACTTATAAATAAGACTTCATCAAATATTCTCTCGTAGGTCTATTCAGTGAACTCATTCTCTAATGAGCATCCACATCTTTGTATTAGTGTCACCACACAAGTGGTTGTGAGATCAACTACTCTCATCACTGAGCATACATAGGACATGCCAGTCTTACCAGTATCATTGATCTCCAACTCAATAAATCAATAACTAAAAATATTTTAGGTCATGGCTATCAAGGATTTAGGTCTCACTGGCATGATCTCATCATGATCCTAAAATCATTGTCTGGACCTATGGGGTTCATTATAATCTTAGAAACAATAATAAGATGCAGCATATAATGTATCGAGAAGCGTATTTTATTAAATAACAATATCAATTACATGAGTTTGAAAGATAAATTAGAGAAAATATCTGATCACATCCCATATGCGATTGGTTTGTAGGATATTATGCTTTCAATTTTGACTAGCCTATACCTTTAAGAGATGGGTTATGATCTACGAGTATGGGCCGTGCTCTCTAAAATAAGTTATATCTTTATTATTTATATATCAAAATAAAGATATATTAAGAAGGGTACCAACTGTTAAACAAAAAAATAGTTGAGCTCCTGAGAATCTATCCTCATATTTGATACCAATCTTAATTAATCTTTGTTTATTTTCTCTTTTATTTAATTACTAGTCTTTAATTAATATTTATCCTATTTTTAACATAAATCTAAATGACTCAGTCGTAACTAACACGATCCTTATGGATACAATCCTGATTCGCACTATCTACATAGGAGTGAATTAGATTTAATTTTGATTGCCTACAACAGCAATCAATGCCCTCCCCCTTCTTCTTCACCTCCCCCCTTCTTCCCCAAGTGCTACTGAAAGCTTGCTGGAGCCCCCTCCCGATGCCCCAACCTCCCCCCTTCTTCCTCCGTTGCCATCCTCGCACCAGATCGGCCTTCCCCTCATCAGATCAGCCATCCCCTGCCTCCCCCTGCCTCCCCCTTCTTCCCTTGCCTCCCTCCTTCTTCCCCCATCACACCATCAAAACATTGCACTGCCAGACCCACGTCCCAGTCCCTGCATCGCCTTCCCTTTTTCCTGTGCCACTTGGTGAGTATTAGCGATGGTGATAGCAACAGAACCGTCATGTCACCATCACCACACATCATTTCCTCTTTTTTAAATTTTTAATATTTAAATTTATATTAATCAAATTTATTTAAATTTATAATATTTGAATTTAATTTGTTTATGAAAAGTGCATTCTTAATCACTGGCAACATTTGGACGAGCGCCATTGCCATACGAAACCTCGCATCCGATGGTGCTCTTGAGAGTTAGAACTACTTTGGGGAGCTCTTTGGTGAGAGCAGCCCCACTGCCTTCGAAAGCAGGAGTTCAAGGTCAGGTCACCATCGGACTAGCTCTGGCCCTCTCATCTACTCCGATGGTGGTGGGAGCAGCTCTGTAAGCTCTCTAGTGACCAATATGCTTCTGACAAAAAATATTTCTCCCTCGGGGATAATCAGCAAGACCTGAGTGATAACACTGATGAGCTTGCTTTCGACCCATCACAAATTATAGGGGCTAGTCTGATTGGATTTCAGCCAAGCTCGGACCTCATATTTTAATAGATTCTAGGGCCTAGGCCCAGCCCAAAGTCTAAAATAAAATTTCGAGCCAGACTCAGATAGGGGTGTAGCTTAGCCCAACCCAACCTATTTTCAATTCTATTTACAATGCTGCCCGATACTTTGAAACCTCCAAGGTAGGATTTGTCTGGATGCCATGCTTGTATGCTAGTGCGGCCTAGACATCTGGCGTGCTCCAAGTCTACATATGTGGGATGCATATCCCGACCCTCTTCATTTGTAATGCTGCTCGATACTTTAAAATTTTTTAATTTAAAAATTTTAAAAATATTACATTGTATAAAATCATAGATCTATTTTTTGATTAATGTATATATTCTACAGTATCCGTATATTTATATATTTTTATACTGATGGAAGAATTATATACATTAGTTAATTGATTATATAGTATGGATAGTTTGACAAATGCAATTAATTCTATAGATCATTATAGTAATCAAACGGTATGGTGAGGATTCAAAAAAAATTTCGGACAACATATTTTTTAGTTTTCTTCACACATCTTACATCATGTAGGAGAGAACTAAGGAGAGATACTGTCAAAATTTTTTCAGCCCCTATTGCATATTATTTGATTACTGTAATTGACCTATAAAATTAATATAATTTTTGAATGAGATAGGACCTTCTATACCTATTAGTTGATGGTAGGATGCAATTATTATATAAGCCATTTAAAATGATAAAATAATTATTTAGCAATTGTCTTTGTATTTGTATATGCAAAATCTATAGGTAATGTGCCATGAATTATAGTTAGATGGACCATCGAGTAGTCGACGGAGCAATTTTTACTGAATATAAAGAGGGTGTAGAGTACTTCTATAGTTATACTTTTAAGAATGTGGCACTCTTATATCAAGGACGAGCTCATAGCCCTTGTAAGAGATGTGGCAATAGAGAAATGCTTGATAGGGATACAATGATTGTTCATTTATATAGGAGTGGATTTATGTCTAACTACATGCATTGATACCTACATGGAGAGATATGGAAGACAGTTGCAGGGGTAAAAATGAGTAGAATAAAGACATAGATAAAATGATAGACATGGTTATAAATGTTGTTGATCCTGAATTTAACTGGAATGTGAAAGATGATCCAGAAGCAAGTAGCGGTAATTTCTATCGTATATTGAAAATGCTAATGAACCACTGTAGCCGAGATGTAAAATACGCACTATATCATCAGCTGTGTCAGAGTTATTGAACTTGAAGATTGAGTTTAATATGACAGTCAACTGTTATAATAGGATGGTAGCAATCATAAAGAAAATGCTACCGAAGGATGAGAAGTTTGTTGGAAGTTTCTATGCTTCAAAAAAAAATGGTGAAAGGATTAGGCATGGGATACAAGAAGATAGATGCATGTAATAATGATTGCATATTTTTCTATAAGAAGAACCAACTAAAGAGCTTATGTGATGTATGTGGTGAAAGCTGATTTAAGTCAAGACAAGAGGGTAGGAATCAAAAGGACATACTATACAAGGTTCTTCGATATCTTTTCCTCACTTTTAGGCTTCGAAGGCTCTACTTGTCTAAGAGTACTATCAGATAGATGAGATGGTCTAAAGAACTGATTCGCAAGTACTCCGATATGATGACTCATCCATCGGACAGTGAAGCATAAAAAAAATTTGATGCTTACGATATTTTATTTACTCAAAAATCATACAATGTCAGACTGGGTCTATCTATCAATGGATTTATACTATTCAGTTATACAACGGCTCTTTGTTCATATTGGTCAGTCTTTATTACTCCATACAATCTGCCGTTTGGGATGTACATGAAAGAACATAACATCTTTCTTATATTAATCATTCCTGGACCATGACACTCTAGTAGAAGCATTGATGTATATCTAAGGCCTCTTGTTGATGAGTTGAAATTTTTATGGTCCGATGGTATTCATACTTGTAATATATCAAAGAAGTAAAATTTTATAATGAAGGCTGGATTAATGTAGACCTCTAACAATTTTTTTGCTTATGGGATGCTATCCGGATGGAGCACTTATGAAAAACTAGCATGTCCTTATTGCATGGAGAATATAGAAGCATTTCAATTTAGGCATGATCGTAAATCCTGCTAATTCAACTGTCATCATCAATTTCTCCTCAAGCATCATCCTTTTCAAAAGAAACAGGATAGTTTCAGGAGGAATAAAGTAAAGATGAGGCACCCTCATGACTCAGTGGCATGGAAGTATTTCAGAGGGTATCGCAACTGGACGAAGTCTAGTTAGACATACTACTTGAGAAGCAAAAACTTTGAAGATTCAGTAGAACTCATAACTGGATGAAGCATAGCATCTTTTGAGAATTATCATACTAATTCACTAATTTGATCTGTCATAATCTTGATATCATGCACATTAAGAAGAATATATTCGATAATATTTTTTATACTATTATGGATGTCAAGGGCGAGACAAAGGATAACCCCAAGGCTTGAGCAGATATGAAAAATATATGTAAGCATCCTCTATTAGAATTGGTTGAGGTGTCTTCGAAGAAAATTTTGAAGCCAAAAGCATCTTACACCTTAATGAGGGAATAGTTGAAGGATGTTTGTGAATGGTGTAAAGCTCTTAAATTTTCAGATAGTTATGCAAGTAATCTAGGTCAGTGCGTCAATATCAAACATTACAGGTTCTATGAGCAAAAGAGCCCTGATTGTCATGTCTTCATGCAATGATTACTTCTACTGGTTTGGTGTGATCTTCTTACCAACCCCATATGGAGTTCTTTAATTGAGCTTAGTCTTTTCTTTAGAGATATTTATACTACAGAACTATCCACCTACCATATCTCCAGTCTTGAGGCTAGCAGTATAAAGACTATATACAAGTTGGAGAAGATATTCTCTCCTATTTTTTTTGACTCCATGGAGCACCTTGTGGTTCACCTGACATATGAAGTTAGGGTTGAGAGATCAGTACAGTATAGATTGATATATCCATTTAAAAAATATATACACAGTCTCAAGAAGAAAGTAAAAAATAAGGTTGGAGTCGAAGGTTCTATTATGGAGGCTTACATAATTAAAAAAAAAATTTAATTTCAGCCAACACTATATTAACCCTAGTGTGTAGATAAAACTGACTCAAATAGGTCGAAATGGTTATGGTGGTGGTGAGAAATCAGAGGTAGAGATCTCAATATTTATCTATCCTACACATAAATTTGGGCACAAGATTCATCGGGTATTAACTAATACTGAGAGCCTTTAATAGATGCAGAGTTGGATGCTTCAAAAATTCTCCTACATGATGGCTAATATGAGGAGGTAGATCATACTAAGTTTGTTTTAAAGGGCAATCCTATCTAAGAAGGTGAAGAGGAAGAAGCATGAAAAAAGAGGAGGTAGAGAAAGAATCAGAAGAAGAATCCAAAGGATACCAAACATCTAAAGAGGCCAATGAGTCGTCAACTCTAGGAAGGAAGGAGTTAACCTCAAGGATAAAAGAGTCAACTCTAGTATGCTGGAGAAGACTGGCATGCAGCAGGAGTCAACCTCAAGATAGATGGAGTTAACTCTTGAATAATTGGAGTCAACCCCAAGGCAGATGGAGATATTTTTGTCTCTGTGGTGTACTTATTTTATTTACTTTTTATACTTATCTTGCATCATTTCAATTATTACATTACTTTTCATAATTGTATAATTAATCTATGAATCTATTTATTTTTATTTTCAGAGATTATAGGACGATTGCTTCTAGAGGACAGAGTCATGCTAGCTGAGGAGAGAGCTCTAGAGAATAGAGCTCCAGAGAAGAGAGCTCTCGTGTGGCAAGCTCATATGGTTCTATGGTACCCACACTACAGAGTAAACTCTAACACTTTAAAAATTCTCCATTAGATTATTTTATCTTTTATTATTTAATATAATATTCTTTATGATCTTTTGCTACTCTCAGGTTCAGACAATGTAGGATCACCATTAACCCCACAATCACATGAAGTAGCGGCCATCTCTCAGCCTCAGTGCCGTGGTAGAGGATCCGCTCGACTTACAGCACCTCCAACTCGATCAAAGGATAGAGAGCTCGTGTACATTCAGAGGTGCTTGTAAGTACTAGATCTTCAAAAAATATATTTAAAAATATCTAACCATTTTAGAATCAATATTTATTACTCAAAAATAATTTTGTAGGACACTTAGGGAGCTTGGGATATCTCATGTGGTTACTAGAATCATCCGACGATTGATGCTGGGGTCGGTGAACGAGTTCTCTATGGCCATTGGGGCTCATGATGCTGCATGGGAGATGTTCGTGGTAAGTCAAAGATTTTTAATTTTTAAATTCATGTATATTTATATTCTATTTATTAATGTATGCCATTTTTTATTTATAATCAGACTATTGATTCAAGACTCCTTAGGATGAGGAGGCCGACCATCAAACCTTCGAGGAGGTTGCCACACGTAGGCTCTGAGACAGACTGTACCATCTTAGGTAATCCACCATTGAGTTCTCCAGATCTGATTCACCATCAAACTGGAAGTCTTTCATGGATTACTGGATGTGGGGGACATGTGGGAGGCCCTTTATGATCAGTGGAGCAGTGAAGAGTACTCCAGTATACGGTAGAGGGCCTAGCAGAATCGGATCGTCTAGCAGGATCTGATCAAACATACCGATGGCTCCATTAGTACACATATTATAACTGATAGATTAGTAAAAATTCTAAACATATATTAATCATATGTTTGTTTTCATTAACTTAATTTTATTTTATTCTGGACATGGTAGCTGGGTCATGTACTGTTGAAAATTGTGTCTCAAAGTCAATCGTCAGCCTGTTGATAGTTGTGCTTATCATTGTAATTGTATATAAATTATTTTCATCATTGTGTATATCTCATTTTGAACTCCTATTATGTGATGAAGTCCTTAGGACTATTTGATTTGATATAGGAGGATATATTGTTTAGTCTTTAAGTGAATTCGCGACCAAATAATATGCTATTACTAAGACGATAGACATATCAAGTATAGGTCATTGTGTGCCATATAGGTTGGTTGTCCTCTTAACCAAGGAGCATGGAGATGCTGGTATGGAATGCAGATAAAATATAGGAGTACATTTCACTGAATGTGACCAACTCTGAAGCACTCTACTATCAAGAGTCACTCCAAAGAGATATAGGTATAAGTGTCCCTCCGACCTGAGATCACCACGGTGACTTGCAAGCAACTCACTATGCTTTGGTGTCGGACTATCTGAATTTTTAATTTAGTGATGAAAAGTTTATGGGCATAGTTAAGTACTTGTGAAGTCGGTGTGTGAGTCAAAATAGAATTGATCCCTCCAAATAAGTAGGAGTTAATATATTATTATGTTTCAATTCAGTAAAACTTTGGCCGGGGTAATCTATATGATGGATTTTGAAAATTGAAATACAATGTAGATGACCATATCAGGGTTGGTAGTTAAACCCTAGGTCATCTTGAGTATTTGAGTCAAAAGGATGAATTATACGGTAACTATATTAAAATAGGTTCTTGAGTGTTGCTTAGCATACATTCGGTCTATCCGGATGTCGGGTACCATTGCTAGATGGTTACTCCGATTGGTATAGAAATTAGTTTCTGTGCTACCGACTTAAGTTCAAACCTAAGGGATCACACACATTAGAAGTTTCTCTCTGATTACTTAACTAATCTAAAGAGTCTCAGTCAATGAAGACTCTGGTGAAGAGTCCCACTTAACGAGGACTCTGTTGAAGATTCCAACTAGATGGAGACTCTAGAAAAGAATCCCATTAGACTTAGATTCTATCATTAATAAAAGATTAATTAATAACTAGATTACTAATTAGGTCAATTTGATTGAGCATTAAAGTTTGGATCAAGTCTGATTGAATTTGATTCAATCAGGTCAAGTCTGATTAGGTTATGAGATGACCTAATCGATAAGGGAGAAATGATCCTGATTTGATCGGATCTATAGCTCAATTAATTTATTGATTTGATCAAATTTAATTGAGATTATAAGAGCCTAATTAGATTAGATTCATCATATTATATTTAGGTCTAATTGGATTGAGTTTGAAAGAAATCCAATTGGTTAAACCTTAGAGTCCCAAATGAGTAGGACTCTATCCCCTGTGCCACCTAAATTGTCTCACACCTTTTCTCATTGCAAAAAATCAGTTTGTATATAAGAAAATTAAAAAAAAATCTTTCTTTTATCACTCATTAAGGATAGGAATTGATTGGTTTTGATTTAAATTTAATTTAGTTTAAATTTCAACTTAAAACCTTATCCATATCCTTCCACATGTTGGCTGCTTTTGAAGGGGTCTATTATATATGAGAAAAGGAGGTCTTCCTAACTGATTTTCATACCCAATTTTCTCTGTTAAGTCCCTCTTTAAGTTAGATAAGGGTGAAAAAATATTGGAGCCGAATTAAAATTCAAAAGAGTTTGAATTGCAACAAACTCCAGCCCTTATCCTATTTTATCTGATTTGTGTGACAACCATAAAAAGGCCATAATTTTGTGTGCCAAAAGGAGAGAGCTCTTCATCATGAGATATCAAAAAGAAATAGGGTCAAAAATACTTCTTTGGGATGTGAGGATTGGATGGGTTTCCTTCCTCCTTGGCATGAACAAAAGAGGAGACCGTTCTCTTCTTGGGTGAGAGACTTAGAACTGTTCTAGATTTTTGGATGAGAAAAAAATCAAAGAGAAGAGAGTCTTTATCTAAATTTTCTCTACCATCCAGCACTCTTCTCTGATCCATCTTCGATATTGAAAAGGTTCGAGGTGATCAAAGAAGGAGATCAAGTTAGATCTGCTATCAGAAGCCGACTACGCGAGCTAGCACTCCCACGGAGGGCTGATCGATCTGAGGGGCTTCGTGATGCTTATGCAGCTGCTCGGTATTAACGAGAGCTTCATACCATACTTACCAGTAGTAGAGATCATCAACCCATAAAAAGGTGATGAGTTTTGAACTCTACCGATATAATCTAAAGGTTAGATCAAATTTAGAGCATCGATGTGATCGATGCAGTTTCCTATTTTATTTCAAATTTTATATATAAATTTTTTACATCATAGATCCTTAATGGTAGTTTAGATCTGATCTAAGGTATATTTAAAAGATTAAAATATTTAATCTTTTATTATTCTACTATAAAATTTTAAAAATACATACTTTGAACTACCCATTTTTTCTTCATATGGTATCAGAGCCAGGTTGCTTATGACATAAATTTTTTTACATATAATTTAATTTTAATTATTTATATTAGATCTAAATAGTTAATTTTGAATTTGAGTAGTATAGTAATCTGATTGGATAGATCCTCATAGCCGTCTGGTCAAAGGAAAAATCAGGATTTCACCATCCTATTTGTCCATTCGATGGGATCTCCTATGGCGTGTAGGAGTGCTACGCGATCTTTTTCATGATGATGAATAATAAAAAAATTTTAAAATTTTATTTTAGATCTGAAATAATATATATTAGATCTAAAATTAAAGTTTTGATCATTAGATGATTAATTGTAAAAATATCTTACAAAATTGAAAACTATTTTCAAACATCGAATTTGAATCCATATCAGCCCAAAATTTAATTAAGAATTAAGCGATCTAAATTTAAGAATTAAAGATCTAAGGTATTAATTTCATAACTCATGGGTTAATGGGTTAGCTCGAGTCAAGTCCATTTAACTGGGTTAGACCTAGGGTTAGAAATCATTGATAATGAGCCATGTTAGTAATTGATCAAATCTAATTAAAAGTTAATTCTGATTGGGTCAATTTCTTCTCTTGATCAATTTCAATAGTTGTAGTTGGTTAAGTTCATATCTTTGATTAGACCAATATAGACTTTGATCGTAGCTCCGTAGTCGAATCCAAGTCTATAAGTTGATCAAATTAAAAATGACTAACCAGTTGGTATCTAAGGTAAGAATAGGAGCTTTGATCGATGGTCATTAATTGGGAGCTACTCGCATAGATTGAGTCTATATCGAGTTAATGGCATATCTCTCCCATCAATCTCACTTACCTGGCCAACATGGTGAATCATGTTTTGATTAGATCACTTAATGATTGGAGTTAACCATGCTAACTAAAAAATCAGTATGACTAATTTAGGTGTTCCTAGTTTAACTTGTCTTGAGTCCTTTTTATGACTTGGTGAAGCTAGTAGGAGGATTCATGACTGGTTGGCTGGACTAGCTTATGCCTGATCTTCTTAAATCTGACTTGGTGAAGTCAGTGAGAGGATTAAGATTAACTGGTCAAGTCTTATCTCATCTCTCAATTTAACTAATTAAATTTTTTAAAATTGTTAAGTCCCTAAAATAAAATAGTTATGACGATAACTAGATCATAGCCTCCCATTAAGTTGGATGATAATGAGTCCAATGGTTTAAATGATCATTGGAGGCACCACATGCTTGGTGCTCATCTAGCTGTTAGAATTATCATTCATAATATGTTGTTTTAGTTGTGTCTTTCTAATGATGGTTAGGTTGGCCAAGCCACACTTAGGCCTGATCACTAGTTTGTTAGATACACTAAATTCTGGTATGTTAATGGTTGAACCTAACCAGAACCTTCAGTGGAGGAGCCACACGCCTACTGTAGAGGTGTCTGGGATAAAATTAAATACTAAAAATTATTTGATGAAATAATTGGTTAAAAACCTATCCGTGGGTACACAAAGGTTGGTCGAGCTACACTCAGGTCCATGTGCAGTCCATATGGATTCTAGTATCCACTAAGAAATTAATGTAATTCCTCGAGTTGAAGGTAGAGACTATCAATTCGAATAAAATAGTGGAAGAAATTTTAGACTAAAATTCATGTCTTTAGGCTTATTCAATTCATATACTAATTAGGTTCTGATTTTTCTTTTGCAGTTATGGCCGCCACCTTGTCACTCCGATCACTATTAGATAGTGATAAATTGATGGGATTAAATTTTAATAGCTGGTATCGAAAGCTCAAATAGTCCTGGAGCACAAACAGATCTTGTATGTATTGACAGATCCGACATCCGAGGAGTCAGCTCTGAATGCGCATAGCACGATCAGAGATACTTATTAGAAGTGGCTCAACAATCGAACTACGGTTCGTTGTATTATGCTGATGGTGATGAATGATGAGTTTAGCCATCATTTCAAGAATACTTAGCAACAGAATATGTTGCAAATATTGAATGAGTCCTTTGGCATACCCGACGATGTTGAGAGACACAAGACTAGTTGTGCCATCTAAAGGAATCAGATCTAGGGTTTCAGGGTTAGATCTTGAAATATTTTCAAGATCAGGCAGCGGAAGACTAAAATAAATCAAAATTTATCTTATAAAATCAGAGAATTCTTAGATCTAAAATCCTATTACATGATTATTATATGATATTAAATCAAAAATTAAAATATAAAGAGCAAGAACTACATGTTGATCATATCAACATGTTTCTATACTACATCTAATGTATGTAAAATATAATAGATCAGATCTATTATTTTGCAAGTTAGATGTTCTAACTTTGCTGATCCGAGCTTGAGGATGATGTTGTGAGCCGCATATGCATCCGACCTCTAGGAGTCATCCACACGAGCCCACGAATCATGATCAGAAGTCCTGATCCAGGAAATCAGCACAATATGCTAGTACTGTGCTGATCCTTCTTTGATGGTCGATCAGATGCCTCTTTCTTCTTGATTTAGACTCTTCTAAAGATAAGAAGTAGGAGAAGGAGTTTTAGATATGAGACACTCTTAGAAAACTCACAGATGAAGGAAGGAAAGAGGTGAACTCAGCAACCTTAGAAGAAGACCCTCTTCTTCTTCTCTTTGCTCTAACCCAGACACTTAGTTTTGTGTCTATTATATCTCCATGCCCCAACACTCTTTCTCCTTGATTTTCACATGCCCCAAAGGTCTCTAAATTTTCTATAATTTATAAAAATTTCAAGAAAAAATTCATCTTAAATAAAAATATATGAAGAATCTTTTTCTAGGTCAAATACCTAGTCAAGGAAAATCCAAACAGAGCAAGACAAGTTGTGCCCAACTCATGGGTGCCCCCTCTTTCTTTTTCTGCCATGGACTACCAGTAAAGGGTATATAATATGTGCCATAAAAGCTACAAAAATTTCAAAAAAAAATTGGATAAAATCAATACCATAAGGATAGAGTTTTGGTTTTTTAAAATTTTATATCATATAATTTGAAATCCAAACTAATTCCTACTTTGACATGGTCCACAACCACATTCCATGAAAGAGAGAAAGAGTGAAAAGCTTTGGGCATGCATGAAGGCCTGAGAGAGAAGGTTTTGTCACACAAAATAAGAGAGAGTGGGCGGGGGGGCTAAGGTGGCGCAAGGTGGAATCCTAGTCTTACTAGGATTCAATCTATGACTTGTTCAAATTTGGTTTCTCAAACCAAATCAAATCAAAACCAAATCAATCCAATTAAAATAGATCTTAACCTAATTAAAAATCTAATTTAATCAAATTAAATTATATTTAAATCTAATTTAATTTTTTAATCGAATTAGAAATTAGGTTGACCCAAGTCCTAATTGAACTAGGAGTAGTTTTTCTCTGCACTTGGCTTATCCAATAAATCAATTAGACTTGATCCAATCAAGCCAAAACTAAATCTTATTAAATTATATTCAATTAGACTTAATCTTAGTCCATTGGCTTAATCAAATTAAGTTAATTAGCAATCAAATTGCTAATCGATCCTCCTGCAACACTTGCACTAGGTTAAATATCAATCGTATTGATCGTTTAACCCTAGAACGATTCTTAATTGTTGATCAACCATCTGGTCGGATCGTGAACTCTAATGTGTGTGACTTTATAGATTCGAACCTAAGTTGATAGCACAGGAATAAATTTTTGTACCAATCGAAGTGATCATCTAGCAATGGTACCCGATGGTCGGATAGGTTAAATGTGTAGAACAACATCCTTAGAACCCATGCGGATATAGTTTCCATATAATTCATCCCCTTGATCAAAATACTCATAGGACACCTCAGAGTTCAACTGTCAACTCTGATTAGGTTATCCACATTGTATTTCAAAATATCAAATCCATCTGATGGATTACCCTGGCCAAGGTTTTGCTAAATTGAAATACAGCGACTCATTCTTCTCCAACTCTTGGAGTGGTCAATCCCATCTCGATCACACTCTGACTTTGCAAGTACTTGACTGTGTCCAGAAGCCTTCTACACTGAATTAAAAATTTAGTTAGTCCAGTACCAAAGCACAGTGCTTGCAAGTCACTGAGGCGATCTCAGGTCTAAGGGACACATATACCAATATCCCATCAGAGACATTCTTGACAGCAGAATGCTCTGGAGTTGGTCACGTTCAATGATGATATACCCTTACATCTCACCTGTATGCCATATCAGTATCTCCACACTCTTTGATTAAGAGGACAACCAACCCATATGGCCTACAGTGACCTATGGTCGATAGAAGCTGTCGTCCTTATTAACAACCTATCATTTGGTCGTGAATAGTTTTAAAGACTAATCGATAAATCCTCTCTTTATCGAACCTAAATAGTCCTAAGGACTTCATCACAACAACGGAGTTCATTAGAAGATGAAAATTTGTGATAAAAATATTAAAAATATATTTTATTTATTAACAAATCAATTACAATACAAGGTTGCTTTATCGTCAATAGGTTGACGATTGACTTTTGGGACATATTTTTCAACAACTCTCACTTGTCCTAAAGTCACTCGACACAGTATCTAATACCCATCTTCGACTTGTGGTTGTCAAACTTTTTTATCATTAGGGCTTTAGTAAAAGGGTCGGTCAGGTTCTCCTTTCCATCGATCTTCTGAAGGTCGACGTCACCTCGATCCATGATCTCCCAGACCAGATGGAAGCGATGCAAAATATGCTTCATCCATTGGTGTGCTTTGGGTTCTTTCGCTTGAGCTATGGCACCAGTGCTGTTGTAGTAGAATAGAACCAGACCATCGAGGGAGGGTGCTAGTCTGAGCTCGGTGATGAATTTTCTCAGCCACACAGCTTCCTTCGCGGCATCCGATGCTGCGATGTACTCCACCTCACAAATAGAGTCTACCATAGTATGCTGCTTGGAACTCTTTCAGTAGATGGATCTACCATTCAGAGTAAAGATATAACCCGACACGCTTCTGCTGTCATCATAGTCAGATTGAAAGCTGGAGTCTGTGAACCCCACAAGTTTCAGATCTGACTCGTCATAAACCAACTATTGGTCCTTAGTATTTCTCAAATACTTAAGGATGGCTTTAACCACTTTCTAATGATTTTCTCCAGGATCAGATTGATATCTACTCACTACTCCTAGTGAGTATGCCACATCTGACCTTGTACATATCATGACGTACATGATAGATCCCACGATCGAAGTATATGAGACTCTACTCATACGCTCTCTCTCTTCAGGAGTTGTCAGACAATCCTTCTTAGAGAGAGAAATTTCATGACCTATCGGTAGATAGCCCTTCTTGAAATTCTTCATGCTAAACCTCTTCAGTACAGTATCTATGTACGTGGACTGGGATAACCCAAGCATCCTTTTAGATCTATCCCTATAGATCTTCATCCCTAAAATGTAGAATGCTTCACCCAAGTCCTTCATAGAGAACTGCGATGACAACCAATTTTTTATTCCATGTAGTGCGGAGATATCATTCTCGATTAAGAGAATGTCATCCACGTACAAGGCAAGAAATACCATAACTAGATCATTTACCCATTTATAGATGCAGGACTCTTCTCCGTTCTTAACGAAGCTATACATTTTGATCACCTTATCAAAATGTATGTTCTAACTTCGAGAAGCTTGCTTCAATCCATAAATGAATCTCTGAAGCTTGCACACCTTGGTCGATCT